>NC_059425.1:104256109-104569234 GCF_021028975.2 Sphaerodactylus townsendi
CAGTCACTTGAATGGTTGGCTTTCACCTTAAGATTTTAACAAATGATCAATATCTTTTAATTTGAGTTTTTCCTCAAGGGAGAAGGAGAAATTATCTTCAGATCAGCAACTCAGATGTGTTCACAGCCCAGTAATAATCGCTGGCAGAACAATTTATCTTTCCATATTTGTGAAAAATAGCAAAGATCTAAGAAATTTCAAAAAGTGGAGATAGCAATTATATTGTGTTTCCCAATTTTTCCACTGTTGGTATTACACAGCTTTAATACACTGTTGGTATTACACTGCATTAAAATTCCTACAAGTAAAAAAAAGTTGTTAAGTGATTTCAAAGTTTTAACTGTTCTGTCCCTCTGTTGACCGTAGAGTAACTGCAAGCATTTCCTTATACCTTTTCTAGTGAAAATGTTCTTGGTTTCTGCCTTAAGACTCTATTAACAGCAGAGCGGAGCTACCCATAGTAGACAAGGAGGTCTAGTAGTCCAACTGCTGGAAAGCTTTACTTGATAGTTGCAGCATAACACTATCAAACACTATGCAAAGTTCTTAAGCTACACAGGACTAAGCACTAAGATAAGTAAGAAGCCTAAAGATACATACAGAGTTCTATACACTGCCTTTATAATGGTTCAAGCTAGCACTTTGGTCAGCAACAGTCTTCCATTGGAACAGAGTCACAGTCTCTTGCACCTATCACGTTAAAGGTTGACTATCACAAGTTGCTCCAGACTCTCTGGCTCCTTCCTTGTTGCTGACTCAGCTATCTGCAATCTAGGAGATGAACCCTCCTTTTTCACATTCCATAACATCTTTTGGGTGGAAAGAAGGCATAAAATGTTTTAAATAAATGAATCACGGTACAGTTTTAACACACACACACACACACACACACACACACACACACACACACACACACACACACACACACACACACACACACAGAGCCATTTAAAGGAACACATTAATTAAATTACTAAAATGTAAGGCCCCTTCCGCACACGCAAAATAATGCGTTTTCAAACCACTTTCACAACTGTTTGCAAGTGGATTTTGCCATTCCGCACAGCTTCAAAGAGCATTGAAAGCAGTTTGAAAGTGCATTATTCTGCATGAGCGGAATGAGCCTAACATTTATGAGGAAGCCATAACTTCTCCTATCTTCCTCGAAACCAGCAGGAAGAATCCCTTGTGTCAGGCATGCAGTCACAAAAAATCTCATCTCAATTTGGGGAAAACAAAAAAGTTATAACTGGAAATGGTTTGGAAGAAGATACACATCTAGAAGCACATCTGTGCTTGCCAACGAAAGCAAGCTACTTTTTTTTTTTTTACTGTAGAGCTGAGACTCAGGATTCTCCATATTCAACACTACTAATGAATTACCTCATGCCGGTTTTTTTTTTACTTCAGGGGAAAATTCCTTTTCAAATCCAGATGTGCTTGAAAAGGGAAAAAAAGTCTGCCAAGCCCTCCCACACAATATTTTACACTATCCAAAATACCTTTTTCCAGCTGTGACTAATGCTTCTGTTTCAGAGGAAAAGGGAGAAGTCCAACTTTTTTTAAGGTAAATGTTTTGCATTAAATTTTTAAATACATTTTGCATGTTGAAAGCTATATAATTTTGCAACTCACTATCACATTATATGCAATTCAAGGACAGTTTCTTAAGAGAGTGTTCTGTCCATCTGAAAGCACACATCAGATCTTTACCACCATCTCCTTTGCTAGTACTTGTTCATCATTACTAACATGCACTTTAAATTCTAGCTAGTTCTCTTGAAACCGGCAGATGGGGAAGGTGTTCTCCTTTGCTGGCTGATTTCAAGTACATTTAGATCAATAAGTTAGAAGATGATGTCAACATTAGCATTCCCTAGATCAAATGCAACGGAAGGGGTACAATTTTAGTCCAGTTGTATTAGAGTGAACCAGACTGAAAGGCTGAAAGTTCATAATGAATTCCCAATTTTTGGTTGAGCCAAATAAAGATGGAGTCCAAATGCTAAGGCATCTAACATAAAACGTCTATAGGGCTTACCTAAACAGCCAGTCATTATTTTATTAAACATATCCTCCAGAATAAAAACTATTCAGACTAGCACAGGAGTAAATCAAACAACAAAACTGATATGATCACATAATTGAGATTAAAAATTATCAAGAGAACTCCTACTAAAGAACACAAACTTTATCAAATTTTGAGATCAAAATTCAAGATCTAAATCTGCATTTTTGAATTCTGAATTTTTCAAAATTGTTTCTGTAGTATTTTAAAATAAGTTCAGCAATTCTACTAATGCTCTTTTAACCAGGCAAAAACTCTGTTCTCACATGATTAAAAGCCCTCTTCCTAATCCTAGTAAAGCCAGATCTGGCTCGCTTAGGAAATTTTGAGCTGACTTTTAGAAGGTCTGAGTAGCATGGGTCAGGAAGGTTGCAGAGCTTGCTTTCCTCCTAAGTACTAAAGCTACAGATTGAGGCTGTGACAGGCTTTGTTATTGCCTGGGACTTGGGGAAACAAGGTAGTCCCAGTGGTTCTGCCACTACAATGAGCTCATCTTGGACCCATCTTGGACTATAAGTACAAACCATGCCAATGACCAATGTATTGTCGAAGGCTTTCACGGCCGGAATCACTTGGGTGCTGTGTGGTTTCCGAGGACAGTATTTACATGCTAAGTTGGCTGGCATCATTCAGAGATCAACCCGCATTTTCAGATCCTTCGAAGATGCCAATAGCAGGATGCAGGCTAAAACGTCAGGAGAGAATGCTGCTAGAACACGGCCATACAGCCCGGAAACCACACAGCACCCATGCCAATGACCTTTTCCTACACTATTCTTGAATAGTGGCAGCCTAAGGGCTTGCGCAGTGAGCCATTCCTGCCAATTATTTTACTCAATGTCCTATGGAGTCCGTTTTCAGCAGGTGAAAAGCGTAAAAAGCATGAATTGAGGACTGAAAAGGGTTAGAGGAGTGAAAAGGGTCATCTGAGTCTGCTGTCCAAGTATAGCCCAATAAACTCTCAAGAAGAAAAGATGGGAGATAAGCATTTAACCAGGAAGTAGCTTTATTACCCTATCCAAGGAACACAAAAGAGAGAGAAAAGTCAAGACAGAATGCAAGATAGTGCACAATAGTAATGCAATTGTAATGATGCTACAGTAATTTATAGCAATCTAGTAAAACCATTCACATTTCCAGAATCCTACTGTATAGTTCACAACTATGGTTGCTAGACCCCTGGTGGGGGATCCCCTGGTTTGTTCCCCCTCCCCTGTTGCCATTCAGTAGGCTGGAGGGGGTCTTAGTAAGAACAGTGAGGCCTTGACCAGCATGCTGCTGGTACTACTGGAAGTAATGTCATCACAACAATATGGAAGACACTTTGGAAACAGCTTCTGCCATAGAGTTTTTGCCCAAATACTAGAACATTTCCCACATCATTGTTGGCATGATGACATCACTTCCAGTAATAGCATGAATGTGCTGACAGTGACAAGGCCTAGGCCTTGTTTTACTTCTGGTAAGATTTCCCCTGCTCCTTTCCCACTAGTTGCCAGGAGGTATCTGGCAACCCTATTCACAACTACACAATTGAAGCTGATACTAATTGTGTTACTATTATGTGGGTAGTACAGAGTGAACCAATTGAAAGCAAGGAGATAGATGACGATGTGTTTCAGACGGCAAGATGGAATAAATGGGGAGGAGATTTGGAAAGATGGGGAGGGAACCTTTGACCAAATGAGGAGGCTGTGAGGAAGAACTGTTAGCAGTTAGACAGACTGAGCACGGGAGATGGAGGAGCTAAGAGGTGGGGGGTTGGGTTGGGTAGAAAGATGTGAGGGCTATAGCTCGGAAGAAGAATAGATCAAGAGAACAAAATACTCTGCTTGTACTGATGGGAAGAAGGGTCCAGTGATTCCATGCCTGTGGTGGTGGCAGGATGTTCTGGAGGTGAAGCCAGCTATCAGACGGAGAGGAAATCCTATGATCCCATAAGCAGGTCTGGGAGAAGAACCTACACAGCTGAAGGGCTTGAGATGCCAATTTAAGACATTCAGCTTTATGTGGGCTCCAATGCCTCCCTCCTTTGTGACATCAAGCCATGACTCTAGCATCCCTTCAGATCTTTCCATTTGTGCAGGTTTGAAGGATAGCAACTGTCTGAATGCTTGGGATCCTCTGCCTTGACTTTCTTATTTTCACCATGATAGGCAACATAAACCCATTACTTCCCCCTTTTTATCTTTCCTCCATCCTTCTCTTGCATATTGCACAAGTGTGTGTGGGTGTTTGAAATATTTACTTCACTGTGGGCATTTTAATAGTTGATGTGCTTCGGTATTCTGGGTATTTTTATTTCTACTTAATAAAACAATCTCTTTTTAGTTCTCTAGTTTAGCTCTAGTTTGTCCCTTTGTTTAATTATTCCTTCAAGTTGTGTTTCTCTTAACCTCCCTCTCCGCACTATGCTGGGTGTGAAATCTAGATCTGTAATTCCTTTCTACAGCAGTGAGAAGAGATGGAAGAGAGATGTTTCCTTTATGCTCGGTTTCCCCAAAGTGTATTTAGAGTGGTCTTATTCACATCAGCTCAGTTCAAGTACATGCATATTTTCCTGTTCAGATATTTCAGCAGACTTTAGCACACTCTGCGAAGAAATGGCCTACCTCCCCTTGAGGGTTTAAGTATTTTTCCCCTCTGGGCAAGAGGGAGGGGAAAATCATTACAATTGTTTACCTGTCTCGCCTCAGCCACCATTTTAGAAATGCAAATGAGGATATTTATTTATTCATTATTCAGTTTTTTGTATACCGTCCTATCCCAAGAGGTCTCAGGGGTACAACACAAAGTTTCACCACAAAATACAACCAAAACCCAACCCAAAAAACAGGTGGAGCAGATAGCTAAATACAAATAAATAATTTACAGATAAATAATAGCACAAGCACCATTTGCTATAAACTATAAAGCTAAAAATCCATTAAAACAACAGTTAATACAATAAAATGGCATCCAGCAAAATTCTTAATTTAAAACCCTCCCAGAGAGGGAGGAACGGTGGGTTCCATTGATGTTAAGGGAGCTCTGGTGCAATGAGAAAGGAGTCAAGGGGCTGGGGCAACCTTCCCTTTTCTCCAAGCAAGTATCACAGATCTGGAAGTCTTAAAAGGAAAGAAGGACTTCAGAAAAAGGATTCCTGGAGCTAGAAGGGAAAGCTTCCTTGACCCAGACTGATCCGGTCAAGGGGGGTGAGGCCTGGGAGTTAATAAAACTCTCGGGAGCAAGGAGGAAGGTCTCTTCTGGCTGGGACTATCAAAGGGAACAGAGCTCTTGCCTAAAGTCTGAAGGAGGCAGTTATTTTGGCTGTGTGCTCACCCAAGGAACTGAAGAACATCTGCCAGGTAATGGAAAATCTGTAGAAAGCTGTAACATCCTAACTTTAAGAGCCTACCATATTCTAACAACTGAGGAAAGAACAGAGGAATTGCATTGATCCCTAATTTCTTTTAAATCTCTTGCTCAATCTAGTGCTGTGCTAAACATTTTCTTTTTAATAAGTACTTTTTAACATTGGATGCTGATAGCAGTTCTCTGTACCACATAAGACCACCAACATCTTGAACATGCTATTTTACAAAGGGGGCACTAGGAGGGGGGCGGCTGGCAGTTGGCAAACAGCTATTCCTCCAAGGATGTAATAGGAATGGGGAAGTGGGAGACACAGAGGCAAGGCCTCAGAGTTGGAAAGGAAACTGGGGGATCCTGACCCTCCCTAGCAGGAAATTCCTATGAAGGTCAGGTGGTGGCAGCAGTTACGCTAGAGAGAGACAAGCCCCTCCAGGAGGAGTTGGGAGAGGAATCCCTGGAATATAGTCTGCAAGTCAAAGCAGTCTGTATTGTCGAAGGCTTTCACGGCCGGAATCACTTGGGTGCTGTGTGGTTTCCGGGCTGTATGGCCGTGTTCTAGCAGCATTCTCTCCTGCTCGGGGGTCGCATAACTAGTTATGGTTACAACTAGTTTTGTGACCCCCGAGCAGGAGAGAATGCTGCTAGAACACGGCCATACAGCTCGGAAACCACACAGCACTCAAAGCAGTCTGTTTTGCCACACACTCAATTCCTAATTTTCTAAGCAAATGATGTTGATGGGAAAGGAGTGGGAGAAATCTTACCATGAGTAGCAAATCACTGTCAGCGCATTGGTGCTACTACTGGAAATGATGTAATCATGACACCAAACAAAGGTTACCTGGGATGATTCCAAATGGAACAATTATCTATTGATGTAGGGCCATACTGTCCTGACCTGGATAGTTCAGGCTGACCCTGGTATCTTCAAATCTCAGAAATTAGGTCACATCAACCCTAGTTAATACCTGCATGGGAGATCACCAAAGAAATCCAGTGCTGCTACATAGAGCCAGGCAATGGCAAACTACCTTGAATGTCTTTTGCCTTGAAAACCCTATGGGGTCACCTTTGTTTGGCTTTGAAGACAACACAAAAAGTGGGGGGGGGGCATACTGGAAACAACCTTCATGTGCATATTTGTGCTTATAAAGCTCTGGGGAAAACACTGTAAGTTTTAAACAGATGTTTGTTATGCTCAGGAGGCACCATTTATTTCTGGTCATGACAGCATGGTGGAGTGGTTAAGAAAGGTGGACTCTTACCTGGTGAACTGGATTTGTTTCCCCACTCTTACACATGAACTGTGCTGGGTGACCTTGGGCTAGTCACAGTTCTTTGGAACTCTCAGCCCCACCTACCCACAAGGCATCTTTTGTAGGGAGAGGAACATAATGAGTTTTCTAGCTGTGACTCCTAACAGGATCGAAAGGAGTAGTATAAATCTAAACTCTTATTCCATCTCCAGAACAGGTGGATAGATTGGGAGATAAGAAGGAGGAAAAGGGACAAGACTCACAGCTCTGCCAGCTGCGGTTTGTTGTCCACCATTTCACTTGCAATACTGATTTCACCCCTGGCTAAGAGATGCACAATAAGCTCTGTTCTTAAATTGTGTGCATCTTCAACATTAATATATATTGTGCTGAAATGCCATCAAATATTCAATACCATCCAAACAGCTGTTAAGCCCCACACAAGCACATAGAATTGACATTAGCTTTATCTTGTGGTAAATTCTTATTAAATAATAGCTGAGGTTATGAATTAATGTGAACCTACTGGTTTTCTTCATGTACATTAACTGGAAGAAAACAAACACCATTTTTCCCTTAAAAGTTTTTATTCTTTTCAAACAGTATTCCCACACTGCCCTCTGCTGACTCGTTCTGGAGAGACGGCCAACTGTGTTTTGACCCAATTGCTCTTTTTATCTTAGAAGATATGAGAAATATACTGAGAACCACTGCAATGCAGGACTGGCTTTTTAAAAAGAAGCCAATAAACAAGAACATCTCAGCACACTTCTGAGCAGAGGGAAAGGGAGATGGGAGGAAGTGACATCTAATGTTCACTACAGTTACTTAATGGCATTGTCAAAAATACATTTCACAAAAATAAATGGAACTCTTCAGGCTTCTTGGAGAAAAACAGACACTTTCAGAAAAAGGTCTCTGAAGCAAAAGGATGGCTTTTCATGTCACTGAAATCACTGAGAATTGCTGTCTATAGTATTGTATAGTATACGAACACAGCAGTACCATGTAAGTGCAGGATATGCCACCATGCCCAATGAAAAACAGACCAAAACTACCCAGACCCAAAGCAGCCATTATATAAAAAATTACATAACTTGCCTCACCCCATGTTCAATCAGGAAACCACTTGGAATATTGTCTCTCTGAGCCCCTTCCCCACTGAAGTCAACCTAGGGATCAGGCCAAAGGTTCTACCACCCAGTCAGCCTGGCATCAATACCAGAAAAGATTCTACAGCAGATCATTAAGTCTGTAAGCACTTGGAAGAGAACCAACAAACAAATAAATAATGTGATCACTGAAAATCAACATGTGTTTCTCAAAAACAAGACATGCCAGATTAATCTTACCTTTTTCTTTTTTGATAGACAAACTTGATAGACAAAGGAATGCTGTAGATGTAGCATACCTTGATTTTAGTAAGGTGCCATGATATTCTTGTGAGTAAGCTGGAAAGATGTGGACTAGACAATGCAACTGTTAGATGGATTTGTAATTGGTTGACTTGCCAAACACAAAGAGTGCACATCAATGACTCATCAATCCAGGGGAGGGCAACCAAAATGGTAAAAGGTCTGGAATTCATGCCCTATGAAGAGAGGCTAAAAAAGCTGGGGATGTTTAGTCTGGAGAAGCAAAGGTTAAGGGGAGACATGATAGCTATATTTAAATATTTGAAGGGATGCCATGTTGAAGAGAGAGCAAGCTTGTTTTCTGCTGCCTCAGAGACTAGGACACGGAGTAATGGATTCAAGGTGCAGGAAAAGAGATTCCACCTAAACATTAGGAAGAACTTTCTGACCGTCAGGGCTGTTTGACAGTGGAATTCACTGCCTCGGAGAGTTGTGGAGTCTCTTTATTTGGAGGTTTGTAAACAGAGGCTGGATGAACACATGTCAGGAGTGCTTTGATTGTGTTCCTGCATTGCAGGAAGTTGGACGATGCCCCTTGTGGTCTCTTCCCCGCCTTTAAAACCTAATTGGGGTTAAAACCTAATTTTCCCCCTGTAAAACCTAATTGGGGTTTACATGTGCAGCCTGAAGGTTCAAAGAAGGCACACCCATGTGTTGCAAAATAGGGGGAAAGAGTAATAAAGTAAAACCATTTCAAAACTTGCCCTTTCCATAGTTAAAAAATCTTTAAAAATGCTCTATGATTCTATCCAAACAAACATTGTATTTTCTATTTCAGCAAGCCAGATACCCCTTAGCTTAGAAGGAGGCTAGATGAATTATTCCTTTCTGTCTGTTCCCAGCATCTACTCCTATTTTCCATAAATTTAGTTTCCCTGCTCAGCCAATAAGTCATTGTCTAAGGCATTTTTAGCAGCCATCTTGAACAGCCCAGCTTAGCCTGCCTCATCAGAGATATCATTGGTAAAAGGAAGCAGCTTAACTCTGTAATCTCAGGAGCCTGGCGATGCGGTGAATGCCAGGTGAGCGTGATAATTCAACTGTTTGCTTAATGAGAAGGCAAGATGGCATGTTTGGGTTGTAGAACTGATTATATGATGCTGAAGAGCTGTGAAATTGCTTATATGAGTCAACTACGTGGCACACAATTATCTGCATGTACTGTTAAAGGAAGAGACAAATGTTGGGACTGATGGACATATAAAGGAGTTTTTTTGGAAACTACTCATCAAGCTGATCCCAAAAGAAAATAATTAGATAATGAAGTTGGATAACAGGATGAGCAGGAAAAATGGGAGGGCCACTTCTGATTGATGAAAAAGTGTCTAAAAGGCAATATCAGGACAGTATAATCAGACTTTGCTCTCTTAAATTCTAAAACCACTCTTAACTCAAACCTAGTCCCACTCTTCTTATGGCTTTTCTTATTTCTGTTTCAACTGCATATTGATCTATAGCTTTTCTTCTTTTTGGTTTTATTATTGATCTGTTGTTGTTTTTGTTTTATTTTGTTATCTTCTTAAGAATTTCATTGGGGATCTCCAGAGGAAGAAAAGTTAGCTTTTCAAACTGTTTTAAGAAACATACAGCTCAATCCAAATGCCAGTGGTTGGCTGGGGACAGTGCCACTGCTTCTCTGCCCCACAGCTTTCTTAGGTCTTTCAGGCAGTGCAGAGAGGCAGCTAAAAGAAAACCTGGCCACCTGAAAGCCTTCCACCGGGCTAAATGGAGTTATGCCACTCTTTTGGGCATGGTATTTCTGGCCATAAAGCCTCGGTGGAAACATCTAATGTTTGACCAGCCCCTGGACATACAGCTTAATGTCACAGCCCTGCAGGGGTTTTTATCAGCATAAGAAGTCTCAAAGCCACTTGTAGTTGCTCCTCCAGCAATAACAGACACCTTGTGAGGTAGGTGGAGCTGAGAGTTCTGTGAGAACTGTGACTAGCTCAAGGTCACCCAACAGGCTTCATGTGTAGCTGTGGAAAACAAATCTGGCTGTTCATATTAGAATAAGCAGCCCTTAACTACTACACTACGTTGGCTCTCATTGCAATGTCAGTTATACTCTTTTCTACTGAAAGATAAAAGTATAATTGTGTATTAATCTGCCATATCCTGGACCTTCTTTGTAGTACAATGTTTTTCAGGGGTTCTAGTGCCTACTTACCGGTAGTTCTGTTCCCCACCTCCATCCGAATGCAGAAATAAAAAATAAAATAAAGCTGCCCTCACAACTTTTTAGGAGATTGAGAGCAGCCCAGGGAGAGGCACACAAAGCTCCATTTTATGTTTCTGTCTCCCCCACCCCTACCCCATCTTACAGTGCTTAGGTTCCCTTTTCTAGTGACTGCCATTTTTTTCCTTCTGTGTCTGTAGATGGGGACAGAAGACATGCTGGTTAACCTTGAGGTTTCTGTGATACATTCATCGATGCTTAAGCTCAGCTGCTCAGTTACTTTCTGAGTCTGGCTTTGAATTGTCTCCCTCTGCAAATACATTTGAAGTAACAGTGAGGACAGCTCTCTTCAGAATTGTTGGGACTGAAGAAAAACAGTATGGTATCAACAATAACTTTAAAAGTTCTGAAGTGGAATATATAACTCTCACAGACAGTATCTCTTCAGAGTTTCATAGGGAAGATATTCAACAAGATCCCCCCTTTAAAAAGTCCCTACAGGTTCTCCTTCAACATGGATAGCTTATCATTAGACAGTGAAAATGCTTGCGAGGTGATGGCAGCCGCTCCCTGAAAGCAAGTCTTTTTTGCAGGTCTACAAGCTCAGCTGGACAGAAGTCCCACCTGCTTTCCAAAAACACTGGGTGGAGGCCAAGAAAGGTGCTGGCAGTGGCTGTACCCCAGGGCACCCTGTGTGTGTGTGTGTGTGGGGGGGGGGGGATTCCTGCCACCATGGGCTCCAATGGTCCTGATTTCCCAATGAGTATGGCTCCCTAGCATTCATGGAGCTTCCTGGCCTGAAGTTCAAAATTCTGCTTTAACATATAAATTTAATATTTAACATTTACACCTATTCACTGAATATTCACTGTGAATGAAGCTACTGGCCACCTGTAGTGCAGCGAAGCAACAGCCCAAGGCTTACCTGGGAGCTGCCTTTGTGTCCACATAGCAGGGAGCAGGTGCAGAAAAACACCCTCAGCTCCCAGCCTTTTTTCACTCGCCACCCGTTCCCCCCACCCGCTCACCACCCATTCACTCACATATAAGTCAAGGAGGGCTTTTTTCAGCACAAAAAAATATGCTGAAAAAGTAGACTTATACGCGATATATAAGGTAGTCAATTTCCTGAGGTTAATGAATAGGGTATATCCAGCTTCAATTTAGACTAGGTATTTCCTTAAATAATACACATCTAAACTTAGGAAGCTAGTTAACATCAATTCAAAATTACCTTGGTGGGCCAGGAACTCTGGGCAAGACAAACAAAATGAATTTCAACAGGAATAAAGTCATATATTTAGCTACAAAATTAGAAGCACGGACTATACAATGAAGAATGTGTTGGCTTGGCAGCAATACATACAAAAAAGATATATCTGTACTCCAGTAAGCCCACTTATTTCAGTGGATGTTCAGGGTCCTTACACAGAAACAAATGATGGAAAACCAGCTCTGAACATCTGTTGCCTTGAAAACCTTATAGGAGCTCTATGTTGTCTGTGACTTGACAACACATTCAACATCTATCACCAATTAGATTGGAACAACTCTATATAGCATAGGTGTCAAACTCGTGGCCCTCCAGATGTTATGGACTACAGTTCCCATCACCCCCCCCCCCGCCACACATATGAAAACTTCCTTTACCTCTGGAATATATGGCAAGCTCAGTTTCCACCAAATATGCCTCCACATAGACCACTGATATAATATTGTATGGAAAGTAGGTGTGATGATCCACTTATAGAACAGATTCAGTAGAAGAAGAGTTGGATTTATACCCCCCCCTTTCTGTCCTGTAAGGAGACTCAAAGGGGTTGAAAATCTCCTTTCCCTTCCCCCCCCTCACAACAAACACACTGTGAGATAGGTGGGGCTGAGAGAGCTCAGAAGAACTGTGACTAGTCTAAGGTCACCCATGTGGCATGTGTTGGAGTGCACAGGCTAAGCTGAATTCCCCAGCCCAAGCAGCACAGCAGGGAATCAAACCTGGTTCCTCCAGATTAGAATGCACCTGCTCTTAACCACTAAGCCACTGCTGCACGAAGCAGCTACTTCCTGTCAGACTAACCCACCTCACAGGGTGTTGCAAGCCTGAAATGCTGCTGAAAGCTTTTATGGCAGTGTGAAATACAACTGACATAATGTTTTCATGCACAATGAAGGTCATATATACATAAACAGCAGACCTTTTCCCCAAAGTAAGACTCTCCCTGCCCCATTTTTGCCACACAGTTACAAAGAAAGAAAGACACCCATGATTAAAAAATTTAATTGTTTGAAGCACTACATCTTTAAATATTTCTGGTTTGATCAGAGTATAAATCCATCTCACTAGTTCCTATTTAATGAAATACATTTGAAAAAATACACACATATAAAGTTGAGATAATTTTTCTTCCTCTGTTGCAAAACTTAACAAAAACAGTGGCAACTGTTCAGCTAACACTAAGTCAACATATTTTAAACTTCACAAATAAATAATTATATACAAGGGAGGTGATGCTATGCCAACAACAAGAACAATCTGCGTTTAAAAATGTGAGATACAAGAAACAGAACTGGAAAAAGTATAACTAAAAACATTTTAAGAATACTACATGGTAGTAAAAGCATAGGATATTCTTAATTTGACATAGATATAGAAAACTGTACATTAATCTGAGGGTAACACAGAGATAAGATTGATACAGGATCATGTCCATTTTTACCATTAAATTATTGGATTGGATCCAGCCAGCCTTTTCAAGGGCAGCCCAGTGCATTGTGTGGGGGCGGGAGGGAGGGAATGGGTTGTTGGATCTTATGGGTGCCAGGGTGTTTGCCCATCCCGCCAGCATAGGTGTTACAACAAACTGCAAGGCAGGTGGTTGCCTGCACCATCCAGAATTGCCGTAGCTTAAATCTGTAGGCCAGTGTGGCTGGGGGCAGGCTAGGGGCTTTCCCACAGGTGAAGGCAACTGGGATCACCACAATCCCAGATTTATGCCACAAAAACAATGCTGGTTCTGTTTCCTCTGTGGGCTTCCTCGGGCAGCAGGAAAGATTTTGAAATTCCATCCAGGAAAGATTTTGAAATTCCATCCTGCCTGCGCTGCCCAGAGTTCCTTTGAAGGTGGTGCCTTCAGCGCACCATCTCCAGACTCAGCACAACTCCCCCTCCATCTGGATTGCACTGTAAATCTCACCTAATCCACTTCCGTGCCACAGCTAGGGATGTTCCAACCCCACTGATTTGGCTTATGTTTGTGGGTCATGAACAGGGGACCGATCTTTTGAAGATTGCTTTGTAGCACTTTGACATGTTGTTTCACTGTATTCCTTCTTAACACTAAAGAACAGTGCAACTGACTTTTACTACAGCCATAGAAGGAAAAGGTTGCTTTTTAAATGAGTTTTTAAAGTTGTTCATGTGAAGTAGCATTCTAATGATCTAATGTCACAATTGGTTACGTCTCAGCTTTCTTTTTATTAAATGTAAGCCTCTATCATCTTCTATTGCTGAGTTATAAGGGGAAGTATGTTGCCTTCACCTTTTCTCTTATAACTGTACCATGAAAGGATTGGAGATGTAAAAAAAACAAAAAAAAACCAAAGTGGGATCTTTAGAGACTGGAATTAAATCATTGTAATAACTTGCAATACCAATTACTAATTTAAAAAAAACATTCCAAATGCCTTCTGGTGGCACAAGAGGGGCAAAATGATCTGAAAAGGGTGCTTGCTGTATGGATTAAGTCACAGTTAAGTTAAATAAGTTCCAAATTATATAAGTCATAAATATATGCTGTCTTTAAAAATATCCTACCTTTGGTGTTCATCCAAATGATCCTTAATATCTTCTGATCTTTTTGGATTGGCAGTGCATGGTCATTGTTTGGGGGAGAAAAACATAAGCATACCTATTCAGCAGACATTCATGGCCATTTAGCATGAACCCAACAGTCTGAGTGGTTTGTTCCCCCCTGCCTGACACCTTCAAAACAGTTTGACTGTTGAACACATGGGTTTTTCTTCATGTGTGATCCCCAGCATATTTGTGGCAGTGAATGGGGACCCCATCCACCTTTTTCAGCAGCAAATGTGTTGCAATACAACCCATTATATTTTAATAAATTATTCATTAGCTTCCTATCCCATTTTATCTGAAAAAAATCATAGTGAAATCACTCTGGAGATAATTGTATCAAAGTTAGTGACTAAATACAAATCACCCCTTTCCATGACAAAGTTGTTTAATCCCATTAAAATTCAGCATGTCTTCAGGAATAATTTATTCATACTCAACTCAATCCACAACTCATCCGAGGAGAAACTCTTAAAATAAATTTAATTCTGATGATGCCTAATCAAGGACTAAATAATTTTTAGTGTTGGTTCTGTTCTGGTTCAACTGTTAGAACAAGTTGAAACCGGCCATGAAAGCCTTTGACAATTTTTAGTGTGTACTTCAATGTCACTGTCCAATTTTATTTGGCTGCCTATATATGAGGAAGTTCTAATTTTAAATGTGATACAGAAAGAAAATGCTGCACTTAACTATAGTAATTAATATATATATTTAAGACATACAGATAAATAATTTCATTGCATACATAAGGGATAATACCAGCAGATACTGTAGGGTAATATATGACTGACCACTTGTAGTGGGAGACGAATTTTGGTAGGAAAAGCATGAGATAAAAGGAATTTTTTTCAGAAGAAATATAGTGGCATTAGTTCACTCAATAAGTTTCTTTAAGCCTAACAGGACCCAGGAAATAGGAATTATTCCCATCAGCCCCTACCAGCAGGGCCAATTGGCCATGCTGATAGAGGCTGATGGGAATTGTAGTTCCTGAACATCTGGAGAGCCGCAGGTTCCCTACCCCTGATCTAGAAGAATATGATATACATATTTACAGTAAAAAAAATAATATGCTTCCTCTGTAATGGTACTAGATTCACTGGATTTATGTATTTGTAGGCATACTGTTTCACCCTCAGAACGTAAAGTGAAAACATGTATATGATATTGATATGAGTGCTGAGCTGAGGAAAAAACTGGATATATATATGCTTCAGTTACTTTGGTTTATTGGAGTCATTTTGGGCAACATAATGATTGCCTGTGGTCATTGTGGTTCAATTTTGTTTATTAATTTTATGCCATTTATACTCCATCTTTCTTCCCAGTGGGCACCCAAAATGGCTTACATTAGTCTCTTCTCTGCACCCTTCTCATTAGACCTTGTTCGGTTTTTCAGCTGAAAGGATGCATCCTGCACATGCAGATACACTCACAAGAAGCAGTGAATGTATCTTGAGTTCACTGGCACACCTGGAGATTGTTTCACTGGCACACCTGGATACAATTAATTTTACACAGTGATAAATGAATACAAAGTAAAGAGTGTAAAGGTGCATAGGTTAACAATTATATACTACTTCATGTTCTACGTAATTCAAATTATGTAGACCATATTTCCATTTATTTGACAGTTGAAAACCTTGAGTTTCAAAGCACAATGGAGGTGTGTGTTCAAGTATAGCTGTATTGACATAAATGAGTAATCCATGTATGACAGTGATACCAAAGGAATTAACATCTAACTAATGTACAGTGTGACATGGCAGAAATGGGAGAATCTTTACAGTGACAAATAAATGATGATAAATAATTGAAACACAATACGATCATGGTATTTATTTCCTCATTTTAGTCACAAAGTTCTTCACCAGCTTCTGTTGCATTTCCTTGTTCCAAATATTCTCAGAACTTTGTGCTGTGGCTCAAAGTGTCTGACATCATAATATTTTTATAGAAGTTGTCTGAGCGAGTAGTGCAATACCCCTTCACTTTATCAATAACCTGGTGAACAGGGATAATTGACGTCTGATCTGAATCCACTTGGGTATATTTTAACGAAGGCTTGTCAAGAAAAATATTGTCTAACAAAAAAACAAAAGAAATCAGAAGTTAGGCATTTTAAAAATTCTTTACTGCTAACTTGCTCATTTATTGGAAACACCACCAGATCTCACTAAAGTAAATAGAACTGTTAACCTCCTTAATTTATTGATTATTTAATACATGTTCCATAGTACAATCATGTTCAACATGCATATGAACTAGCTGTACATTTTGGTCACTGGCTAAATCTCATCCCCTCTTTCCATTTTCTGTATATTTATTACATTCAAACATATGGTCTGAACATCATTAATAGTGGTGTATTGTATACTTTTGCAAAATTGGCAGATTTAATGGGATTTCAAATATTCCCAGTATCTCTGCCCTCAATATTTAATTTCTTGCTGCTTTTCACAGGATACTTACACCCATTCTTAGCTGCTATTCTGGTACTTTTTTTTTAAAAAAAAAACTTCTGTTCCTGTGATAGAGATCCCAAACAACAAGGGATCACATTATGAATATAATAACCTCATAGTACCATATCTGGCTATATATCAAAATTCCAAAGCATGTTCAAAATGATGGAAATATTTTTGCTCTTTCTCTGAACTGCCACCGTGGTGTTATCACATAGCCAATCAGATATGTGACGGTACTGCTAAGCAAAGTTCAAAGTGAGGACAAGAATCAGTGACATCTCTGAATGGAGGTCAAGAAGGTGGCTGCATCACAAATACATTTGTAATGTCTTGTCAATTAATGAAAGTATTTGCAAAATGTCTTCCAGATTTCAACCCAGCATGAATGTCTGTGTAAGAGAGGGACGGTCCTCTACTGAATTTTTTCTATATTGTAAAAGATTGCAATGAGAGTTGGTCCAGAAGATGTTTTCAGTAGAGACTGACAATATCCACCTTCCTTATTCCATTTACGGTAGATAAGTTATAAACACCCATGAAAAGAATGTTAGGTATTCTTAAATCCCTCTAAAATAAGTGGCACTGGTGCAGTGAACAACATTCTAACATTCAAATGGCTTAGTTTCAAACAACTGACTTTCTGATACACAAGCCTCGTTGTGTGCATAAAACTGCTCATCCGAAAAAGCTTAATGTGTATTTCCAGTTTTTTTGTAACTCCATGGAAATAGCTGGCAAATTCAGCAGATGCAGGTACACATCTGAAACTTCATGTTAAAGATGATGCAGAACTGCCACCCAAAATGGCACCCCCAATGCTATCACATAATATGCAACCTTGTTCACATTCTTTTGTGACATGACATAATTATATCCCCATTCTGATCTATAGCAGAGAACTGCCCCGACAGATCTTACAGGGGAAGATTTATTTTCAGTTACACCAATGGAACTTCCAATTGAGTACTGTTACAGCATCATCATAATCTTCACTTAAAATTGGGCAGAGACAATTTAATCTGATTGCATTCTTGTACATCAGACAGCATTATTATGATTCATAGAGAAGTAGCAGGCCAGAATTTAAGCTCGTGGATGGCCTGCCTGATCTTAGTATGACATTAGGTGGCAGTCAAGTGTTGAACAATGAGAATCACAATCAAGGACATTACCTCTGTTTATGAGGATGTCGAAAAGTAAATCTGACTTTAGTTAACAAATATTATTTCCTTAATGCATGTTACTTCAGCAGAATTCCATCATTTAAGTCATAAAAACAATGACACTGTATATTTCAAAAAGCAATTTCACTTTTATTTGCTAGTTCAAGTTTAGGCCTGGAGATCTCCTGGAATTACAAATGATGTTCTGACTACAGAGACAAGTTCCCCTGGAGAAAATGGTTGATTTGGAGCGTGGACTCCATGATGATCTCCCTCCCCTCTGAAAACCTCACCCTCAAAAGGCTCTACCCCAAAACTTGTAATGTACAAGTGCAAACAAAGATAAAAGGCAAGTTTCACAAAAAACAATTTATGGTAAAGTAGATTTTAAAACTGGAATTGCTTTTGAACTGCAAGTGAAGAAAAAGCAGGCTGCACAGAGCAAAATTTTAGTTTCATTGAAGAAAGAGAAAAGCATGCTTAAGCGTATCAGAATGATTTTTTTTAAGCAGGTGGAAATGTCAAATAGTTCACGGCAACCAGTCTGCTGACCCTGGCCAACATTCAAATATTTCATAATTTTTCTTGAATTTTTATCCACTGCATTTTGAAAATCTCACACCTGAGGTTTACTATATCAAATGTGTGCATTTCTGAAAGAGATTTGTGATCTTGTTTGACTGAAGGCAATGTGAATATAACAAAAGGCCAGCAACATTTATTACTGCTTGAGCTTTTGCCAGCCAAAGCTTATGAATGCCCGTGCTGAAATAAACATTGTTAGTCTTTAAGGTCTAGCTCAGGGGTAGGGAACCTGCGGCTCTCCAGATGTTCAGGAACTACAATTCCCATTAGCCTCTGTCAGCATGGCCAATTGGCCATGCTGACAGAGGCTAATGGGAATTGTAGTTCCTGAACATTGGGGTGGGGGGGGGGGGGGGTGGGGGGGGGGGGGGGTGGGGGGGGGGGGGGGTGGGGGGGGGGGGGGGTGGGGGGGGGGGGGGGTGGGGGGGGGGGGGGGTGGGGGGGGGGGGGGGTGGGGGGGGGGGGGGGTGGGGGGGGGGGGGGGTGGGGGGGGGGGGGGGTGGGGGGGGGGGGGGGTGGGGGGGGGGGGGGGTGGGGGGGGGGGGGGGTGGGGGGGGGGGGGGGTGGGGGGGGGGGGGGGTGGGGGGGGGGGGGGGTGGGGGGGGGGGGGGGTGGGGGGGGGGGGGGGTGGGGGGGGGGGGGGGTGGGGGGGGGGGGGGGTGGGGGGGGGGGGGGGTGGGGGGGGGGGGGGGTGGGGGGGGGGGGGGGTGGGGGGGGGGGGGGGTGGGGGGGGGGGGGGGTGGGGGGGGGGGGGGGTGGGGGGGGGGGGGGGTGGGGGGGGGGGGGGGTGGGGGGGGGGGGGGGTGGGGGGGGGGGGGGGTGGGGGGGGGGGGGGGTGGGGGGGGGGGGGGGTGGGGGGGGGGGGGGGTGGGGGGGGGGGGGGGTGGGGGGGGGGGGGGGTGGGGGGGGGGGGGGGTGGGGGGGGGGGGGGGTGGGGGGGGGGGGGGGTGGGGGGGGGGGGGGGTGGGGGGGGGGGGGGGTGGGGGGGGGGGGGGGTGGGGGGGGGGGGGGGTGGGGGGGGGGGGGGGTGGGGGGGGGGGGGGGTGGGGGGGGGGGGGGGTGGGGGGGGGGGGGGGTGGGGGGGGGGGGGGGTGGGGGGGGGGGGGGGTGGGGGGGGGGGGGGGTGGGGGGGGGGGGGGGTGGGGGGGGGGGGGGGTGGGGGGGGGGGGGGGTGGGGGGGGGGGGGGGTGGGGGGGGGGGGGGGTGGGGGGGGGGGGGGGTGGGGGGGGGGGGGGGTGGGGGGGGGGGGGGGTGGGGGGGGGGGGGGGTGGGGGGGGGGGGGGGTGGGGGGGGGGGGGGGTGGGGGGGGGGGGGGGTGGGGGGGGGGGGGGGTGGGGGGGGGGGGGGGTGGGGGGGGGGGGGGGTGGGGGGGGGGGGGGGTGGGGGGGGGGGGGGGTGGGGGGGGGGGGGGGTGGGGGGGGGGGGGGGTGGGGGGGGGGGGGGGTGGGGGGGGGGGGGGGTGGGGGGGGGGGGGGGTGGGGGGGGGGGGGGGTGGGGGGGGGGGGGGGTGGGGGGGGGGGGGGGTGGGGGGGGGGGGGGGTGGGGGGGGGGGGGGGTGGGGGGGGGGGGGGGTGGGGGGGGGGGGGGGTGGGGGGGGGGGGGGGTGGGGGGGGGGGGGGGTGGGGGGGGGGGGGGGTGGGGGGGGGGGGGGGTGGGGGGGGGGGGGGGTGGGGGGGGGGGGGGGTGGGGGGGGGGGGGGGTGGGGGGGGGGGGGGGTGGGGGGGGGGGGGGGTGGGGGGGGGGGGGGGTGGGGGGGGGGGGGGGTGGGGGGGGGGGGGGGTGGGGGGGGGGGGGGGTGGGGGGGGGGGGGGGTGGGGGGGGGGGGGGGTGGGGGGGGGGGGGGGTGGGGGGGGGGGGGGGTGGGGGGGGGGGGGGGTGGGGGGGGGGGGGGGTGGGGGGGGGGGGGGGTGGGGGGGGGGGGGGGTGGGGGGGGGGGGGGGTGGGGGGGGGGGGGGGTGGGGGGGGGGGGGGGTGGGGGGGGGGGGGGGTGGGGGGGGGGGGGGGTGGGGGGGGGGGGGGGTGGGGGGGGGGGGGGGTGGGGGGGGGGGGGGGTGGGGGGGGGGGGGGGTGGGGGGGGGGGGGGGTGGGGGGGGGGGGGGGTGGGGGGGGGGGGGGGTGGGGGGGGGGGGGGGTGGGGGGGGGGGGGGGTGGGGGGGGGGGGGGGTGGGGGGGGGGGGGGGTGGGGGGGGGGGGGGGTGGGGGGGGGGGGGGGTGGGGGGGGGGGGGGGTGGGGGGGGGGGGGGGTGGGGGGGGGGGGGGGTGGGGGGGGGGGGGGGTGGGGGGGGGGGGGGGTGGGGGGGGGGGGGGGTGGGGGGGGGGGGGGGTGGGGGGGGGGGGGGGTGGGGGGGGGGGGGGGTGGGGGGGGGGGGGGGTGGGGGGGGGGGGGGGTGGGGGGGGGGGGGGGTGGGGGGGGGGGGGGGTGGGGGGGGGGGGGGGTGGGGGGGGGGGGGGGTGGGGGGGGGGGGGGGTGGGGGGGGGGGGGGGTGGGGGGGGGGGGGGGTGGGGGGGGGGGGGGGTGGGGGGGGGGGGGGGTGGGGGGGGGGGGGGGTGGGGGGGGGGGGGGGTGGGGGGGGGGGGGGGTGGGGGGGGGGGGGGGTGGGGGGGGGGGGGGGTGGGGGGGGGGGGGGGTGGGGGGGGGGGGGGGTGGGGGGGGGGGGGGGTGGGGGGGGGGGGGGGTGGGGGGGGGGGGGGGTGGGGGGGGGGGGGGGTGGGGGGGGGGGGGGGTGGGGGGGGGGGGGGGTGGGGGGGGGGGGGGGTGGGGGGGGGGGGGGGTGGGGGGGGGGGGGGGTGGGGGGGGGGGGGGGTGGGGGGGGGGGGGGGTGGGGGGGGGGGGGGGTGGGGGGGGGGGGGGGTGGGGGGGGGGGGGGGTGGGGGGGGGGGGGGGTGGGGGGGGGGGGGGGTGGGGGGGGGGGGGGGTGGGGGGGGGGGGGGGTGGGGGGGGGGGGGGGTGGGGGGGGGGGGGGGTGGGGGGGGGGGGGGGTGGGGGGGGGGGGGGGTGGGGGGGGGGGGGGGTGGGGGGGGGGGGGGGTGGGGGGGGGGGGGGGTGGGGGGGGGGGGGGGTGGGGGGGGGGGGGGGTGGGGGGGGGGGGGGGTGGGGGGGGGGGGGGGTGGGGGGGGGGGGGGGTGGGGGGGGGGGGGGGTGGGGGGGGGGGGGGGTGGGGGGGGGGGGGGGTGGGGGGGGGGGGGGGTGGGGGGGGGGGGGGGTGGGGGGGGGGGGGGGTGGGGGGGGGGGGGGGTGGGGGGGGGGGGGGGTGGGGGGGGGGGGGGGTGGGGGGGGGGGGGGGTGGGGGGGGGGGGGGGTGGGGGGGGGGGGGGGTGGGGGGGGGGGGGGGTGGGGGGGGGGGGGGGTGGGGGGGGGGGGGGGTGGGGGGGGGGGGGGGTGGGGGGGGGGGGGGGTGGGGGGGGGGGGGGGTGGGGGGGGGGGGGGGTGGGGGGGGGGGGGGGTGGGGGGGGGGGGGGGTGGGGGGGGGGGGGGGTGGGGGGGGGGGGGGGTGGGGGGGGGGGGGGGTGGGGGGGGGGGGGGGTGGGGGGGGGGGGGGGTGGGGGGGGGGGGGGGTGGGGGGGGGGGGGGGTGGGGGGGGGGGGGGGTGGGGGGGGGGGGGGGTGGGGGGGGGGGGGGGTGGGGGGGGGGGGGGGTGGGGGGGGGGGGGGGTGGGGGGGGGGGGGGGTGGGGGGGGGGGGGGGTGGGGGGGGGGGGGGGTGGGGGGGGGGGGGGGTGGGGGGGGGGGGGGGTGGGGGGGGGGGGGGGTGGGGGGGGGGGGGGGTGGGGGGGGGGGGGGGTGGGGGGGGGGGGGGGTGGGGGGGGGGGGGGGTGGGGGGGGGGGGGGGTGGGGGGGGGGGGGGGTGGGGGGGGGGGGGGGTGGGGGGGGGGGGGGGTGGGGGGGGGGGGGGGTGGGGGGGGGGGGGGGTGGGGGGGGGGGGGGGTGGGGGGGGGGGGGGGTGGGGGGGGGGGGGGGTGGGGGGGGGGGGGGGTGGGGGGGGGGGGGGGTGGGGGGGGGGGGGGGTGGGGGGGGGGGGGGGTGGGGGGGGGGGGGGGTGGGGGGGGGGGGGGGTGGGGGGGGGGGGGGGTGGGGGGGGGGGGGGGTGGGGGGGGGGGGGGGTGGGGGGGGGGGGGGGTGGGGGGGGGGGGGGGTGGGGGGGGGGGGGGGTGGGGGGGGGGGGGGGTGGGGGGGGGGGGGGGTGGGGGGGGGGGGGGGTGGGGGGGGGGGGGGGTGGGGGGGGGGGGGGGTGGGGGGGGGGGGGGGTGGGGGGGGGGGGGGGTGGGGGGGGGGGGGGGTGGGGGGGGGGGGGGGTGGGGGGGGGGGGGGGTGGGGGGGGGGGGGGGTGGGGGGGGGGGGGGGTGGGGGGGGGGGGGGGTGGGGGGGGGGGGGGGTGGGGGGGGGGGGGGGTGGGGGGGGGGGGGGGTGGGGGGGGGGGGGGGTGGGGGGGGGGGGGGGTGGGGGGGGGGGGGGGTGGGGGGGGGGGGGGGTGGGGGGGGGGGGGGGTGGGGGGGGGGGGGGGTGGGGGGGGGGGGGGGTGGGGGGGGGGGGGGGTGGGGGGGGGGGGGGGTGGGGGGGGGGGGGGGTGGGGGGGGGGGGGGGTGGGGGGGGGGGGGGGTGGGGGGGGGGGGGGGTGGGGGGGGGGGGGGGTGGGGGGGGGGGGGGGTGGGGGGGGGGGGGGGTGGGGGGGGGGGGGGGTGGGGGGGGGGGGGGGTGGGGGGGGGGGGGGGTGGGGGGGGGGGGGGGTGGGGGGGGGGGGGGGTGGGGGGGGGGGGGGGTGGGGGGGGGGGGGGGTGGGGGGGGGGGGGGGTGGGGGGGGGGGGGGGTGGGGGGGGGGGGGGGTGGGGGGGGGGGGGGGTGGGGGGGGGGGGGGGTGGGGGGGGGGGGGGGTGGGGGGGGGGGGGGGTGGGGGGGGGGGGGGGTGGGGGGGGGGGGGGGTGGGGGGGGGGGGGGGTGGGGGGGGGGGGGGGTGGGGGGGGGGGGGGGTGGGGGGGGGGGGGGGTGGGGGGGGGGGGGGGTGGGGGGGGGGGGGGGTGGGGGGGGGGGGGGGTGGGGGGGGGGGGGGGGGGGGGGGGGGGGGGGGGGGGGGGGTGGGGGGGGGGGGGGGGTGGGGGGGGTGTGTGGGGGGGAGTGGGGGGGAGGGGTGGGGGGGGGGGGGGAGGGGGGGGTGGGGGGGGAGGGGGGGGGTGGGGGTGGGGGGGGGGGGGGGGCGGGGGGAGAGGAGGTGGGGGGGGGGGGGAGGGGAGGGGGGGGGGGGAGGGGGGGGGGGGGGGGGGGGGAAGGGGGGGGAGGAGGGGGGAGGGGGGGGGAGGGGGGGGGAAGGGAGGGGGGGGGGGGGGGGGGGGGGGGTGGAGTACCATGTTTTGTTCCTCCGACTCCTGATTTCTGAAGACATAACAGTTACATACAATTGTAGGTCTGTTACATACAATTACTTGTTCACAGGAAAGAAGGCACATACATGGTAGTACACATATTTCTGCCAGGTTAATTGATCGATTTTAAACAAATTTGGTTAAATGTGTGAACTATTGATTTTAATTTCAAAGCATGGAATGTATCATACTTAACCACTATATAAAGAAAGGCAGCAATGGAAACATCAGGTAGCAGTAGAATATTTTTAGGGAAATTTTGGATTACAATTTGTAAATTATATAAGATTCATTTTTTTGTAAAATATTTCCCATTTAAAAAGGCATGAGGTAGGAAAAATCAGTGTTTCTTCTAGAAATAAAATACTATTTAACCTATTAAAAATGCCCAACATTTTTAAAAAGCACAATGATTAAACAACAAAGACTTTGAACATATTTTGTAAATTCATGAAATTTAGGGCTCTTTTATCTTCTATTAAAAATCACTTCTCGGCCTTTTGGCTAAGATCAAGTGTGTAGTAGCTTCTCTTAATATTTTATTTATTACATTTATATTTCACCCCATGAACCAAATGTATGTTCACAGTATTTTTCAAAGATAACAAATACCATGTATGACACAAAAGTACTGAACAGTGAGTGATTCTGTTTGACTGGATTGTCACTATAGAATCATTCCTATGTGATTGTCTGATTGTCCACAAAGCCACTACTATGTAAATGCCTGATTGGGTCCTCTAGCTCATTACTGTGTCAGACAAACAGGGGTCTTTTCAAACAGCTTCTGCCTAAAGTACTTCAGTTGGCAATTCCCAAAACTTAGCCTGGTACCTTCTGAGTACATAGTTATTCCCCTTTTAGGAATGAAGACCTTGACTCAAAATGCTGTTTATATTTGCAAATTTCAGCATTGATTTTATCTGATTATCAGATTTCTTCAGAAGTGAAATAATATTTTTAACATTTATTACACATTCATATACACACTTAACTGGAATATATTACACACACACACACAAATACACAATATGCACTTGAATTGGAAGTTAACACATTTACCTCACTTTAAATTACCCTGGGGACCACATCTGTTTAAATGCTGGTTTGTAATCCACTGAGTAATTAACAGCCTATCTAAACTCCTCAGTGGTGGGCTGCGGTGCCAATGCAGCTCCACCTCGCCACCTCCAAAAGGGCATTTTCAGTGGCATGGGGAGCAGAGAAAAGCTCTGAAGACTGCTGCTGCTGATAAGTCCCATAGGACAGAAAGAACATATGCCACCCAAAGGGCATTGTATGTCCAAAGGCTGGTGTGCCATGCAGCCAGCTATCAACCCTGGGAGGGAACTAACATCAGCCCATCCCTGGGACAGCTAGCATCAACCCCACCACCCCATGCTGGCATCTGAGGAGGATGCCAGTGCAGCCCCATCATGGCCTGGACTTCCTTGCTTTGTGGTAGCACAGCTGTGATATAAGCATGTGCTGGCGCATCTGCCCACTCTGCTGGGGTAAGTGATCAGGGGAGGGCAAATGTCCTGGCACAGTCACGCACCATTTCCATGGGCCCTTTCAGCCCCCTTCCTTTGGATGTGGCTGTTAAAGTGTTGTTTTGTTATTTCATATTTTGGTTTTTGAACAATTTTATTTATTTATTTACTATTTTGACTTGAATTGGGTAAATTTTAAAACAGCCAAAGCAAATTGCCCTAAACCAACATTCTCAGTTGGTGCATTCGAATTCAAATTGGTATATTCGGTTAGTATATACCAGATTGGTACATTCAGATTTGAGTTTCAAATAAATGTAAGATTCAACATTAATTTCCGACTGACATAATAAAATTGCTAAAAGGTTATAAATAAAAATATACATTGTTGCTGCTATTATGCATGATATTATTCAGGGAATATACTGTATATGAATCTGAATAATGTTCTTCACAACCCAACAGTTTGAAAAAAAAACTTTCTCTTCATTTTTTATATTTGTATTTGCTTGTAGTTTCCTTTCTTTCAAATCCTGTGATTTTATAATATAAAACATATTATCACAGGTAGAAACATCATTGTACAAATATCGTGTAAATACAATTACTTACCAGATTGGCTGTTTCTTTTAAGATAAGTATTAGATGTGGATTTAGATTTAGAGGTTAGATAAGTTGAGTTAGAACCAATGGAACTGGAAGACAAAGATTTTCCCAGATTGTCTGAGCTCTTCTTAATGATGTTAGTTGCTGTTTTGCTCCAATCTGAACATAAGTGAAAACAGAAACAGTTTGGCTACATGTCAGTTTAAAATAATATTCTCTATTTGGGTTCAGGCTTCAAACACAAGAAAAGAGGATATACCAATTTTTCATGCTGCGCCTCTTTCTGTCTCCTTTGTTTAATAACTAAACAGGGGATTGCAATTTCTTCTTGAGTGATATATGGTACTTCATGATGTTTCAGGGCATGCCCAAGATCCAGTCTTGGATGTTTCATTCTCTGTTGTTACTCATACCAGCAAAATTAGGATAGTTTCATATAAGACTACATTGTGTTGAAGGCAAAATTAACTTTACTGCAAGGAGGCAAAGGACTATGAAAAATAACCCACAACATAAATAGAAAAGCTTATGTTGAAGTTAAATGTGGGGTAAAGTTTACAGTTCATGTTCAGTATATGAAAACTCTAACCAAATATTTTTGTACAAAACCATACAGCCAAATTATGTTTTCATTCCCATATCACAAGTGCATATTGAAGGATCCTAGGACCACTGTTAAAAAATGTCCAAGATCCTTCATACCTCTGACTCATAAGCTACATTTTCTTCTTCACCAAAATTCAAACATGCAGAAGTCATTCAACAACTCTTCAAACAAGTCAAAGGAAAATCTCTTTTTACCCCAGTACTGAAACATGGATGTTTCTTATTTTGGGCACAGTGGCAGGCTTACAGTGATAGAATTTTTCCACTGCTGAATTCATGACCACTAATTTCTCTCCATGGGACGAGGGAATAATTTTAAACCACATGGTTGTTTTTCAAGGAATCTAGGACAAAGTAGTTGCAGTACTTTCTTTATAACGCAGGACTTCCAGGTAATCAAATGATTGCTCCATTATACCCCACAAAGTTCCATGACTCATAGAGGTGTTCAGAACCATTTTCTCTGTGAGTAGCACTCATTTACTTCCCTTGGATGTGACACAATAAACATTTGATCTGTTAGGAAGGAACAAGGAGAAGAAAGTTCCTGTTCTCCAGTTCACTAGCCCAGCAGCTAGCACCATAGTAAATAGGGAAGAAGGAAGATTTTCTACCCATACTGGTGCACACTGGACCCAGTACCCATGAAATCAGACTCAAAGGCAGGAAGAGGAAAACTTCCATTTTAGTTAGATTATTTATTCTCCTCCTTCCTCTGATTTCTGTGAATTATGCAAGAGGTAACCAGGTACCAGAATGAGGAACAAATTTTAATACAAAATAATATCACTGTTATTTGAAAATTAAATTAATTAAATTAAATTAAAAATAAAAACAATTTGGTTCATTTTTGAGTAGTTGGTATAAAAGTTATATACATGAACACTGAGAGCAGATTGATCATTGGTCCATCAAGGATAACAGACTAGCTCTCCAGGGGCTCTCCAGGATCACAGGCTGAAGTTTTTCACATCACCTACTACCTGATCATTTTAACTGCAGATGCTGGAGGCTGAATCTGGGACCTTTTGCATGCCAAGCAGACTATGTCAGGGCCCCTATCATGTAAGTTAACGTAATAGCTAATAATTATAGTTAATTAAAATATGGAACCACAAAAAGATTAGTGGCTACATATGGATACAGGAAATAATTTCTGCCCTCTCTCCCACTTTTAAGGAAGCAACAACTGGAGGGAAAACTCCTGGTGTTCTTTTACCGCTGTGCTATAGAGAGTGTCTTAACCTACTGCATCTGTGTATGGTTCTCCAGTTGCACAGTGGCAGATAGGAAGGCGCTCCAAAGGGTGATCGCTACTGCACAAAGGATTATTGGCTGCCCTCTCTCCTCCTTGGAAGAACTCTATAATTCCCAAAGCCTAAAAAAAGCCCAAAATATTCTGAGGGGCCCGTCTCATCCAGCACACTCTCTTTTTGAACTGCTACCATCTGGTAGGCGATACAGGACTATCAAATCTAGGACAAAGAGGCTTAGAGACAGCTTCTACTCTAGAGCTGTGGCTATGCTAAACTCAGCGGCTTCATGTTGATGTGTTTGGGGCTGTGTAGGGATGGGTGGAGAAAGTGGAAAGTGAGGATGGGGTATGAGTCTGAAATTATATGAGTATGATGTATTGTATGAAATTGTATGAGTATGATGTATGAGTCTGAAATTGTGTGCATCGAGGGATGCTGCTGTAAATTTCGTTGTGCATGCACAATGACAATAAAAATGCTTATGCTTATGCTTATGTAATCATTTCATGGCTGGGCATTGGGATTTTGTCTTGAAAATGAAATTTGAAAGCAATGAGAAGCAATATAATACAATATATAATAATATAATATAATATAATATAATAAGTGAACTGTTTGAATTCTCAATCTTTTACTTTCCAATATTACCCAAAGAAGTTTCCACAATGCAAAAAAAAATCTTAACAATAATTTGAGACCATGAATTATAACTACATGACTGTTTTTCACATTTTACCTGAGTTGTCCGCCAGCCTGAATCTACCACAGCAGAGATGTCGCCTCCACTGTTTCTGTACATTTTCTTTCATTGCGCAGTGGAATACAAATATAAATAAACCTGAAAGCAAGATAAAAAAGAAAAAATCAATTAAAATCCAATAAATGTTAGATAAGGAAATCACTTTATAGAGGCAATTTTCCACAACTACCATAAAAATGTGTTATCAAATACTACAAGTAACTTCTAGGTGCTTTACTATTCGAATTAGCATACACAGCTAAAGTACCGTCTTGCATTCTCCAATGTAGCTACTGGCTTCTATGAGGAAGTAGGGTTGCATTTAGGTAAATGTGCCTAATTTAGCATAAACCCAATTTTTATTTATGGCAGGAACTGTAAATATTTAATATCACCATGCACTAGATTCAAGGCCAAATAATGGGATAATTTTTACCTTCAGACCAACTCTGACCTTTAAGTATAGGAAGGGCCAAAAATATCAATCAATCAATCAATCAATCAATCAATCAATCAATCAATCAATCAATCAATCAATCAATCAATCAATCAATCAATCAGGTTTCTCAAAAGGACACCAGTTGGGACAGTCTATGAAAAAAGGAACCAACATGTAGTCAGGAGGCATAAGTCATTCCCCTGGGCTGATTCCCAGGAGAACACATTGCTGACTTCTCCCCCTTTTGGTAAATGTTTGGCATGGGGTTGAAGGAACAAAAGACAGCTTTGATTCTGCCACATATACTGCCAGCTATTAAAGGAATGGCAAGGGAAAATACTTCTGCTAGTTATTTTAGGAATGTGGTGAGATACCCAAAGGCTATGACAGGGACAACCCTGTCCAAAGGTATGCCAAGCATTGCTAACATGCTGCTTGCAGAAGCTGAATCATTTCAAAGGGAATCTCCTGGCCAAGATCCTTAGGATCATCTGACAATCAGCCAACACAGGAGGCATGTCATTCCAGGCAATTTGGTAGCGATGTTTTGCCATAAAGGTAGCCGCAACATTTCCAAGGGAGCAAACAGATAAAAACTTACGATCAACTACCATATATACTCGTGTATAAGTCTAGGCATATAAGTCTAGGCACCTAATTTTACCACAAAAGACTGGGAAAACTTACTGACTCGTGTATAAGTTGAGGGTGAGAAATGCAGCAGCTACTGGTAAATTTCAAAAATAAAAATAGATACCAATAAAATTACATTAATGGAGGCATCAGTAGGTTAAATGTTTTTGAATATTTCTTTCAAAGAAAAACAGTAAACTAGCTCTGTAAGTGGAAAAATGGGTCAACAAAAATAATATGGTCTCAACAGTAACTTTAAAAGTACAAAAACCTTAGCTCAACCAGCAACCAAGCTAAAACACAAGAGTTAAAATCCTTCAAAACTGGATTTTTGGTCAGGGGAGGAATGTTTATGTTAGCAGAACCAACATTTCAGAGTATCTTTAGGAGACCCTCCTGATGATATTCGAATTCAGGTTTCAGCGAAATTGTTCAGGGGGTCCAAAATCATGGACCCTCAAAATGTAGCCCCATCTACTATTAGCTCCCATTGGAAACAATAGGGGATGGGGCACCCACTTTGGGGGTCCATAACTTTGGACACCCTAAACCAAACATCACCAAACCTGGCTGGTAGCAAGAGATTAACCTGATGATACCACCCAGATTTGGTGAAGTTTGGTTCAAGGGGTCCAAAGTTATGGACCCTCAAAATGTAGCCCCATCTACTATTAGCTCCCATTGGATACAATGGGGGATGGGGCACCCCCTTTGGGGGTCCATAACTTTGGACCCCCTGAACCAAACTTCACCAAACTTGGGTGGTATCATCAGGAGAGTCTCTTGAAAAATCCCTGAAATTTTGGTGCTGCTAGCCTAAAAACTGCGCCCCTGGCAGCCGACAAAGTAAAAACCCTGAAATATTTTTTTTCATACACCTGACTCGCGTAGAAGTCAAGGGGGGCTTTTTCAGCACAAAAAATGTTCTGAAAAATTTGACTTATATGCGAGTATATACAGTAACTCAATATACCCCCGTTTCCTTCCTGAGGGGGAGATTGGCTTGCAATTCAGTTACAGGTCAGGATAGTAGACACAATCATAGAGCCTGGCTGTGGGAAAGGAACTTGCAGCCTTTTTTCTGAACCCTATATGGGCTCTCCAGTTTGTTAGTGGAGTAAAGCTCATTAACAAGTCTAGACCAAGGAGAACTTGACAAGGTCAAGAGAGATGTGGCAATAAGCAATGCAGTAAGAGTATTATCAGATAGCATGCAGGCATATTGTGGCCCATGTGGGACAGATTGGACAGATAAGATCAGAGTTTTGGCCATCTGGACCAGGTGGTTTGAGAAGCGATGCCAATCACCCGAGAGTGAAAACATGGGACCTCAGGATAGATCTGGAAGGTGAAAAGGCCCACCATCAGAGCCTGACCCAACAAACTGATATCTTGATGCTGAAATCATCGGTCCCAGCAACCCTTGGAACCAAGCAATTGGTTCTGATGAACCTTGGTGTTGAGTAAATCGGTTCCAACTGATCTTTGGCACTGAGAGATTCTTGGTGCCAAGGAAATCAGTTCTAATATTTCTTGGCACCAAGTGGATTAACTCCAACGATCCTTGGCACTGAGTGGGTTGGCTCTTAAGAGCCCTTGTGCTCAACAGAATGGCTCCGAAGAGCCTTGGTGCCAATCGGTTTGGCTTTGAAGAACCATTGCACCAAGTGGAGCGGCTTCGAAAAACCAAGGTGCTGAGTGGACTGGCTCTAACGAGCCTTGGCGCCTAACGGCTCAGCTTCAATAAACCTTGTCCCCAAGTGGTGTGGTTACAACGATCCTTGGCAGTTCAGCTCCAAAGAACCATGGCACTGAGTGGTTCAGCTCCAAAGTGCCTTGGTGCCAGTATGGCTCAGAAGAGCCGTGGTGTGAATGGCTCAGCACCTTGGTGCTGAGCAGATCAGCTCCAAAGAGCCTTGGTGCTGGTTCTGAGTGGTTCTGATGGAAGGTAACATAGGCTATGTATCTGGAGGCCAATATGATCTTGACAGAACTCAGAAGTCCAAGCTATCTGTCATGGCCAATTGCCTGCTGTAAGAGATGGCTGCCTTTTTAGAAAAATTGCTTTTTAATGATTTCACACCATTCTTCACCATAGGATCCTCACTCTGAGGGGGTCCCAAGCAGTTCAGGTCAGAGAAAGCCTGGATAATCCCACAAGGAGGGACAGAAATGGAGGCTTCCCTTGCTCTGAAGTACCCAAAGGAGCCAGGGACTTTCCATACAGGGCTGGAGGCTGGCACATGAACTCTCTCATCTCCTTGCTCTGAAGCACCCAAAGGAGCCAGAGGCTTTCCATACAGGACCGCCTACAACTCCTATCCAGTCTGACCTCAAGAGAGAGGCATGGGAAAGAGAGGCACAGGAGTTTCCAAAGATGCAACTGGAACCAAAAGAGGAACCTCTATAGTAGAAAAGAAAAAACTCACAAAGAAAACCATCTCACAGGGTTGGAGGTCTGATGTGAGGTAAATAATCAGCAAAGCTGAAGGAAAAACTTCGTGAAAAAAAGGGCAGAGCCCTTCTCAATGTCCATGGTAAAAGGTAAAAACCACACAATTTCAACAACAAAACTACCACACAGGGCATGCCTCCCCTTAGTCAGGCTGGCAGCACCCAGTGGAGTGCACTTTCCCTACCCCACCTGGGATTGAGGAAGATCACTGGCCACCTGGGAGAGCTGCCCTTGCTGGTGGTCCCTCACACCTGCTCAATGAGTGGAAACCTTTTTATCTGCATGGGACATAAATGGTGATTGCATAGGTACTCACCTGCACAGCCTACAGGAAACATTCCTCCTAACCAATATGTGTAACATATCACTAAAATGGAATTCTGTACTGGAAGACTAGAAAGTAGGAAATGTTACACATATATTTAAAAAAATTAAATGCTCATTAATACAGCTGCCTTATTCCCTTCAGTGACACTCAGTAATGCGGGCTGGTAAATTCTTTGCACACCATCCCACAAGCTACCACTGCATCTAGGAAACCCTGAATCTTCTTCACAAACGTCTACTTGTGCAAGATAGAATCCACCTGAATGTCAAAAATAATGGTATTGTACCCGTTGTATAGAAATGTACGATGTGCACATGTTTATCATGCCAATATGATGTGACTTGTGCAACTGATTAGGAGACAACTACCAGATATGCTGGTGGCTTTTCAGTATAACATGTCATAAATATCTTTAATATTTAATTATCAATATTTTACCCCATTCAGAAATACAGAGAATATGTAATCAAAACTTTTTTGTACCATACTGAGTAACTAAGTAGCTAAATTTGTAAATAAAAGCACAGCTACGATAATATGCTGAACTGAGAACTTATTTTTTCCTACATAGCACCAGGTTTTTTGGAGAAGCCATGAAGACTAAATTTGGATTGGAGCTGCCACTAGCTTTCCAGTGAACATTCTCTAATAATTCTATTGGTTATTGGATCAGAACCCAGATTCCATCACACTTCCTCATAAACACTCTACAAATAACTGCACTAAAATCAAGACTCACTGCTTAGATGAAAACCGTTTGGCCTTGGCTTATTTGGATGCAAGATGTTCTGCTAATTGATCTTTTTAGCATGAAAATTGCATATGACTGCTTGAACCTATATTTGAGATATAAGATGGATTTCTATGATAATACATGCAATGTGTAGTGAAATGACTGGTGAATAAACAAGTGAATGGGGAAATATGCAGTGAAGGACATTTCTGACAATGGGGAAAAGTCCAGGATAAAAATTGAAATGACAGATGGTGACAATAAAATTATGAAAAGCAAACATAAAAGACATCACAGGAAGACTAGTATTTCTTTTCTGGGGTATTTGGGCCATTGTAGCCATTAAAGAGGGCTGCAGTGTGACATTGTTCATCCCTAAGGCCAAATCAACCATGACATTGAAAAACTAGAAACAGAACCCATGAATCTGAGAGAGATTCAGACTGGAACCATGGCATGAGACAATGGAAGGAGTTATTAATTCTTCTGTATGATCCCACTCAATTTTTATAAGACTCCTGCAGGGTAAACAGATGCTTCAGAAAGGACCAGTGAAATAGGGAAAATAACACAGCCAGGAAGTGTTAAACTTTCTTCCCACTGAGCCTAGATTTGAATAAAGATGTTCTTCTGTTGTTCTTCTGTTGTTAACAAAGTGCAGGAGAACAACTAATAGATTTCCCAATGTGCCACTTGTATGGCCCCAAAAACCTTCGAAACAGAAAAAGTACTACTTGAGTCAAGTCACAAAATGAGATGCAGACTGCAGAAATAACTTCTCATATTTTCTGGGACAAACTTTGCAAATTAACAGCTACAGATATATTCTGAATTTCTTACAGCAGAATATTTTCTTAATTGCATTCTATTAAAAACAATAATTTTCTTAATTGCATTCTATTAAAAACAATAATTACCTTAATTATAATGTAATTCTATTTAAGATTTTGTTGGGAAATATTTTTCAGTGGCATAGTGTATGTAAAAAACTGTTTTTCGTTTAAATTACTATAATTTTCACCAAATACAATTTAATAATTTCTGATAGTCAAAAGCTTGAAACAAGTAACAGTTTTCTGGAAAACAGGATGAATGATAATAGAGGGGAAAAACCTCAAATCACTTGTGAAGGAACGATCACTGAAAAAGTCTGCTATTGTCACTGATGTTTTCTAGAGCTGCTAAAATGTATAAAATTTAGATTAGCTTTGGACTAGTATTATTGTGACCTCGAATTCCTACTATACTTCAAACCAGGACATTTTCTTAAGGCTTCTCCCCAAAAGAACAAGCTCTGTAAAGAGATTTCCTACAACACAATAATAAATTTTAAGAGATATATCTATTGCTTCCCCCCAGAAATGGAAATGACTAAACTGAGTCTACTGTAAGCTGATCACACTGTAAGAAAACAGGAATTACCAGAAAAGACAATAATGTTAGGAAAGTTGAAGGCAGCAGAAAAAGAGGAAGACCTAGCATGAAATAGATTTACTCAATCAAGGAAGCCACAGTCCTCAGTTTGCAACACCTCAGAAAGACCATTAACGATAGGATGTTTTGGAGGTCGTTAATTCATAGAATCACCATAAGTCAGAAGCAACTTAACAGCACTTCACATGTATAGTTTCAGGTTCATCTAATTACAATTTGTAATGCATAACCAATGGAAGCAGTAAGAATTATAACCATAAAGAACTTCATATCTGAAGTTTCTGAGCACTCTGAGAAAGTTCACAACTGAGGAAGAAAACTAACTACTAAAGAAAAAGGAATGCACATAATTAAATAACCTTTGTACTTCCCACTGTCTTGTGACATAAGCTTCCATACTAAGCTAGGCTAAAAGCTAAAAAAATACAAACAGAATAATTCAAGATGACATTTTTTTAAAAAAGGGAATAGCATTGTAGATTTAATGTCTTGGGAAAACTTTAGGCATTTCTTATTGTATTTTTCTTGTCTATAGTATTATGCCTTTACTGCATTTTTCCAAATTTTTCAGTTTGTTATACTTCTATACAAAACTCAAACGTATGCAAAAAAAAGAAGCATTCACAATAGAAGTGAACAGTGATAAAACTGAACTGCCATTGAGAATGGTCACAGTTCTTATCTAATAAATGTTTAGCTTTACCTAGAAATGTTAGATATTTACTATTCTGTACCCTTCAGAACTCACTGTGTATATTTTTTCTCCAATACAATTGAGAAAACACTTCACACATTTAAAAAATGAAAATTTGTTTTTGTTCATTCACAGGGAACTCAGCTTACCTTGCAACGAGTTGAAAATACAGAAGAGGTACACAAAAGGGAGGTTTAGTGGGCCCCAGGCAAAAAAGGCAAATCCCCATGTCATGCCTAGCAGGAAAGTCAAGCTAACAACACTACGAAGATTCCTCAGGATGTCTTCCTGTATAGTTCGGTTGCTCCGTTTTCCATTTCTTCCACAGATTTGCATCATCACCACAACAAACATGGCAATGTTCATGAGAAACATGATTCCAAAGTAGCCAACACAGGTCACATAAAATACAATACTATTTATAATCCAGCAGCTGTAAAGAAAGCAGAAAATATTTATTTATTTATTTATTATTATTATTATTTTATTATTGCTTATCTTTTATACCACTTCCCCCAGAGGGCTCTGTCGGTACACATTATAATACAACAAGTGAAACAAAATAAAATACTAAAAATTCATCAGTTAAAAACAGCGCTCCTAATTCAGAAACAATTAAAACAGATGGCGTTCAGCTATTAGCTCCCCAACTCCCCTAAGAGGGGGACAGCGGATCTTAGTTGTTAATGTTAATGGGCACCTATCAGCAGCCGGCCTCCCCAAAAGCCCGGCGGAATAACTCAGTCTTACAGGCCCTGCGGAACTCTTGTAGGTCCCGCAGGGCCCGGACAGCTGGAGGAAGAGTATTCCAGTATTATATGGTTTGCTCTTGTCATATGAAGATGTTTAAAAAAGCATTTATACAATAATTCTTAAAACCAGTTCCTAAAAACCATTAACACAATATTACTCGGCAGCTAACAGTCTACTCACTTTTTTGTGGTCAAACTAGAACAACTACTTCTCTCTTTCAACCATGTTCAGAAAGAGTCCATTATTTCTGGGCAACTAAACTGACTGCCCATTTTATATTTGTCACCAAAGACAGATTCAGACATTATTGTTATAATATGGTCATGGCTTCCTCATGGTTGGGAGCCAGAGCAATAGAATAAGCTTTTTATCCATGTGTAACCTCAAGCACCACCTTGGAGCCATTTGCAGCAATAAGGTGACTGTATTTTCCCTTATACAAGGTAATCCCACTTCCCTTCACCCTGGTACTAACCTGTAACAGGGGACCGCTGTAGCTTAAATCTCCTCTTTTAAAAGATCATGAGAAACAGTACTTAATCTTCAGACAGTTATTCCAGAATGGTTAGTCAAACCACCTCATTACACTGACAAAGAAAAAGCGCTTCTAGAAATTCTATAATTATTAAAGCAACACAGTTGCCCTTTCCGCACAAATCTTTTAAAATGTTTGACGCAGGAAATAAAATATTTTGCATTGTTTTTACCCCCTTTGGTTCCCAAAATGTTTTGTTTGCAGCCTCAAAACTTCTTAAATGAATGCCCTTAGAAAATTATTCTTTGGCTGAAAGATTTTCAAAATGGTTTCCCACAATCTCTCTGCAGTCTCTGGACTTTCTCCTTGGTGCTATTTGCTCTGCTCACTCTCCGTTCCTCCTCAACTATTTTTGGAGCATTTGAGCAGAGTTTCTTCAGTTTTGGGGGCTAATCTTTGGAGGATGGAGTGTAGAAGGCTCAGAGAATCGCAGCACTCTGAAGTGATTCCAGTGATTCCATGACAAACTAATCAAAATGGAAAAATCACAAAATGGCAGCCAGAAATCCATTTGAGGTGGTGCGTGCAGACATACACATCATGGTAAAGGGGGGACTGAAAACATTTTAAAAATGTTTTCCTGGATTCGTGCAGAAAGCGCCAGTATTTAGGTGACTGACACTCCTGTTTTAAAGATTGGTACCTGCACAGCCACTTCCCATTCTAGTATCACATATCCATTTGAAATAACATAATACATTCAACATTTATCTATTAATATGAAAAGTTATAACTATAGATAACTGGTATGAAAATATCATATGAACAATAAAGTGGTACATAACTCTCTTGTCAGGAACCTGAAAATTACATACCTTAGCAAATAAAGTGACTGTGAAATGGATTTATCTGTTTAGCTTTCAGATGTGTGCAAGGCCCAGACATCTGCATCGAGTAGCAGATTTGTATCTTTAATTAGTGAGTTGTGACTTTTATCTGAAACTGTTTCAATATTAAACTTTATTGATTTGACTTTACTTTCAAAAAGGAACTACCATACGCTGCAAATGAAATTGGAACATTCAGCTTTTAAAAACTGAAGTGCATAAAGTGTTAAATGCATGTTTACATGTTTTTGGATGGCCATGTACACACAGCTGGAAAGCCCGAGCCAACTTGTTTCTTAGACACAATTAACAGGTGTTAAAACACGCACAATTATTATAAATCAATCCTTTCTGCAGTAGAAAAACCATTATAACACCGAGCACTGTTCTTAAGAATCCTTAAAATAGGGGATCTTGGCTCAAGGTCAATCTCCTGACTCAACAGTTGACCTGTGTGCATACAGCATTTTTATAAAAACCCACATCAGGGTTCAGAGTTGGTTTCAGTGCTTTCTGTCCAATAGTCGATTAGTGAAATTTCAGCTTTCCCCCTCCATACACTGGTTACAAAATACTCACAAATCATCTCCACTCGACTTCATAGGATTTCTGCCAAAAACATCTTTGCCGTAAATATGATTTGCCTTTGTGTTTGTGCTCGCAAGAACAACAACAATGACCACCGCTGGCAAGCCTGAAATATAATAAAGCATAAAAACACCTCTTTGATGGAAGGGGTAGTGCCAGCACTTCTGAAAGAGGCAGGGGCATTCTTCAGACCCTATAGTGCTGGGTAATTACTGCCCAGTGGCTATCATTTCATTTTGGGCAAGGTCCTGGAGATGGTGGTGGCAGTTCAATTGCAGGATTACTTGGAAGAAACTGATGTTCTGGACCCATGTCAATCTGGTTACAGGCATGGTTATGGTACGGAAACAGTCTTGGTCACCCTGATGTTATCAGAAGAGAGCTAGGGGGAATATTACCTAGTTGGTGCTCCTTGATCTCTTAAGAGGTTTTTGATACCATATTTTGCTGAACCAACTTTGGGTAATGGGGTTGGGGGGCCACTATGTTACAGTGGTTCTTCTCCTACCTTTGGGGTCAGTGTCAGAAGATAAAAGTTGGGGGACTCATGCTAGTAGTCCTGGGAACACCCTTGTGGGGTTCCTTGGGGCTTGATCCTGTCCCCTACACTATGTAATATCTACATGAATCCACTTGGGGAGACCATCAGGGGATCTGGAGTCAAATGTTATCAATAGGTGGATAACACCCAGCTCTATCTCTTTATTTCATCAGAGTCAGGAGAGGTGCTCCATGTGCTGGACTGCTGCCTGGAAACAGTTATGGATAGGCCAACTGCCTGGAAACAGTTATGGAAGACCAACAAACTCAGGCTGAATCCAAATAAGATGGAGGTGTTGTGGGCTCCAGAGTTCAAAAGATCACAAGGCACCTGGTTCGGGATGGGTGTGAAATCTGGGGGTGCTCCCAGATTCATTGCTGTCCTTTGAGGTTCAGGTGACATCAGTGGTCATGACGGCCTTTCAGCAGCTCCATCTCATCCACCAGCTCCATCCATTTTTGGACAAAGGGGACCTGGCCACAGTGTTACATGCTCTGGCAGCCTTTCCTTTGAACTAATGCAATGTGTTCTACATGGGGATGCTCTTGAAGATGGTCCAGAAACAGGAGTTGGTGCAGCAGGTGGCAGGTAGGCTGTTAGCCAGTATATCTGACCAGACGCACATCATGCTAGTCCTTAAATAATTGCACTGGCCTCCAATTTGCTCTTGGGCCCAATTCAAGGTACACACTGATGTACAAAGCCCTAAATGGCTTGGGCTCTGCCCACCTGAAGAAGCACCTGTGCCTGCCTGGGCAGTGAAGTCACAGGAGAGGCACTCCTGGAGGTACTTCCCCTCACTGAGATATGAGGGCAGGTGTATGTGGGAGGGCTTTCTCCATGAAATTTACTTTAATTTCTCAAGAGCCTATAACTTTGATAATAGAGGGAGTTGATGGTATTAGTGAAATGTAACAAAGCCAGAATACTAATTTTAAAAGTTGCAAAAGTATTACTTACCCCAGCCAATGACACAAAATTTCAGAATATATCGACGAATGTAGGTATTGAACACTTTCACTAAAGCTATATACATGTGAACAGCTTCCAACCCCATCCACGTGAACGTTGCCAGAAGAAAATAATGTAAGAGAGCAGCAACAGCAATGCAGAGACCTTCTATGTCAAAGGATGCTATCCAACCGTCGAGGAGAAAGACCAGGTTTAGACACAGTAAAGCTGTGCTCAGGTTCATTAAGATTTTGGAGGGATAATCTCTTCGCAATTTTCTGGTGAGAAATGGAAAGTTAGCTACGTTACACCTATGTTATTTATAACGAGTATGTGTTTTGGGTTTTGGATTTCAGAATTGTAGAATCCAACACAGAGTTAAGTGCACTGATTTTCAGTGACATCAACATACTTAAACACCTAACTTTACAATGGAGCTAGAAATTTCGAATATTAAATTTCAACTAACCAAGCAAACACTCAAGTCCTTTCAGATCTTTCACCAGGAATACTGAAAAATGTAAAAAAAAAACCACTCTACAACTATGGATAGTGTTCATGACATATGTAGTATTGGATCCTACACAGGGAAGAGTAAGGTACCCATGGAAGTGGATCTTCCTGATTTTCACTTTCCCACATTTGTAACACCCCTTCCTGCCGGGCAGCGAGTTCTCGGCGCGGCCCCAAGGCTTGCCCTCACGAGCTCTTTCACCACTTCAGACCTCATATGGAGGCCCCGATGTGGGAAGGTCCGGCATGCAAGCTACTGCCTTCCCAAATAGGATGTGCTCGTATGCCCCAAACTGCCCAGTGAACTGCGACAAAGCAAAACAGTAAAACCCAATAACCATACAACTAGGGAGGGAAGGGAGGGCCTTCTCTGAAGCCTACCTCGAAAGAGGCTAATCACTCCCGGCACAGCCCTTTATAGGCTGCCAGGCCCTCGTCACATGGCAGATCCATGCCACATGACTGCCTCAGCTGGCTGGCAGGGAGAAGGCATTGCACTCCTTCCTCCCCCGCTGCAATGGTGTCGCCAGGCTGAAGCCTGGGATGCGATTAATCCGCAATAGAATTCCAACACCAAAACTGTCCACAAAATAGTAGTGCCGGGTACTATTTGTGCAAACTGTAGTTCTTTATATGGCCCAAGTAGACTTCTCTAGATGTAACATGCTGTTTATAAAATCTAAACCAACAATAATACATGGTTTATAATTAAAACTGATTTGATTACAAATATACTGTTTTCTTTTTTGGGTTTAATCTTTTCTATTCAAATATACTAAAATAAAGAGATTCATATTACTCTCAGAACAAATATCTGAATGCCTGAAGTAGCTCACAGTATTATAAGAACCTGTGTTTTCATGCAACGTGTGTGTTAAATTTTTAACACGATGCACTTAGTTGCAGAATATTCTGGCTTCCTGATTCTAAATATCTGATGTAATTGATTTTTTTGTAGTGTTAGAAGAACATAGTTGCAACTGGGGTATGCCACAGAATGAATCAAAAAGGCGTTCATATTATTCTCTGCATTAGTGGTTTTCTTTTTAACAACTAGTGGCTAGTACAGTAAATCATAAGGAAAGGCTGTTCACCTTTTAAATTCATGATACATAAAATGATTACTGAATCCTGGTACTTGTTGACTATACTCAGAACTTTACAACAGTGCCTGACATGCTGACCTAGAAGCATACGGATAGAGGGAATTTTTCTTTCTGTTCTGAGAGAACAAGTACTTACTCAAAAGCAATGTAGGTCAGAAGAGTTGCAGCGGAAAATATAGCAGATATTCCACAACCAATGTATGTTATAAAAGTGAGGACTTTGGTATTTTCAGCATCTATTTGTGCAACAGTTCCAGGCAGGTCCTATACATAAAATCACAAAATAAATAAACTGTTGGATATGCATTTTTATGTTACCATTTTTATCTTGCAACAACACAGGTGAAAATTCAAGAGAATTTTTGGCTAGAGCTACAGTACTTGACATATTGAGCCCAGTGTGGTCACACCTCTGGCTTCCTTCCTATAGCTCCTGAAAAAAGTCAGAGGGCAAGCGATATAACATCTGGAAACAACATTTATGTATGAATCTCTATTGTTTATTATATGTCACCACTCAAGGACTTTTGGTAGGAAATCATTTCTCTTCGATTTTCCCGTTTTTATGTTCAGGGGGCCAGGATTTCTTTTATTATGAGCAGCAGCAACAGGCTTTTAAACAGAAAGCGTCACTCATGACATTTTCCTACAAGGCAATCATTATAGTTATGGTAGAACTGTACAAAATAATTCACAAAGCTACTTGGAAAATTATTAGGAACTGCGGTCTATACTACTTTGTGGCTTACTGAAACTAGGATATTTTTCTGTAAATTTTGTATAATTTAATGTATCATGTTCAAGACTTATGCCTTGCTTCAGTTTTTTGGACTTCTGGTTGATTCTACAAGCCAAATCCTGTTTCATTGTTTACCAAATGTCAATCCTGTTGATTGTATCGACTCACTCTGCCTTCAGACCCACTGAGAAAATGAAAATATAAATATCACAATTTTTTTTAAATTATGAAATTCAGTGTGAGTTTGTCATATATATTCAGATTAGGAAGCAAATGTGTACATTGCTTTCCTACATTTAGAAATGACCTCAGTATTGGAAAAATGTTATGCAAAGCAGCCTACAAAGTATGAGGATCAAAGTGTGAATGATCTCAAGACCATTTTTCTGCTCCAAATTTCTGTGCTGTAAATTATCTAGTCAAACTGCTTTTTATATTGCCAATTTTTCTGTCCAATATGAAATTCTCTCCCTGTCATTCATGCTACCTTTCAATAGCCAAGGCAGCTACAAGGTATAATATCTATTTTAGACCTTAAGGTATATTGGAAACAGGAACTATAGCCAATCTTACATAAACTGCAGTTGGGGTGAATGTGGGGAAGAGGGAGGGTTTTTTCAAGAGACTGGCTAGGGGAGGTACTTGGGTTTTATCATGTCCCCAATGGTGGAAGCAAAACTGGATTTTCAGATTCTAGAGTAAGTTTCATAAAACAGACCTATTTTACAATGATGGGGGATGGGGGATAGCCAAGACCATTCTGTTTCAAACCTATTAAAGGTCCCTAGGTGATCTTTCCATTTTACACAGCAGCAGATTCTGGAATCCAGTGTTTCAGTCCAAGATGAAACTGCCAAAGACAACACTTTCCACAGCCTTCTGTTCAGTTTCCACAGATTTTTGAATCTAACTTTGTGCCCCTTATTCTCATATATCACTTACGTTAAAATGACATCTGTTCTCACAATCAAACCATAATATAGTTTCTCTATGAAAATACAGTTATTTTCTCCAGTTAGTCATACAGGCTGTGGTAGAGTGAGTACTGCATCTACATGTGGTCCTTATGACAACTCTAATGATCAACACCATTCTTCATGTAGTTACACCTCTGTTCCATTGAGGTTTGGCAGGTAGAGATCTAAGCCTACTCTTGCTTCCTACTAACTTCAGCTATATTCAGAATAGGAGTTACACTAGGATAGGGGTCTGCAACCTGCGGCTCTCCAGATATTCATGAACTACAATTCCCATCAGCCCCTGCCAGCATGGCCAATTGGCTGATGGGAATTGTAGTTCATGAACATCTGGAGAGCCACAGGTTGCAGACCCCTGCACTAGGAGATGAGTTAGAGGTCTTTCAGTGTCTGCACATTTGCGCTCTATATGTGGAAAGAGCAGGGTTTGAGTTGACAATCCCCTTGATTAATACTGGTTATTAACAGGAAATGGCAATATGAACTTCTTAAATACAACAAAGTGATGGGAAGGAACCATGCAAAAAAAACCCAAACAAAAAAAATCCAGGACTTTGGGACAGCCCATGAATACATGAGTAGCCCATCCCCAGTGGAAATTTTCATAAGTGGCTGGTCTTGGAACTTGTCCCAGGATTTTCTGGTAACTCCAACACATGCAAGGCTTGCACTGGGCTGCAATCAGTCTGTATAATGTGCTTCTCTATGGCTGTTTCCGCACAGCCAAGGGAGAGAGCCTGCTTCGGCATTGATCATGCTGATACAGGCTCTGGGGCTGTTTGCACAAACGGCCCCATGGGATGCACAGCTGTTGGAGCAGGCTCCGCATAGTTGCGTATTCCCCTCCCCGGCCCCAAATGCCTCCTTACCTCCTGCTGGCAGCTGTCACTCTGCTGTCACTCTGAGGAGGCCAGGGGACATGCCCACATGGCCAGAGCGACGGCTGCAGCTAGGGAGGCCAGCGGGCGTATCTCCAGGCCTCCTCGGAGCAACAGCAGAGTGATGGCTGCCAGCAGAAGGTAAGGAGGTGTTTGGGGACGGGGAGGGGAATACGCCAGCTTCCACCTGCTGCCGTTCGCATGGCAGTGGATGGAAGCCGGCGTTTGCAGGAAAACTCGCTCCCCAAGCAAGTTTTGAAAACACCGTTTTGGCAGGCACAGAGCGCTGCTGCATCGATTTGTGCAAAGGGTCCCCACCAAAATGGTGTTTTACCAGGCTGAAGCTGTTACTTTCAGCCTGTGCAGAAACCACCTATGATTTTTCTTTCATGTGTATTTTGTCAGGAGGACCTGGAGGATCTATCATGTATATGTTTCCTGTGTGATCACTTCATTGTATGGTTGGAAGAATTCTGTGCATGAGGTATGTGTATAGTCTTGTTTCCTCCTCTTTTGTTGTGGATTGTTGCTGGGTAAAAAATATATGTTTGCTATATCCTCACTTTTCTTTTTGGTGTGACTTTCATTCCTGACTTCTATTTGTAACAAAACCTTTCCCAGATTATGTCCCAATGAATTATCCATGAATGTCCTGTTGTGTGTTCTTGTGTTGCTTGTCTCAGTTTATCTATTCCCATTTTCCTTATAAAATGATCCTACTGCCACCCATACCCTCCTGTGAGATTGAATCAAGTCTGGGAGGGGCCATGGGTTTTTCCTGGGGGTTTCCTCTCATGAATAGGCTGTAGATGAGCATGGTACACTTGGACTGCCTATGGATCATTCCCTGTTTGTAGAAGGGAATTTTGTGACTCTCCCACAATATTCAAACCATAGAGTTCCTTCTAGACACATTACAGTTCTTCATACACTAGTGTTGCCTTTTATTCTTCCCTTATTTGAGTAGATGGGGTATCACAGAACTTCTTTAGAATTGTTCTTCATTGGTTGATCTCTTTCATGTATGGAAGTGACAGATGGTTGCTTTTGGTTTAACTGTGGACTGTAGTTCTGTAAGGTCTGTTGCACAAGAGCACAGGTTATTAACTACTAATGTAAATGTTGCACTGAAATCAGTGACATCAGCATGACAAGCCTTACTGAGTTGTTAATTAGGCAAAGCCTTGCATTATTTGTGATGTCATTCCAGCTCTTAGACTGATTAACAATACTAAATCAAGATCCTCATATATAACTATTTGTAGTAACTTTAACTGATGAGTATATATTTTCCTCATTGAACAGATGTCTGGCAGTAATTGCTGGATGAAGAAAAACTCAGGAATACCAGTACTGAAACTCTCAGCTCCTAAACTAGTGAATAGATTTTATTTGGGGTAAACACTTGATACACCTCAGATACCGATGTGAATTTCCTAACAAGCACAGATTTACGTTGTGAAAGTACACTCGTTTCTGAACGTAAATCACTTGGTAGACTGGAGTTACAATCTTTACATGTCCAATAGGCATTTTGGAATGTCAGAAAATGTAATAATTCTCAAACAGGAACAATGCCAACATTCCAAATACTTTTCCTACACTTCCGAATTCCACAAAAGCATTATGAGCAGAAGAAAGGGAACACTGAATTTATTTTAAAGAATGTCTTCTTTCCCACAGGCATGTGAATGTAGAACAGTACATGTCTGAAAAAGGGATATAAATGATTGTGATATTCTTCATATTTAAATATAAGCAAGACATGCAAAAAGCTAATGTACTACGCTGCAAATATCAAACATTAAACCTTTTGGCTTTAATATTATATAAATTATATGAAAGGGAACAATCCCATTTTCACACTTTTCTTTGCTTGATATTTCAAAAACTTCGGCATTTAAAAATCTATTTAAACCAGTTAAATCAAATCTCATGTACCTGTTTAATTTTATTCCTAGATGGAAGAAATCAGTGGAAATCACAAATGCTAATATCAAACAGAAAACAGAATAACACATTTATTGAGAAGGGGGCTTCTAAAATATTTATTTAAGAAGGTTTTATTTAATATATATTTTCTGGTTTTTAATATTAGCTAAAGTGATTCCACGGGCACGAAAAACCCTAATAGAACAAGAGACAGCTATAATCAAAAATCACTGACTGACAATTATGGGGATCCATGACAGAAATTATATTCTCAATGCAGCTTGCATTAGAAGATGGGCACACAGTGACTGAAACAGGATAAATGAAAATAGGATATCAGTGTGGATAAGGATGCCGCTGAAGTTTGAGGATAGGGATCCCAGTTTCCACATGTCTTCCAGTGCAGACAGGAAATCAAGTCTGCTTTCATTATTTGGAGAGCAGTGTGGGGCAATTAGCAATTAATATTTAGTAAGGCATCCCTGAATAAGGGTCAATGTTTATAGTGATATACTCTAAACAAACTTGCTAAAAATGTTCCATGAAAAATACCAATGGAATTCCATATTATTTTGGGAAACATCTCAGTTCCTGTTTAGAAAACTACACAATTGTTTCAGGATGATATTCTCCCCAATTTTCTTGCATCTTAGGTACAAAACACAATGAGATTTCCAGTTACCATCAGTACACCAAAATGTGTGAGATGATTGCATAGGCAAGTTGTCTCATTTTCATTTGACTCTGCTAGGGGCGAGCACCCTGTAGAATTCCATCCACCTTGGCCATCTAGGAAAAAACAAGAAATGCAAAAATGTATTGCAGTTGCAATTGATATAACAACACTGTACGAGAAGCAACGTATTATTTAAAATCTTAAAAGTCCTGAAATCTCATAAATTCTTATCAGAACAAAAATGAACAGAGTTAAATAAATATAAATAAATATAAAATAGACAACTGCATGAAATAACCAACATCAGCACGATTTCCTCAAAAGGAAGCAAATTTAGCCCAATGCAAAGACATATGAGATTTGTTTGGCTCATACTTCCAGGTAATTTCTCCTTTAAAAGAAATCTAAACAAAATGGTATAACTGTATATCTGTAACTTGTTTTGATTTCCTGGTTTGTTTTTCAACAGAAAACCTAAAGTTTCATTTAGTGATTTTCATAAATTTCTGAGCTGAAAGAAGAAAATGAGTCAAATACTGGTTGTGGCAGCCACCTAACCCTTGAATCTGCATATGGAACATAGTTTTAGTAGGTTCAAAATAAATAAAAAATCATAATTAATAATTACACAATTCCTCCTATAAAAAAAACTAAAAAGAGAACTTACCATTTTTATTCATATCCCAAAAGACACATAAAGGTTGAGATTTCTCCTAAATATTTTCATAAATAAAAAAATTGAAAAACATTGCCTCTCCATGCATTGAAACATTATTTTTTATTTTATTTATTTTATTGGATTTAATACCCGACTAGGTTCAGGGTGGCTAACATATATTTCAAATCACAATCATAATTTTTTTTTTCCAATTTTCCAATTAAATAATTTAAGCACTAAAACATTACAACATTAAAAGCATTCACAGATGGCGATATTGAAAACTCTCAATAGCCCATATTATAAATCTCCAATCCTGGCCCATTATATGATTTTTTTTTCTGTCAGGGCAGAGAGGAGGGTGGATACAAGACTCCAGGACCAATATGATACAATAAATCCATGGCTGCCTGAGCCACTAGCATGATGGAACATTTTGGTTTTACAGACCCTGTGGAAATGATTGATATCCTCCAGGCCAGCCATTCTCAACCAGGGTACCGTGGTACCCTGGGGTACCGTAAGCATGTCCCAGGGGTACCGCGGCAACACTACTGCTCCCCCTCATTTTTGTGGTGTCTCCCACCGGCGCCAGCAAGGACATGGAGCTGGCCCATGGGGCAGGGCCTGCCACAATGTCAGCAGCCACCACCACCCCCAGTGCTTCCCTTCACCCAAGGTGGGGGGTGTGGCAAGCAGGGGCAATGGGAGGGGAAGGTGGAGGGTGGCGGCAGGGGTACCGTGAGATATGAAGAGTGAGGTCAAGGGTACCCTGACCTCGAAAAGGTTGGGAAACACTGCTCCAGACCAAATGTCCACTGGCAGCAAATTCTATCAAGTAAGAGCCAGGGCTGAAAAACCCCTTCCTCTAGTAGAGGCCAGCTGAATGCTCTTTGGGCTGGTGACCACCAGGAGGTTGCTACAGGGGAACCTAAGGGCTCCATGGGCAATATGACTGAGGCATATAAATTTTCCAATCACCAAACAACTGGTGAACTGGGGCTGATAGCTACTTACAGTCACCTAGTAAGGGTAGAGAAACTAAATGTGATATTGACAGACAATTCCAACCCAATGTTTACTGAGAAAATATAAATGTAGATGTGGGGGACACATGCAGGAAAGAAATGGTGCATGGTTCCTAGCTAACATTTAGTTCTAGACTGAATTTATGCTTAAACATGTATTTGAATCTAAATATCTGGGTTAATCCAAAATCTTTAGCTCTGGCATATTTTATTTTCTACAATCCAATGTTGTACAATTTTCTTTCTTCTTGTGTTTTACAATTTTATTTATATTCTTATTTCATTTTACCAAAGACATGATCTTTTCAAGCCAAACCAAACAAAAACATCCAGAACTCTTACCTGCTTTGTGGTATGCTTAGTTGTATGTTTAATTGTAATCTTCACAGCTTCTTGGAGATCGTGGATGGTAATATTTCCAATGCTACATGCCACCACAAAGCTAGTTAAATTGCCATTAATATCTTTGTCCTGTAGAAGAATAAGTGAAACAACAAAAACTATCACTCTGAGCTTTCAGATCAGTAGACAAGATACATGGATTTATTTCTGCAGTCTGCCAGAATAAATGTCAGCATGCTAACATTTCACATTACCCATTATAAGAACATCCTGTTTATAAAATTAAATTTAAGTTTTCTTCATAGAGCCCTCTGCTATTTCCCTTAGTACTGTAATGAACAATATTAAAAAGCTTGTAAGATAATTTCCAGAAAAGTTTTTCTCAATTTTTTCCTGATGACCAGAGTTAAACCTCAAACAACACTGATGAATATCAAATTCTCACGTGATTAGATCACTTCACAAACCAAGACTGCTCTAATTTTCTTATCTTACTAGTACAGCAATACATAAGAGAAGAAGATAATCTTTATTTTTTAAATTAAAATTATACAAGAGTAAATGTTTAGTATTAATAACATTTATTTAGGACATTTGTTAGTATTAATAACATTTTTAGGACATTGTAAGCTCAAGGCAGCACACAATGATATCACAGGAAGACACTGCTTTAAAAAAACCCAGCATTTTTCGTAAGAAGCATTTCATAAGCAGCGTTTTCGTGCCGTTAGGGGGGTGAGCATGGCGTTGCTGCGTGTGTTTTTACCATCCCTGCGTGTGTTTTTACCATTTTGGGCCATGCAGAAGCGCCCACAGCCAAAGTCAACAAAATTATAAATCAGTCTAAGAAAAAAACAGCAGCATATTGAACAAAACTTAACCAAAAATGTACAAAACCTATAAAAAGTCAATCAAAATGCAGAAAGGCCAAATCCCACAATAAAATGACCAAGCTAATTATTTTTAAAGGTGTTCAAAATAAAAACATATTTAGAATAGACTTAACTTTATGTCTAGACACCAACAACGTCGGTACTGGGAAGACCATCAAAGAGGAGAGCTCTCTATGGACAAGATATCACCACTAAACGATGTCACTGTTTTATTAGCAATCTACCTCACCTCTGAAAGAGGAGGCATGCAGGATTGGCTGAAGAGTTCAACTGGCAAACAGTACAATGTGAGAGCTGGCAGCCCTTTAAGTGTCCTAGTGCTCAGTTTTTTAGTCCTCAGCTATCCAGAGGAGGGCAACCAAAATGGTAAAAGGTCTGAAGTCCATGCCCTACGAAGAGAAACTTAGGGAAGTTTAGTCTGGAGAAGCGAAGGTTAAGGGGGGGCATGAGAGTTATGTTTAAATATTTGAAGGGATGCCATGTCGAAGAGGGAGCAAGCTTGTTTTCTGCTGCCTCAGAGACTAGGACACGGAGTAATGGATTTAAGGTGCCGGAAAAGAGATTCCACCTAAATGTTAGGAAGAAATTCCTGACCATCAGATCTGTTCAACAGTGGAATTCACTGGCTCGGAGAGTGGTGGAGTTTCTTTCTTTGGAGGTTTGTAAACAGAGGCTGGATGAACATATGTCGGGACTGCTTTGATTGTGTGTTCTTGCATCGCAGGGCGTTGTACTTGTTGGATCTTGGGGTCTCTTCCAACTCTATGATTTTAGGATTCTAGAGGTAAGACCCAGCACTTGAAATTATTTTCAGAAAGAATTAGGTAGTCCGTTAAGATTTTCCCATATAGGAATGATGTTCTTTGTATCTAGTCTTTGATAGTATTCTTATATATTTTGCATTAACTGAAGTTTCCAAACATTCTTCGAAGGAGACATTTGAAGATAAAATGTTTAAGTCCTGTACAGGGAGGTTCCCTATATCCTTGATATTTACACGTTGTGGGCACATGAGGATAAGCTTGGGAATAATGTGGAAACCCCATGCCACTTCTCAACATTTCTTCTTCCGAAATTATTGGTAAGCTGTCAGTTGCTTGAGTTGGCTGGCTTTAACTGATGCTGAGTTCCTCTCAACATTCTGTCTCTTCTGGAACAAATTTAGTTCTCAGTATGCTATTTAAAAATATTTGGCCCCTTCCATACGGAGGCGGAAGGGGTTGGGTTGGCGTAAACCACGCCGACCCCACGACGTTGGAACCGTCTGACCCGGCTTGTCCCTGGCCCTCCAGCACGTCGCCAAGGCCTGGAGACACGCCCCCGGCCCTGCGCGCCTGCTTGAGCGTCGCAGGGCAGGGGGGCGTGTCCCCAGGCCTCGGCGACGCGCCGGAGGGCCGGGGACCAGGTAAGGAAATGAAAGGTTAGGAGGGGGAGGGGCCGCTGGCGCACGGCTTGGCAGGCTCCAAAGCGTGACATTCCCAACTTCAACCTCGCTCCTACGAAATGCGAGGTTGGGAAATGCTGGCTTCACGCCGGTCGGGCGACACGAGGGCAGCGCAGCTGCACAGCAGCTGCGCCTCCTGTGCGAATGGCTCCCTGGGGATGGCGTTTTTGCCGTCCCCAGGGCACCATAACACGGCCGTGCGGAAAGGGCCTTTGAATAATTGCAAAGTCACATCTTTCTGTATTTTTTCCTGCATTCTTTACTGCACTCAGAGGTTACTTGACTGACTTGAGAACATTATTTTACCTTTGGATGGCTCTGTAACACATTTTTTGTCATTTGCACAGGGACCAGCTTTATCGAAAAACTACATTTATTGCACATGGATTCACTGCATTATAAAACAGATGTTTTACCAGCAGTTGAAAGATTTCTAAAACTCAGGAATTCTTACTGGCTTTTGACTCAAATGAGAACCAATATAATTACAATACCTTAGAATACTATGCTTTTAAGAACAGTAAACTTGTACAGAGGCATCAAAATTCTACCATATATATCACAATATCATTACAATCCAGAAATGTGTACTACTCTATTTTGTTCCCATCAGTACCATCCAGTTTGTGTCACCCACGTGAAACTACAATATGCTCATGTGCTTCATAATATTTGCAAATGACTCTTTTCTACAAATAGATTGAGACTTTGAAGTATGTTCATGCTTACCTGAAAGAGTCCATTTTTGTTAAAAAAGGTAAACTGAGCCCTGGATATTATGTCAAGCTCTTCTTGACTTAAGTTTTTCAATAAGCTAGCAGGCAAGGCAACAGAAGCCAGTGAATTTGTCTGGGTTTTGCCAAAATCAATCTATCACATAAAATAAAGAAAAGTTACATGAGAACAAATCAAAAACAGGTCATGTACAACTGAAAATTCCTGCTCTTTTCTGCAGCATTCTGACTCCCAGGGCTTTTGACCCATGAGGATATTTTACCCCCACAATCTCCTTTTTGGGAAACATAAGACACAGCTGGGAGCAGGGCAAGGCAGACTCTAGTCTATTTTTGCTGATGGAAAATTCACAGATTCAGCCAATATAATCTACTCCCAGCACCAATCCAACAGCACCATTTTCACTAACTGTTTCCAGTTAAACTGACACTCACATCCCACCCCCACAAAAAGAATGGTTTCAACCATATTTCCTTTTTGTTTAAACATTTTTTCCTCAAAGAAAAAATACAATTTATAATACAATATCAATCACATTATTTTCATGATAATTGACAACTCACTTTCAAGGATTAAAAATAAACAAACTATAATGTATGTGCCTTGTAGCTTTCTCTCCAGCATAAACCATTCAGCCATTGGGAAGTTAGCCAATGTAAATCCTGTGAACATATGACTATATTTCAGAATTCATAAGCAGTTGTGTGTTCTGTACCTGAAAATCTGAAGCATTATTCTGAGAACCAACACTGAAGGTGGATCCACTGAATGAAGATGAATTTAAAGATGAAACACCAAGTGCCAAATTCCGTGTTGAGATGCTCATGGAGGGGCCTGAAAACTGAATCTTTAAAGCTAAGGCATCAATGGTCTTTATAGCTCTAAGATCAAGCAGAAGATGATAAATTTTTAAAAGTTTTTTTTAATTAAAGCAGTAGTAATAAAAGTACCCCAACAGCCTCAAAAAACACTCTTGTCTTTGTATTATAAGCAAACATGAAGTATGATAAAAATTACTTGCTAACTTATTTTCCTAGATGCTAAAATACTGCAAGGTAGTTCCTTATGAACTACTTCTTCACCATTTATGTAATCTTGTTTAATGACATTTCAGTATGATTCGAGCCCAATAGCTCATGAGAACAACAAGATTTTCAGGGTACGACCTTGCATGAATCAAAGCCCCCGTTGCTACATATCTAATGAAGGGGACTTGGACTCTCAAAAGTTTATCTGCTGAAAATCTTGTTGGCTTCTAAGCTGCCACTAGACTTAAATTTTACTGTTCTACTGCAAACCGACACATTTACCCCCCCGAAACTAAGACATTTCAGTTAATACTGGGCTCTGTGTGATGATGCTCTGAGAACATGGAAGCATAATCACACCCTGCTTCTATTTCTTCTAACTACTTTTCTTACCTCAGAATGAAGAATATGCTGTCAAATCTGTGATTTCCCATTTAAGATACTTGAAATGGATTTTTATTTATTTATCTTACACGGGGTAAGTTATTACTACAATACACAGAAATCATTGTGCGCTACCAGACATATCTCCAAAGAACAGATTGTCTGTAGACAAGTGCAGTCTTCAATGGATTTAGAAGTGTGTCACACATCTTAGAACTGCGCTGTAAACATTCTCAGATTTTACTGTCTTGTCTTTCTAGAAACACTTACTCAGAAGATGCTGCTGCCAAAACATTGTCAGAACTGGTCAGAATATTGGAAAAGATTGTAACCACAGTAGAACCCAAAGACTCATCAATTTCCTCATTATTCACAATTTTTTTAAGCTTCTGGACAACATCATTAACTTTGTCTGAAGTCAACTGCTGCCCTTCTCCAGTGAGATTCAACAGTTGATTGGCTATATCAGCTGCATTTTCTGAAGGGAAACAGAATAAAACAAAACCTTTAGTGGCCTAGCATGACCCAAAGAAATGGTCAATTTCAACTAAGTTTAAAATGCAAATAGTTGTGCTACAGATTAAATGAAAATTTGTTGTACGGAAAAAGGATATGGATTTGGTATTGATCCTGGTCTAGTTTGTAAATCTGCAACCAACTGAATGTACTTGACCAGCTGAAATTAGAACAACTTTAGCTTATATAACTAATTAGCAATATTAATTTATTAATTGCTTATTCACAACAGTTATACTCTACCTTTCTATCCATAATGACATACAAAATGTAAAATAAAACAAAAAGCCTTACTGAAAACTAAAAAGAAGAATTCAACATTAGGCAAGTAATGCCGCTAACAGTGCAGTGCCAGTGTGATGAAGTGGTCAGAATGTCAGACTAATATCTGGAAGACCCAGGTTTGAATACCCACTTTACCATGGAATGTTGCTCTCTCAGTTTAACCTACTCCATAGAGTTGTTGTGATGATAAAACAGAGGAGAACTATGCAAGTTAATTAATTAATTATCCTATACTTTTCCAAAGGAAGAACCAAAGGAAGTATGAGACACCAGCAATAGATGTGTGCCCTAACATTTAAACCAACAAAATCTTTATCATGCAGCATATTTTAAAACACTTGCCTGTGCAGTTTCTAAGGTCAGGAGGGCCCCAGAAAGATGTATAATTTTGTTGATCTAGAAAACTATAAAGAACAAACAGGTTTTTTTAAAAAAATTACTACATTTTTAGAAAGCAATTTTTGTATTAATTATACACTCCACCTAAATAAAATGCATATTCTCTGCAATTAAACATGTAATTGGAATGCCTTCTCAACTCTTATAACACTTCCTTAGTGCCACTGCATCATGCCCATTCCTTCACACGTTACATTATGTAACTGGAGACAGCAAGCAGTAAGGTATTTTCTGCTATTTGCAAAGCTCAGGAAGCTGAATGTAAATTCTACTGAAGTCTAATCAATAGGACTTAGTCCCATTAACTGTTCTTAGAAGTGCACTGAATGACTATTTGTATTTCAAAAGAGAGCAAACTATATTTTATGGGCAAGATTTATTAGGCCTTTTCCTCTTGTTTTCTTAATGGTAAAAAGCAGCTGGGCGCCCCTAAAACTGGATCACGCTTGGGATGCTGGGGTGGGGAGCTACCTCATGATAATTCCATGAAATTGTCTCCTCTATCGTAATCTATTAGCCATGGTAAGACATTATCTATCCCCACCACAGATAGTAGGCAGTATAAAGCAAAGGGGACCCTCCCAGTACCACAGCCCTAGCTCAGTTCCCCTACAACTTCTTTTCAGCATTTACATTAGCTTCAATTTAACCATCTTATGATATTTGAAATCCTACCATGTTCTGGATGCAATTTGGGTGGAGCTGCCATAACATAATATAAAGTTGGTCACTGTCGGTCGGGTTTCTGGCCAGAAGTAATTTTCAGGGGCTTTCCCTGCCGCGCATTTTTCTGCAAAATTAAACATAATCCAAATGAATAAGAAAAGATAATTGTTGCTTAAATCAGCCTCATTTGAAACACACATTCTCTTTTTATTAAACCATTTTACCTGCACAAGGCTACTAATATCAGTAAAGGTGAATTGATACCTGAATGGACCGGTATCACTGGAGTATGTTAGATCCATATTTTTAACATTAGGGGAAAAAACCCATATAATGTATTTAATTGTTTTGGTTATAGTCTGCCTTTCTCAGAGATACTTAGGGTAGATTACAAAATATAGAAAATAATTAAATTACATAGAAGACATACAATAAAGAATGCTGCAAGATTATGGCATTAGAAAACAATGCAAAAATGGTCGAAAGCTCGGGTGAAATAAATAATTATCCACTAGAGCTCGCACAAATTATTGTTTCTATTAATTTTATTTATGTAAATCATTTATATCATGCCTTTTCTCCTTAGATTCAAGATAACAATGTTGCAACAAGTTACAAATCAAGAACGCAAATATATAAATTAAGACAAAAATGCAAAGTAAAAACAAAATTAAAAAATACCAATTAAAATTAAAAGATTTAAAATATGTGCACAAATTGAGACAATTGCTCATATTAAAGATAATCATTCAATTTAAAAGCACAGTCAAAACTGACTAAGCAGTTTGCATTCCATCAAATATATTGAATACAACATACATTAATTTATAAATGAAGGTTAATGCTGTGGAACTTAGACTATGATAAAATTAACCCTGAAATGGAAGAGAAAACCTCTCTTAGTCAATGTCAAAAAAATAGGTGGGAAGGCATAGAAATATTCAGGTGGCAAAATTGGCTTCCTAACAGGAACAGTTATAACCAGGTGAGTTCTTACCTACAGAAGAGGACGTTTCAACTGGGATCTTATTAGGTTTTGGGAAAGGGCCTGGAAAAAGAAATTTACTAAATTCCCCTATGTTGCTTCAATTTTAAGTACCTGATAAAAAAATAAACATGGTATTGGCTCTGGATATCTTATTGTTCTTATCAATTCTATCTAATTATTGATTTAACTTAGAGCCAGTTGAAATTGCCAGTTCTAGACTGGAAAGATTTTGATTTGCACATGTTCAAATACTTTGCAGAACATGAAACAGGGTTATCTTATACCCAAGTGGTGGATAGAGTGGGTTGTATTCCAATAACTTCAATGTAGAAATTAGGCTTTTTGTTATCAAAGAACATAAGGGTTTTCATATATCTCTTTATTTGAAAATACAATGAGATCTGACATCTGGTTTAAAGAGTAGAACTACATTTAAGTTTGGATGAAATTCTTTGTACTCTTGTTAGGAAACTAAAAAACCTCTTTAGTTGCCCTGTGAAATGGTAGAACTAGAAAAATTAACATACCATTTTTGTCATCTGCCTTGAGAGAATTTTTATAAAACTAATCATCACTGACACTACATAGACTTTGTCTAATTTACTCACGTACAAGATAATTACTGGTGATCTGCAAAGGAGAATGCTGATTTTAAAACACTTTTTGACTCTGTTCAACAGAAGTATTTGGGAAGGAAATTCTGGTTGGAATTAAGGAACAGGATATATGGTGACTGTTAATTCAAAGTTGATTTCACTTAGCTATTTTAACCACATGAAGGATGTTGACCACGAATTAAGTTTGAACTGGTGCTAAAATGAAGATTGCAACCTAATTGAAATCTGCTGGCCCATCTTTACAGAATATATGGTATTGAAGAATATGGTCAACTGCTTTCCTGTCTAAGTTGAAATACTTCAGGAGAACTGAAAACAAGTTACTGGTAGACAAATCTGCTAATCTTATTGGAATAATAAGACAATAGGTTGGATCTAAGACCAATTTCCACCTAAGGAAATACAATTTTGCTGATTTCCTGCTGTGATTGCAGACTCCCAGCAATTCACCACTCCTGCTGTTCTTGGCAGTTCTCTAGGGCCCCTGACTGCCATGAAGTATTTCAGGGAAGTCAGTGAACTGCAGTGTAAAGGGGAGGCAGGAAAGTTCCATTCTGCTAACAGGAACCTTCCATTAGCAAATCTATTTTCTTTATTTATTACAAAGTATGTTATAGATATTGTGGAAGTTATGTTAACTATTTATAAAATTCATAGAAATGTTTTTCCTTTCTAACTCTTGTATTTATTTTCTTTAAATTGCTTTGTTTCCAATAAAAATGAACAGAACAAACCCAATTTATTTATAATTTAACAAATGCCATGCATATGAACATTTTAATCAAATTCTACGCATTAAGTTATTTTCTGCATTTCTTCTCTATCTAGTTCATTATCATCTTCCTGTATTTGCAGATTTCAACATATGTCAACTTGTATAGGACCAATAATGCAAAATCTTTACCCTTCAATTAGAGCTAACAACTACATGTTTGAGACCTAAACAATCAGCCCCCCCCCCCCCCACAAATGACTTATGGCAATCCCATAGAGTTTTCAAAGCAAAAGTCTTAGAAGGTAGGGGATGGAGAGGGGGTGAGTCACTGTCCCATTCTCCATTTTTACTCTTGTTGCCATATCTCTTTTTTCTTTATATATATATATATATATATATATATATATATATATATATATATATATATATATATATATATATATATATATATATATATATATATATATATATATATATATATAGTATCATTTGAGTTTTACAGTTTATAATAATTCCTTCTTCATACATTTTCAAACAATACATTTTCCCGCTTTTCTCCCTCCCCGTTTCATCTTCTTCATAGTTTTGTCACACAAACAGCAGTAAGTTCATTCTCTGTAGCCTCTTCTCCCATATTTCTTCATTGACTCGAGCTTCTTTCATCCAGTCCACGTATATTATCCATATCTTCAAAATTTCATTCTGTTTATCTTGCCAGGTCTTATTTTTGGTTAATATATCGAAAATATCCAGTGTCACTTGTTCCCAGATATATTCTAGCCATTTCTGAAATGTCCTTTTTTTCTTTTCTTTCCAGCCCAAGGCTATTGTTGCATGGGCTGCTTTAATCATTATTTTATACATATAACTATATTTTATCCACCCTTCTGTCCTCCATTACCCCCATAAACATTAAGTCATTATTTAAATCAATATTAATCTTTACCAGTTTCTCGATACATAACAATACAGTTGTCCAAAAATTTTTCACTTCTGCACATTCTATCCACATATGGCTATAATATGCCTCTTGGTCTCCACAGTGCCAGCATTTGGAACTAAGTCCTTTTATCATATATGCTAGTTGTTTTGGTGTTCTGTACCATTTTAATATCTCTTTTCCTTCCCACTCCATATATTTCTCGATCTTTATATTTTTCCAACTGTCTATTAATTTTTCATCTTGTTGCCATATCAAGCAGGGGCAGGCCATAGGGAAGGGCGGTTGCTTATCTTAACAGGAAACCTGGCCACCCTAGTGTATACCTGTATGTATATTAACTTGGCTGCACTGGGTAAAGGGTTGACTGATTCACTGATTATGTTATCTCTTTCTGTCTCTCTCAGTGTGGAAGAAAGACATGGACATCACATAGCTGAGTAAATACCGTCTAGCAATGTGACCTTTGTTATGAACAAGATCTAATATGATGTGTTCTAGAACTATAACAATTAATTCTCTTGACTAGTTGCTCTTTCTGCATTTATTTTGTAAGATCAACAGGGCTATCAAAACTTTTTAAAGCAAAACCTAATTGCTTTAGACAAAACTTTTTCATTGGTGGAAACTTTCTGTGGAATTCCCTTGCTCCTGAGGTGTGCCTGGATGCTACCCTACTGTCTTAGGTGTCAGGGGTTGATCTTTTAAAACCATTGTGAGGCCCTTTCCGCACGGGCGGAATATGGCGGCCTGGGGACGGCAAAAACGCCGTCCCCAGGCTGCCATTCGCACAGGGGGTGCAGCTGCTTCGCAGCCGCGCCGCCCAATTGGCGCCAAGCCGGCGTTTTCAAACCACGCTTCCCCAGCGTGGTTTTTTGGAAATGCTGGCTGAAAGCCGCTGCCGTTTGCTTCCAGGCGCTTCCCCCCCCCACTCCCTCCCTTCACTTACCTGCTCTCCGGCCCTCTGGTGCGTCACCGGGGCCTGGGGACACGCCCCCCTGCTCTGCGACGCGGAAGCAGGCGCGCAGGGCAGGGGAGGCATGTCCCCAGGCCCTGGCAACACGCCGGAGAGCAGGTAAGTCGACTGGGCGCCGCCGCCCAGCGACGCCGTCTTCCCAGTTCTTTCTGGGACCGTCCATGTGGACGGTCCCGGCGTCGTCGGGTAGGCGTTAGCAACGCCGACCCAAGCCCTTCCGCCTCCGTGCGGAAAGGGCCTGAGAGTCTGCATCCAGCCAGGTTGAGATTTGTTTTATGTATCAATTCAGAGACTGCAGTTGGTGCAGACTGCTGCAAGTTAGTAATTATCAGCAGCACACACATTACACCCATTCTACAGTCACTGTTGGCTGTTTATCAGTTACTGAACTCCGTTCAAGCTGTTGGTTACAATATATAAAAGGTTAGTAATCCTTGGAACCTAATATCTGCAACACTTTCTCCACCTGTGTCCCCCCTTGACAATTTTGCCCATGTGACAAGGGCCATCTTCAGGTGCCACCTTTAAATGGACAAGATCAACTGCACGGCCATTCTCTGTTGTGATACCCACCCAGTGGAGGTCTGAGGAGGTCAGTAAGGTTACTCCTGGCATTTCACAAATTAGGTCAAACAGAATTCTTCAGGACATCATTTTTATAAAATAGGGTGTCTACTTACATAATACCACGTTCTGTATTATTTAACACATTGTGTTATACATGACATGCTTAATACTTACTCTTTAAGGCAACAGCTCCATTTCAAATTTCTTCCACCCTAGTTCCATTAAATTGCTTAATTTATCCTATTGATTGCTTTCATTTGCACAGTGTTACCTGCCTTGAGTTTCAATGAGAAAGGCAGACTATAAATGACAAATAAAAATATACTCTGGCTGGATTTTACCATTTGGTGTGTAGTAGCTTAATAATTGTTAATGACTTTATGCTTTACCCTGTAAACCACCACAAGCATTTTCTCTGGAGAGGTAGCATAATAAATACAAGCTTGTAGCAGCAGCAGAATCTGAAACAGAATTCTGAAAAAACTTTTTTTAACTGTGAAGAGAAATATGTTCAATTTTTTAAATCTGAAAAACAAAATACAGATGTCAAGGGGAAGCCTTTATACTTACCAATGGGATCAACATGTACTCCATGAAGTCTCAAGCCATTCCCCATTGTATCATTACTGCTTATAAGCTTATTCCGAATTGTTCCCTCTTCTAAACTGATATTATTTGTAGAATTGTAAACCAAAAGAGCCCGGACTTCAAGACTGCAGAGAAATATACCCAGTTACTCAATCAGATTGTGAACTAACAGAATGACATCTTGAATAAGGTTTATGAGGAAAAGCTTAATCACATTATCTCTTCTATATAATTCTCTAAAGGAAGAAAACACTTTCTTCATGGACTTTCCAACAATTAAATAAATGAAATTCTTAGTTATCAATGTATACTCTTTATTTTATTTATTTATTTATTTATTATATTTGTATACCGCCCTCCCCGAAGGCTCAGGGCGGTTTCCAACAACATAAAAATTTAAAACATCATAAATATAAGTTAATTAAAATACATAAAATATTAAACTAGAGATGGCTTCAACTATTCTATTCTATTCCCCCTTTTATGAACCCACGGGAGGCCAGATGTTTACTTATTATTGTGGTTGATATCATCCCGGCTGGCCAAACGCCTGGCGGAACAGGTCCGTTTTACAGGCCCTGCGGAAACTTTGTAAATCCCGCAGGGCCCTGATCTCACCTGGAAGCCTGTTCCACCAGGTAGGGGCCAGAGCCGTAAAAGCCCTGGCCCTTGTAGAGGCCAGCCGGATCGCCTTGGGGCCAGGGATCACCAGTAGGTCCGCCTCCGATGAACGGAGGGGCCTAGAAGGGCAATATAGGGAGAGACGGTCCCTTAGATATGCAGGGCCAAGGCCGCGAATGGCTTTAAAGGTCAAAACCAAAACTTTAAACATGACCCGGTACTCGATCGGCAGCCAGTGCAGTTGGTATAGGACCGGAGTAATCCGGTCCCTTGCTGTTACTCCGGAAAGGAGTCTGGCGGCCGCATTCTGTACGAGTTTCAGTTTCCGGATCATGGCCAAAGGTAAGCCCGCGTAGAGCGAGTTACAGTAGTCTAATCTAGAGGTGACCGTGGCATGGATCACAGTGGCCAGATCAGAACGGCGGAGATACGGGGCCAGTTGCCGTGCCTGCCGCAGATGGTAAAAAGCTGCCTGGGCTGTCTGGGTGATCTGGGCCACCAATGATAGAGATGGATCCAGAGTCACCCCCAGGCTCTTGGCGGACGAAGTTAATTTTAATGTCTTGCCAAGAAGGGTAGGCAGGCCAAAGGCCACCGGACACTCCCCCCGACCCAGCCACAGGACCTCCGTCTTAGTGGGATTCAACTTCAGCCGACTTGCACTCAACCAACCAGCCACAGCATCAAGACAACGCTGGAGAGCATCAGGGGCCGAGGTCGGGCTGCCCTCCATTGTGAACAAGAGCTGGGTGTCATCAGCGTATTGGTGACACCGCAGCCCAAAACTCGAACTAGAGCTTCGCCAGGGTGCATGTAGATATTAAAAGCATCGGGAGAGTATCGCCTCCTTGCGGCAGCCCACACATAATGGTGGGACGCTGGGATATCTCGCCGCCCGATGCCACCTGCTGTCCCTGATCTCTGAGGAGCGAGAGCAGCCAATTTAAGGCTGAATCTCGAACCCCGATACCAGCGAGGCGGTGGACCAAAAGGTCGTGGTCTACCATATCGAACGCTGCGGTGAGATCTAACAACACCAACAACGCCGAACCGCCTCTGTCCAAGTGTAGTCGGAGGTCGTCCACAACAGTGACCAGCACCGTCTCGGTCCCATGACCAGTGCGGAAGCCAGACTGGAAGGGATCCAGTACGTTTGTGTCATCCAGGAATCGCTGGAGCTGAGCCGCCACCGCTCGCTCAATTACTTTGCCCAAGAATGGCAAATTAGAAACTGGGCGGTAATTGGCCGGATCTCCAGGATCTAAGTGCGGTCTTTTTAGGAGCGGGCGGACCACTGCCTCTTTAATAATCATGAAAGTCTCTTGACAAAAACTTGATACAGAAGAAAATGAAATACCTGAAAGTAACATTGGGCTTGTAGTAGGCGGGGAAGAGTGAATGGCAGAAGTCAGACATGCAGAAGCTGAGAGATCTTTATCCTCCCAGTTTGCTCAGACAAACATGAAGCCTTCCCCCAGTGGAAGGAGACTTCCTGGCAGTTCTCCTACAACCAGTCAAGGGCTTAACAGATGAACAAAATAGTATGATGCACCCCTGTGTCTTCTGATTTTTAACTTTCACTGCAGCTTGAATTGATAAAAGATTCTTGATACTGTTGCTAAAAATGATTGCTAAAAGTCTAGGATTCAAGAGAATATCAGGGCATGAGGAGGCATCATTGCTTTCACAACTATTCGTCTAACAGAAGGAGGAAATATTATTGATCCTGCTGCCCTTTTCATGGGATAGCTTATTGACAGCCTCTGGTTAATATGTGAACTAAATGTGAACAGATTTTTTTTAAAAAAAATCCCCACCAGTGCACAAAATACCTGAATGATTTTATCTTTAATCTTTGGTCTTTAGTAGTAATAGTAATACATATATATTTTTCAGGAGAAAATTACAGTGTCTTGTGTGTGCAATTTTGAGCATGAAAACAACTGCAAGTATAAGAGCTAAGTTTCTTTTCTTGCTCAAGGTTGTAGCCTTCCAAAACTGATTGGTAGTTTTTAAAGTTATTTGGAAGTTATGGACAACTAATCTGGCGAGTTATTTTAGATCATTTGAAGAAGATTGAAATCATTATGATAGAACGACTGGCACAAGACTATGCCTTCCAACCTTTTGGAATGGGAGTTGGTCCACTAGCATATTTTGAATACTATTAAATCAGAGAAACAATGTTTGGGGCAGAACTCATTTGTTTAGAAAATTTATACTTCTAATTTAAGTACAACAATAGGGATGGACTAGGCACTTGCTTAAACTGGCCAGGCATTCTATGTTAGCTGCCTAGGAGAAGCGTGTAGCTTTGAAATGTTGCATGGTTCTACATATTCAGTAGAACATACCAAAAAGATATTCCGGTTTGTTCAATAAACCAAAAGAAACAAAAACACAGGGGGTTATGATGGAATGTACCAACTATAAAAATGAGGTAACTTTTTCATATATATCAAACCCAACTTCATTTGTTTCCAAAAAATATACTAAAACTGTCAAGAAATTGATTCCTATACTTGCTAAATTCTGTTATAAAATATATTTTATCAAGTGCTAGTGTGTGGAAATTTTACGTAATACAATTGTATAAAACTAAGACCTCACAAATGTACTGATTATAAGCAGAAATATATGTGTGTTAAACATACGCTGAACAAATATTCCTGTTTTGTTTTTGATACAACCATATACAATGCTAAAGTATTATAAAAAGCTGTTTGGGGGCACCTGTACCACAGATAATGCAGATTACTTTAGATCACTGGTTCTTAACCTTTACAGCCTAATTCATTGAGGGGGGGGGTTGAGTGGGCTTTGTGGAACTGGGTGTCTAGCCACCCTGCCAGCGTTAAGTGCCACTAATGCCAGTGGGGAGGGCAAACTGGGAGGTGGGCAAGTGCAATGAACGTTGACGGCACCCAACCTGGAAGACAGCTCAGCCCAAAGAGCTGGGTTGGTGTCCAGGAGGACACCGGGGACATTTCAGAGGTGTTCCTGGGGATGGAGCTGACTTTAGATATGTAGAATCTGCAACTTTATTCTCAGAGCAAGATGAACAGCATAAAATACCCCCATGCATTGTCAAAAGCCATTACAAGTGGAGACAAAAAGCTACCTAACTTTCCAGACACCCCATGGTATGCCGCTCATTTGCCCTCAAATATTCTGAATGCTCCCTTCAAGATTTGTAGATCACCTATTAAAATCACTGTTAGTTCTGGACTACTGTTCCAAGAATGATGCTGTTCTGAAACAGTTTTCACCTGCAGTACTTGTCATACTCTTTAACTGATATAAGTAGTCATTTAAAAAATGAACAAAAACTAGTCTAATCAGATGTTGTATCATGATTTCCCCTCATTAGAGGACTAGAAACTGAATTAGAGGACTAGGAAATGTTCTGGTTCTTCAAAACCCTGCCTGCCACACAGGTGATCATGGTAGTACAGCCTAGCAGTACCCATCACTATACCACTCATGGCTGTCCCCTGAGAATGTGGGGGAAGGAGGCATGTACTACTTAATTATAGGCAATATTGAGTTTTAAAAGCTAGTTGTGAAGCAGTTACAAAGCCTACTGACATTTTCTTTCACAAATTCTTAAGTAACAGAATAACACCTTTCTAAGCCCCCTGACTTCAACGCTCTGCTTAGGATTGCACTGCAGGGAATATTTTCCCATACTCATAAAAACAGAAAATAGTGGTTTTCTCAAATATAGTAAAAGCTGTGTTAACCAGCATCCTTTGGGAACTGGAGTGCCAGTTAATTAGATGGGAACCTACAGCCTGAGAGCAGGCAAAGAAGGGGCAAGTAGAAGCTGGGCCCTGCTGGGCAGCAGTGAATGTAGGGCCCATGGCTCAAACATGCCTCCTTCCCCCATATTTTCAGGGGACAACTATGAATGGTATCGTGATGGGTACTGCTAGGCTGTGCTACCATGATCACCTGTGTGGAAGGCAGGGTTTTAAAGCATCAGAACATTTCCTAATCCTCTAATTCACCACCCTGCCACACAGGTGATCAGCGACATGAGAGCAGGAAGCAAACGATCATGACAATGGGATTCTAGTCATGAGCACTGCCTGCATCATGTTCTGTGAAGAGACAAGAGGGTTGTTCTATTGGGATCGTCAGCAGGCACTGCAAAGCCCATTTATGGGGCATTCAATAGGGTTTAGCTAGAGACAGTTTTTAGGAAGAAGTCTTCATTGTATTAAATTTTAATGCAAAAGCTGCCTCAAGTTGTCAGAAAGGCTTGGTATCAATACTGAAATCAACAAACAGATTATAAAGTCTTTGTTATAATACTGTTCTGTAATATTATGTCAGAGCCGTATCTTTCTCCCTTCCCTCAAGAATGGCCAAATGCCTGAAAAGCTGCCATACAGCAATAGGGTCATACATACTATATAATTTATTTCACCTTTCCTGAGCTATAACAATAATACAACATAGCAGGAAAGTAAGCACTTCCTATTAACACTGGTGATAACATTCCTTTTGAATTCATTGCACGCAATAAAATCATAAGCTGACTTTTTGCTTTAGTGATTTACATCTTGAGTAAACAGTTTTAGAAAATTATTTTTTAAACAGCTTGTTAAAAGTGATGAATGATTTTATTTAAGTGGGTTACCAGTTAATCAGTAGTTAGAATGTCCAGGCCTTGTAGTAAGAATAAACACAATATGGGCCTAGATTATTATCCAGTAAGGAAGTAGGAGAAAGCACATTCTATTGAGTTGGTAAGTGACAACACTACATATTACAAAGGCTGCAAAGCTGTTGGCAAAAATAAAATTGGGAATTCACACAGGGAAGCAGTAAAGCCCTTAGGAAGACATGTATCTTACCCACGTGACCCAATCTTGGTCATATTCCTACACTTAGGATCTGTAGGATCTTTCAGAGAAAAGCAGCAGCAGCAGGAACAGAAATGTGTGGCATTACTGTGATGTCAAAAAGGGCAGGGGGGGGTCAATTAAATAAATAAGTAAATAAATACATATGCAAATGATAACTGCATATAAGGTACAGAGAGGACTATGATAAACACAAGCCATGATCATCAATAACAAATCTGAACGATTTCTTCCACTCTGCTCTCCAGTGGACACTATTTGATCTAAACAGAAAATGGAGAGCTGTTGGAATGAAAACATTAAGCACACAGAAATATTAAAAAACAAACTGACTATTCTTTTCCTTTTCTATTTAACTAATGACAAGCTATTTAAAATGAATATGTTCTGCAGTCATATTACTTTTCCAGGTGCAGATAAAACCAAGCACATTGAGACTTGGTACACATACATCCGTCACCAGCATGCAAGGCTAGTACACTAGGAGAAGTGTACCCTTTCTATTGCTTTGATGCAGATTGGCGAGTGTTGCAAGATGAATGTTTCATTTCTTTTCTGCTTTTCTGGGAAGCTTTACATTTCATGCCACATCTCCTGTTGTTTCAACAATTCAAATGTTTAGCAATCTCAATCTCCAGGCTTACTGGAAGGTTGAAGGAAAGGGACTATTTAAATTTTTGGCCAATAATGAAAATGTACACGGATAAATACATTATTTGGAAGTACTATATGAAGCAACTTTGGCTTTTGTAAGTTAAGAAAATTATAAATGTATTTTGAACTTTTCTGGCAGTAATATGGGAGATGTTTCTCTGTGTTTTCTTCCCATGTTGCTTTGGAACTGACTGGCCATGCTGGCAGGGGCTGATAGGAATTGTAGTCCATAACATCTGGAGTGCCAAAGGTTCGCCACCACTGCCCTAGGCCTTAGGATCCTGCTGCTGAATGCCAGGTCAGTAAATTATAGCATTGCAATAATTAAACCTGGATGAAGAGGCTGGTCTGGCATGTATTACAGAGACCTGGCTAGATGAATCTGTCTCTGCCATGTCCTCCAGATTTCTCTGTATAGTAGGCTAGACCAGGGGGGCAAAAAGGTAGGGTCACAGAGATCTACAATGATTCCATCCATCTATTGAAGTACCTCATCCAACAGTCTACCTGTTTTGAGCATGGGTGACTGTGATAGGAGGGGGATTCTGTCTATGAACAGTCTGCCTCAATGCCCAGCTGCCCCTGAGCTAGCTGAGTTGCTTTCAGGCATGTTTGTGGAGCCCCCATGACTGATGGTCCTTGGTGACTTTTACATCCATGCTGAGGTCAATTCACAGAAGAGGAGAGGGGAAAAAGTAGAGAAATAAATAATGACATTGGAAGAATTTCCTCTCCTCCTGGCTACCTCTTACCATTATCACTCAAAGCAGATACACTGTGGTGAGAATTTTCACTGATTGAGATTTATCATCTAAGCCAGCAAGAAATTTGGCAGCTGGAAAATCTGAGTTAAATTAGTATGGATGTCAGCATTTCTCAAATTAGTTAGCTCTCATTATGAAGGGGGCAGGTTGGGGCATATCTCTAAAATTACCTAACTGTCCCAGTTGTAACCCTGCTGTGATATTAGTACTTATTTTTATTTATTTTTCTTGCTTTAAAACCATAATGGCAACAGCCAGTTGGAAGAAGTCAAAAAGCACTCCTCTGGGTGTAGGTAGTCGCATGATCACTTGACCACAAGCTAAAGGTCAAAACTACTTTAACAAAAACGGAATTAAGATAATGAGTTACTCCTGGTAAACTGGAGGTCTCATTTGAGTCACTAGCATGCTTGATTACCACACCTTGCTATAGAAACTGTTAAAGACAAAGGATATGGAAAGTCAGCCTGCCAGCAGATACTGTATTCTTTAGTTTGCATTGGAAACACAGGTCAGCAGCAAATACTTACTGCTCTGCATTTCCCTTCCTTTTGTAATGGTTCTCCCAAAAGCCTCACCTCTCCCAAGTCTAAAGGTCTCAGCCAAAATCTGAATATCTTGGGCAGTGACCCTGAGGGTTAATCTGCATGGGAGCATTGCAGCCCTCCCTCATCAGCTTGATAATGTAATTTGGCCCTATTGTCACGGGGTTAGTGAAAGGTGAGCTGACTCATCGAAGTCAGCACCCCAAATCCAGCACAGATGCTGCAGAAGTAAAACTTGCTCTGATTGGTTCCTTTTCCTGCCAAGGAACGATCTGCCCTATAAAAGTTTAGTTCACCTGGAGCTCATTGCCACATGTTCCTCCCTTGGTCTTGTTGGTGTTTCTGTGCTGGCGTGGAATCCCTGCCTTCTACTTTGTCTACTCCTAGAATCGTTAGATAACGTATTACCCTGTAAAAAACCCCATTCCCTTCTCTATCTTCCAAATCTATCTTTTCAAACCTGTTTATATACTAGGAAACTTGAATGTATATGCTCTTGTGCCTTACTGTGTGTATGTATTTTTGCACCAAATTCATATAAAACGTTTACATTCAATTTGGACTCTGTGCTTCTCTGTGGAATATCCTTTGCTAGAATTCACTCCCCGTAGATATAGTCCAAAAGATCTCGACAGCCACCCTCTCGCAGCCAAGTGAGTTTTATTTTTGTTCCCCTGTGCTACTTAAAGTTCTAAACGTGTGCTGTTACACTCTTAGCAGCTGGTGGAGAATCCTATCCCAAATCCCCTTCCCCTGTCCAGCCGTAACACAGTGTATATATGTGTAAAGAAGGTAACTGAATACATGCACTGTGTTTATGCAGCCAATTGTACCATTCCTTTCCATCCAAGAATTGCCCCTTCCTTTTGTTTCCAGCTAGGAAACAATAAGCTAGAAGGAAACTGTAATCAAATCTAAGATCCCTACTTAGAGAAACAATGGGGATGCCCATCTCATGCTGCCATCAGGTCATATTCGGTCAAAGTGGTTGTGCTGTGAAGAAGAAGAAGAAGAAGAAGAAGAAGAAGAAGAAGAAGAAGAAGAAGAAGAAGAAGAAGAAGAAGAAGAAGAAGAAGAAGAAGAAGAAGAAGAAGAAGAAGAAGAAGAAGAAGAGTTGGATTTATGTCCCCCCTTTCTCTCCTGTAAGGAGACTCAAAGGGGCTTACAAACTCCTTTCCCTTCCCCCCTCACAACTAACGCCCTGTGATGTAGGTAGGACTGAGAGAGCTCAGAAGAACTGTGACTAGCCCAAGGTCACCAAGCTGGGGTGTGTTGGAGTGCACAGGCTAATCTGAATTCCCCAGATAAGCCTCCACAGCTCAAGTGACAGAGAGGGGAATCAAACCCGGTTCCTCCAGATTAGAATATACCTGCTCTTAACCACTACGCCACTGCTGCTGGACTTATGCCAAAAGATGGACTTATGCCAAAAACAGTATTTCAACACTTGATGAAATTAGCAAGACTACCCAAGTTGTTTGAGCAACTGTCAAAATCATCTGCTACAATTTTACCTTTGAGAATCTAAGTTCCTCTTTTTTCTTAGACCTTCCTTCACAGTGCTTGACTGAGTAATACTGCAAAGGCAAGAAGAATAAGCATGAGCAAAAATAAAGAATTTTCCATTCAAGATATTAACAATGTATTTGCTTTCTAAAGATATTGGATATTTACCTGACATTGACAACATATACAGTATAATTCCAATTCTGAAAAGTGTGATTTAGCTGAAAAATAGAAAGAAAATCATGTAGAAAATTACATATGAGATGGTATGAAGGTATACCTTGTTTTACCTTCATTTCAAACTATTGAATTGTTAAGTAACAACAATAATTTTGGATCAGCTTTTTAGGACCTTCTGTGTATGCCTTCTGAGAAGAAATCACATGCTGGAAAGTTAAAGCATAGAATGCATGTTTAGTGAATACTGCAAGTGAGAATGGAAGGATTCTACAAACCTACAGAAGGTGCTACATTGATACAATACCACTGGTCTGCCTCCTCAAGCCCATGAAACCACAAAATATTGACTCCACCTTCGAACAGAAGACACCTTAAACTTTGATCAGCAAGGGGGATGTGGATAACACAAGCCATAAAAGAACCTTGTTACTTTTGCTTTTGTAAAAAATTAATTTTGACAAACCTTTATGGATCCTATTCCCTTATAACATTTTTTTATTTTATTAGATTTGATATTCTGCCCTTTCCTGACTCAAAGACCAGGCTCATGGCAGCTAGCAATAGTCAAAGACATATTCACTACGCGTCACCGTGAAATCATGTACAAAACAAAAATTTCAAAACATACGGCACTAAAATCTGTAATAATCATCTAAAATTCCTACAATTCTTATGGTGCTGATATTTCCAATATAATTTACATTGCCAATTAAAATTTTAACTTATAATTCCCTCCCCATATCATTCCAGATCACATCAGGGGGAATGGAGGGTAGGGACTGGTGGATTGGGACACCATCTAGTTGGAAAATCATTGCTGCCTCAACCACAGGCTCAATGGAACTTCTCTGTCTTACAAGCCCTGCGGAACTGAACTAAGTCCTTCAGGGCCATGGTCTCAGCTGACAGAGAGTTCCACCAGGCCATGGCCAGAGAAGAAAATGCTCTGGTCCTGGTTGAGGCTAGCTGGATAGAAAGAACTGCTGGGACACCTCTTCCCCAACTGCCACTTGCTGTCTTTGGCCCTGGGGAAACAAGGACACTCATTGTAAGGCTGTACCCCAAATCCCATGGGTGGCAAAGCGGTCAGTCAAAAGATCATAAACGATCATGTCAAAAGGTGCTATTAGATCTAACAATAACAGTAGTGCTGACCTGACTCAATACAGCTAGAGCTGGCATTCATCCCTGAGGGTGACCAGCATAGCCTCCATTCCATGTCCAGGCTGGAAGTTGGACTGAATGGGTCCAATGCTGAGGTTTCATCCAGGAACACCTAGGGCTGCTCTGCTACTGCTCTCTTAACTACCTTTCCCAGAAATAACAAATTGAAAACCTGGGGGTAGTTAGTCAAATCTAAAGGATCCAGAGATGTCTTTTTCAAGAGCGGTCTTACCACTGCCTCTTGGGAACTCATCTGTTTTTGCATAAAACAAAAAAGTTGTCACTCTTATTACTCTTTTTTTTTTAATCAAAAGGAGTTAGACACCCCAAAAGATATTTTCTGTCTAAGGTACTAAAGAGAGAAAGAGGGATGAGGCATTCCCCTCACTTTCAAACAGTGGGAAAAGTCAGGAAAATGTTGGCAAAGAAGCACATTCCATTTATATTAAGTTTCACAGAATTCTGCAGCTGCTTCTGTACGTGTAATTCCCTCATGACACTGTAAATAGACCATGAGGATGACCAGAACAGCAGGGATAGAAGCAGCCTCTATGTAATCACAAGATTCCAGTTAAGACCTACTCCTTCCCAACCACACCACCAATATGAATCCTAGCAGCATCAGGTTATGCAAGTAGCAAAGGGATCACTATGCAATTTAATTTCTTAATACAAAAAAGTGTAGGATTGCTGCTATCATGTAATTCAAGTTTCATATCTTTTCAAAATGAATCTATCTCAAATACAGGAAGCAGAAGAGCTTCCCTTGCATGTACATACACATATACAAACATACTTTAGCAAAGAATCTAAAAGTCTTCAAGTCTGGAATAGTAAATATATATTTATATCTTAATTGCAAACTGTAAAATGTAATGATGCAGACATAGTTACACCATGTAGAAAGATACTGGAAGATCCTTAGAACATATCCTAACTTACCCATTCTGCAACCGTACTTTGAACTTTGGACTCTTCATCGTAGTTATAATTGTAGACAGTAACTGCAATTCTGTAGAACAGTCCCCCTATCCATTAAAAAGACATATGAAAGGTTTAAGGCACATATTTTAGAATAGTTTATACACCTGGCTGGTTCTGAAAATATTTAGCATAATGAAATAAGTAGATTATACATTTCACATCAAAATGCAAATTAACATCATGATGTGCAGAGGATGTTTGGAAGAATCTCTGTTAAAATCAGCAAGTATAAATTCTCCTTGGACTATTTTTATGATCTTTGTGATTATTGTAATAGGACCTTTGGCACTGCACCAATTAAAAGTGGTCATTGACTAAGGATTCTTGAGAATCTGCCAGTTATTAATGTCCCAATCTTCACTTTTTTGTGTGTATTATCAGGAACAGTATTCTTTGTCTTCAGAAGCCAACTCCCAGCTGATGAGGAAATCAACTGGAAGTGACCTCTGATCTGCAGAGAAAATTTTGCTCTGTATCCAGCAATTTTGGGGGGGGGGGCGTGGACAGTCAGAAGCCAACTCCAGCTGGAAATTGGATTCTTCTGATCTGCCATCCCGAAATATTGCTGCTTACTAGACTTGCCAAGAAGCAACACATTTGTGTTTTGCATGTGTGGGATTATTAGAAGCCCAGATAACTTTTCTTTGCTTCTCTTCACTCCAAACTGTTGGCTTAGGCTGCAGAGCAAAGGATAGAAACTAGCTTGATTTCAACTCCTGTTTGCTCTGCAGAAACCAGAAGTTTTGTATCTGTCCTGTCCAGCTTGGATTGGAGGGAAGAGAAGCAACTTCACTATGTAGGTATCTTGCTGAGTGGGCAGGGCCAGACCTGGACTTCAAGCTGATCTTATCAGCTATAAGTTGGCTCCTAACCCAGAGGAAACTGCAAACTTGTTTGACAGATGTTTGAGTTGCTCGGTGCAATCTAAACCTATCCCTGATCAGCTCACAGTGATTGTGGATAATGAACAAGGTAAGTTTAAGTGTCAAACAGATTTACTGAGAAATTCACAGCATCCCTAGTATTAACTACTCATCCCATGAAATAGATTGATTGAAATTTAATATCTTGTGTATTGCTTGACATAGATCCAGTTATTGAGGTGGTCATGCTTCCACCTCTTAGTCTAATGATGTAGCACTCAATTTTAACACTGTGGGTCTGAACCAATAATAAATTAGTCAGTGACTGTATCTAAAAATGTAGATTTGATCTTATGTAAGTGATATGTTGTTGAATGTTCAATAATAATGTGAATAAATACAAGCCTAATTTTGGCCTAATGTAAAAATTGTAGTTCTTACCTAATGTAAAAATTATAGCTCTAGGAACTTGAGCAGTTTTATACTAAAATAAATTTCACATGAGCAGGTCTCTGCCACTGCCATCAGGTGCTATCTCTTCATCTCCAAACCATAGTAAACTGCTACTCTTTCAAAGTTTTCAAAGGATGTTGGTATCACTGAAGCAATCTGCTTTGGCCCAGGACTAGGATTGATCATAAAAAACCTACTGTGCTCAGTAAATTTTTGGTTCAGGTTTTTAAAATGTAGAAATTTTCAGTAAAGCTGAGAATATCCCATCAACTTTATTAGGTTTGTTACAAAAAAAAAAGGTTTTAAAACCCCGACCCTGAAAAATTTCAGTTCTCCCGGCACTGCTTCTCAAGTCCATTTGGAGGGAGCGGAGTTGCTTGCAGAGCTCTCCACTCTGAGAGCAGTCCAGCTCCCTCCCAGACTGCAAAGCTGGCAATTGGAAAAGCCAGCAAAAGCTGAAATCTATTTGGCTTTTTTTGGCAGCAGGCTAATTCTGTTCTGCTGAATAGCCTTCCCCCCCCCAATAAAATAAAGCCCCCCCCAAAAAACCCTATAATTTTTAATGGGGTTTTTGGTGATTCAGATTTACCAAATTACCACCCCTGGTCAGGACATGGCTGAGTTGTAAATGACATCCCTTCAGTTGAAGAACAATGTGAAAGCTTATTCCAAAAGTACATGGTTACAAGCAGAATTGGTAGCACCTATACTATTCTAACAGGCCCATTCCGCACGGAGGCAGAAGGGCTTGGGTCGGCGTTTCTGACGCCTAATTTCTGACGCCTAATTTGCTGCCTTTCTGACGCCTAATTTCTGACGCCTAATCCATTTCTGACGCCTAATCCATGCGGACGGTCCCAGAAAGAACCGGGAAGATGGCACCGCTGGGCGCCGTCGCCGGTCAACTGGGCGCCGTCGCCGGTCAACTCACCTGCTCTCCGGCTCTTTGGCATGTCGCCGGGGCCTGGGGACACGCCTCCCCTGCCCTGCGCACCTGCCCTGCGCACCTGTGTCGCAGAGCAGGGGGGCGTGTCCCCAGGCCCCGGAGGGCCGGAGAGCAGGTGAGTGAAGGCAGGGAGTGGGGGGGGAGGGAAGCGACGGGAAGCCGCTGCCGTTCGCATGGCAGCGGCTTCCAGCCGGCGTTTCTAGAAAAGTGTGCTTCCCTCTGGAAACGCTGAAAAGTGCGCTTCACTCTGGAAGCGCCGGGTGGGCGGCGCGAGGGCGGTGCGGCTGCGAAGCAGCTGCACCCCCTGTGCGAATGGCGGCGGCGTTTTTGCCGTCCCCAGGCCACCATATTCTGCCCGTGCGGAAACGGCCTCAGTGATATACAGACGAATCCTAAAGATATAAAGGGAGGGATGTGAAAAACAGGTATTTGGGAGAAATAGTTTTATTTGAAGGCAATAGTTACAATGCATGAAACATGGGAAAAATGACAGACACTGATGAACCACAGGCTTTCCTATTAATCTCCATCTCACTGGTGTATCTCTGTCTCTTTCTGCAAATCAGATATATGTCAATTTCTACATTCACTGTTCTAGCACATCAATCAACAAAGAAAGCAGAAACTTCCTGCTGTTCTGATTAACCATTAGGTGTGGAAAGTAAACAGAAATACAACCCTTCGCATGAGAAGTGAGAAGAATAGGGGGAAAGACCCACTCATGTGAATTTGAGTGCATATAGGTGTTTTAGGGGGGTTTCAACCCCCACCAAGGTGGCAGTTTAAAGGGATCTGAAAAGCAGATCCTGAATTCAGGCCACTCTGGAGCCAGCATTCAGCACTGCACCAGCCTGCTGGCTCCCAGTTCCATGTGGAGCTCGGAGGCAGCATGCAGGCATGGAGCTGAACATCAGAGCCCAACACTGTTCTCTGTGTCTGCCTGTGGCATCCTGGCTCCACAATCTGGGCTATATCTTCAACCCAAAACCACAGTAAACTGCTAAATTGTCCCTCCACAAAAGTTGTATCAGCTACAAATATTGCTATTCAAAGAGGATTCTACTAGTATATAATAATTGTCATCCTATTGTAACCAATCTGTTTTAAAAGTTCTGTATAAATGCATCACCATCACTTCATTAGACTGTTTTAAGGATCTCACAACACTGATCTTCAATCATCACTTAGTGGTGAGTGATTGGTTACAATAGGGTATTTGTGAGCCCTTAGTGATGAGTGAAATACATGGGTATTTGTGAGCCCTTAGTGATGAGTGAAATACATGGGTATTTGTGAGCCCTTAGTGTTGAGTGAAAAACTTCTCAGAGTAAATCCTGTTTCCATCGCTCATTCCACACATGCAGAATAATGCACTTTCAAACTGCTTTAAATGCTCTTTGAAGCTGTGTGGAATGGCAAAATCCACTTGCAAACAGTTGTGAAAGTGGTTTGAAAACGCATTATTTTGCGTGTGCGGAAGGGGCCCATATCAGTGAAAGGGAGTTTTTTACTTAAATTGGCTGATAATACAGTAAATACATTTTAAATGAATCAAATGTAATGTTATTTATAATTATGAGGAGAACTAAAGTGTTTAATATCCACCACCAGACAGCAAATGACGTGTTTCAGTAAAATTAGTACAGAAGATGATAGCTTCCTCGCTATCCTCAGGAGACTATAGAATGACACCAAAAAGGTCTTGCTTTTTGCTCCAAGCAATGATAATTTTTTTCTTTACAATTATGTAACATGCGTTACAGTTACAACATGTCCATGCCCAGTTTAAGAAACAAAAAAATTAGCTCCAATGGAAAGATTTTTTTTACATCTGCCTATATTGAATAGTTTTCATATTTTAAAAAAATATATTCTGGACATGTACTAAAATAAAAATAATCATTGGAAAAAACTATAGCAGCCAAAATCAAAGATACAGTGCTGCAGTAGTTTGTATGCATCTCCTATTCCTTTCATTCTCCACTGAACAAAAGATGAGGAAGTGTTCAGAGACTCCAAGATGTGGATCCTGGATCAAGTATGAGATACAGGACAGCAGATCAATGTGAATACTAACATGCAGCATGGAATGATGCTCACACATGTTACTTGAATATACTATATACTGTCAAAGGCTGCACAGTTTCTGTGATTCATTTAATGTCCTTGCTGTCAGTGAAAAAGCAGTATACAAATAAAGCTAAATAATGCCAGGGATAGAGCTGGTAAATCAGTGACATTTGATTAATTGTCATAAAAGTCTCCTCAGAATTGTAGGTTAGCTATGATCTGAAGTGAAATGCTAAAGTTATATATTACAATCATTCTTTCTAAAATAGTATAAATGCATTCCTAATCTAGTTCAATTACTTTAAAGCTTATACTAAATATGACTCTAATCTAGCCCCAACTATTTCTAAATCCATTCTATAAATCACAGCAGATGGAATGATTTTTTCTCAACATCTAGCTTCACATTTTGACATACTGTGGTTGACCTCAGGTCCACACGAGCAGCCCCAGTCAATGAAGGAGTTACATAAAAAACAAGACAAAACAGATTTGGGAGAGGTGGTACTGGGATGCAGAGTTGTGTAGGGTGCAGTACTTTGGCTTGCTCCGTTCAGTACACTGGCCAGCAGTTGTTCACGAGGTGACATTTCAGGTTCTGATAGTGAGGCTGAACTTTGGGGATGTAAGACAGGATGATGGGATGTTGCTCCAGTAATTACTTCTGTGCTCCTTAATGTGTTTTTATTAAAATGATTAATATGTTCAACATATGAAGATAATTGATCTATTGCATTGGTAACTACTGAAACCACAGTTGATTCCATAAGGGAAGAGTAGGTTTCCCCTTTTTTATAATCCAAGTAATCTTCAAAAGATGTGGAAACTATCCACATGTACAAATCTGTAACCCGAATGTTACTAGGATTTAAAGGCGACAATCCTGTGTTGTTAGCATGCTGGGCAGAAAAGTGTTTTACCTTCTGGACTGATTCTTTTGCTAAAACTGCAGATCTATTAGAATTACTGCTTGAATGATCCACATCACCATCTACATCATCTAGAAGAATGGAAGAAATAAGTTTGCTTTCTGGATCTTCCAGCGATTGTTTTTCATTTTCAGTTAGATAGTTTTCATTCAGTGGATTTGTTTGAACATTTAACTGTTTCTTCCACAAATAATCTATGTTGGGTAAATTTTGATTAAGGTCACTTAGAACAGCATATGAGACTGAAGATGTAGAAATTAGCTTTACTGCTGAGAAGTTAACAATTTGGGATTCTAGAGTGTGAGTTAGTATTGATTCCAAAGGCCATGTCCCTGTGAGGAGATTAGCCATCAAAGGAATTTGCTTTTTTACAAAAGCACTATCCACAAATGAGTATTCTTTACTATTAATATCATCAGAAGTACTTGAGAACTGATTATTCTGTATGTCTTCATACATATTTTGAGACTGTGATATTACAGCATCAATGCCTGGACTCCATTCAGATGTAACCTTTGTGCAGCCATGATGATTACTTTCTGTACATGAAGGCTCAAAATATGATGTTAATATTTCACCATGAGAAGGGAAGGTATTCATCACATAGCCAAGTGCTGTTTCATCCAACCTTTGCTGATTGGTTAAGCCAGCAATGCCTTTCAACCCATCAGTGAATGTTACATGTGACATTTCAGAAATATCTATTTGTAAATGCAAGGAAGGATGAATCATCTCAGGTATTTCCAATGAAGTCAAAGGAAAATGAAGTGAAGAGCCATAATTTATGCGCACACTTGTGTTAAGAAAAGGAGCTCTTCTTGTTTCCCATGGTGGTGTTTTTACTGTTCTTTCTGAAAACTGTGATGAGAACAGTGGAGCAATTGAACTAAATATCATTCTTTCTTTTTCTAACCTGTGAACAGAAATGTTATTTTTTTTAGCTTTCTTGCCCATTGTGTTTTTATCAGTGACTGTTTGCACTGAGAGATCATCTGTTTGTAGGGGAGAAATGGAAAAGGGACTTCTCTCTTCTAGGAAAGAAAATGGCTGACTAAGCGGGAACCACCACTTTTGTGAAGATCTCTCAAATAGCTCTACTGACTTTTGTGCCAAAATCCAATTTCTCAATGAAGGTGTATTCTCTACATAGTGTACAGGAAGACTTAAGTAACTTGGATTCCAGAACTTGCTGATTTTAACTATATTTTTAATATCAGTTGTGAGGAAATAGTTATTTGAATCATGAGATATATTGTCTTTTAAAAGTTTAGGTCCTGGAAGTGTGTTTGGGTTCAAGCTGCTATTTTCCAAGGCAATTAAAGAAACAGGTATATGATTGATATAAGAAATAAATGTAGTCAGGAGTTCAAGTTCATCTTCTGGAGAAGAGGCCTCCTCAAATGAAGGTTCTAGTTGTTCCATTAGAGGCTTAAACATTATTAAACTATCTTCAGAAGTAGCCACATTCAACATTTCCTGATACAAATGCGAAATAGAAATAGTCTGAGACACTTCTGAACTTCTGTCTCTTGTTTTTAATAACACTGCTGATAAATTCTGCAATTCTGTGCTGTACTCCACTGACAGAAGAGTTTCAGTTGGTTGGATGATGGATGTAACATCTGGAAACCAGGCTTTCATGTTTTGTAAAGAACCAGAAGGATTTACACTTGGTTTTAATGGTTGTTTTTTAAACTGTACAGAATTGTGTCCTCTGATGTAGTTTTCTGATTTTGTAGGCTGTAGATCATCCATGACAAAAAAGCCATTCCTGGCAGAAACATCTTCCAGAAACCTCTTGGTGGGTTCCAGATAGACATTTTCAAATGATCCTTCAAGTAAGCCTAGATTAGTTTCCTTGGGAAGTGCAGAAGAAGAAGACTGGATAGAAAGAGAATTATGATTTTCTTCTGGAATTTCAGAAATGAGATGACCATAAAATTCAATTTCATTCCATGCACTTAAAGACTGTAATACACTGTAAGTATTTTTATATAGAAAAGACAATACATTGCTGTTAGGAGATAACATCCATTGTTCTTTTGCAGATCCATAAAGATTATCTTGGCTCACCAGAGAAGGAAATACTGAATCTGATTTAGTATGTTCTGTCTGAGAAGCCCAAGTCTGTATTGGTCCTGTGTGAATACTTTCACTCCATTGAAGAGGAAGGAACATGTTTCTGATATGACCAAGAGGAATAGTTGGCATTTCTCTTGGATTACCCCTCTCACTTTGTAAGCTACCAGAATGCCCTGAAGTGTTATCAAATGTTGAATAATTTATGGAAGAATTGTGGTCCATGTACGCTAATGCTGTTGACCCAACCAAGATATTAACTTGAGTTTCAACAGGAACAGGTGATATAATTTCAGGGGTAGTTAGGAAAAAATAATTGGGGGCATTTTTTCTATCTGGGCTTTGGTCCTCAGCTGATATAGATTTACTGGTATGTAGAGGTCTCTGCTTCACAGGCCATACTATTGGGGTTGAGATAATTCCTATGTTTTTAACCCCTCTTATTTTAGAATCTTCCTGTCCATGCAGTAGTGGATGAGAAGAATCTGCAGAATTTCTCTTCACTCTGAAGGCCACAGTAGCAGGATCTTTCAATTCCTGCAGGTCTGAATGTAGTAAGCCATATAGTTAATAGATAGAAAACGTTTATGAAAATTAACTTAACTTTCCCCAGGCAAAGCAAGGAGATTGAGAGAGGAACGGAATTCTCATTTATTTCAGTGGGAACTGCATTATGTTTCATTAGGTTTGAGTTCAGCCAATGAACAGAGGCTTCTTAGATAAAATATACCTTTGAATAGTCCAGCCTTATTTTACTTATTGTGAATGTGTGCAATTTCCACTGACTTAAATGATCCAAGATTTAATTTGGCTCTCAAATTCTTCCACACCCCGTTACCACTAGAAAAAAGGTTTTTTTAAAAAAAGCCTATAGAAATAATTCAAGTCCACATAGAACAGACTTTTGTTAAAAACATAAAATCACTGACTTACTCATGTAGGATCTAATTTTTAAAAATCCAAATAGAAACATAGTTTTGTGCACAATTTGCGACAAGATTATAACAAGATATGCATTATATACAAGCTCTGATAATACTTTAGCAATGTACGTAGGACCTGGTGGTGGTCAAGACCTTGCTCTGTCCTCTTTCATTTTTGTTTTTTTTTGTTAAATTTATACCCCACTTTCCCCCCTCCCCCTGCCCTCAACCAAAGTCAGTCTCAGAGTGGTGAATAACCGATAATAATACTAAGGCTGATTCCGCATGGGCCAAAAACAGCGGTGTGAAAATGGTGTGAAAATGGTATAAACTCTTTTACACCATTTTAAACCCCTTTACACTGTTTTCATACCGTTTTCACACTGCTGTTTTTGGCCCATGCGGAATCACCCTAAGATAAAAACATACAATAATCAACATCAGTAATTCTAAACTAATACAGGTCACTACAAAAGTCCCAAATCTAAAAACATAGTGGGGGAGGGGCAATGCACTAGATAGAAAATATGCGGGATGTTCCAGTTTTTCACCAAGGGTCTTTTTGATTGCAGGTAGTGTCACCCTGCTGATTGCTATCAAATATTGCTCTTATATGATTATGTTGAGGTGATTTGAAGGCTTTCTACATTTGGGGCTTCATTTCATATTTTAAATATAGATCCCACCAGGAATCTACATTATTTTAACATCCTCAGCCTTGTGTGTATTCAAGCTCTTTGCCTTCTCTTCTACACTTGCCTCCTTTTCTATCCTTGTCATAGTCTGACTCGGCACTTTATAAGTATACTTATATCAGACAATGCCTCAGAGGTAATTACTGGTATTGGTGGGGTTTCCAACTCTACCTTTGCCTTAAAATGTTTCACACACTGGCTCTAGGACCCAGTTTACCAATGTTATCCAAAACTTGGACACAGTCAGCACCAAATATCTAAGCAAACTGGAAAGATGTGGTTTGGATAATGCAACTGTTGGATAAATTTGTAATTGGTTGACTGGCCAAACACAAAGAGTGCTCATCAATTGCTCATTTTCATCCTGGAGAGAAGTGAGTAGTGGAGAGCCATAGGTTTCTGTCCTGGGCACAGTGCTAGTCAATATTTTTAACAATGACTTGGATAATGAAATAGAGGGCACGTTAATCAAATTTGCAGATGACACCAAATTAGGAGGGGTAGCTAATACCCTATAGGACAGGGGCACGATTCAAAATGATCTGGACAGATTAGAGAGCTGGGTCAAAACTAACAGAATGAATTTCAACTGAGATAAATGTAAGATTCTTCACTTAGGCAGAAAAAAATGAAACACACAGATATAGGATGGGTAACACCTGGCTTGACAACAGTACATGTGAAAGGGATCTGGGTGTCTTCGTAGGCCACAAACTGAACATGAGTCAGCAGTGTGATATGGCAGCCAAGAAGGCCAATGCAATTCTGGGATGCATCAATAAGAGTATAGTGTGTAGATCAACGGAAGTAATTGTATCACTCTACTGTGCATTGGTCAGACCTCACCTAGAATACTGTGTTTAGTTCTGGGTGCTGAAATTTAAGAAGGATATTGACAAGCTGGAACGTGTCCAGAAGAGGGTGACCAAAATGGTAAAAGGTCTGGAATCCATGCCCTACGAAGAGAGGCTTAGGAAGCTAGGACATGGAGTAATAGATTCAAGGTGCAGGAAAAGAGATTCCACTTAAACATTAGGAAAAACTTTCTGACTGTCAGGGCTGTTCAACAGTGGAATTCACTGCCTCAGAGAGTGTTAAAAACCTCCTCCTTTGGAGGTTTTTAAACAGAGGCTGGATGAACATATGTCAGGAGTGTTTTGATTATGTGTTCTTGCATGAGAGGGGGTTGGACTTGATCGCCTTTGGAGTCTCTTCCAACTCTATGATTCTATTTAGAATTTAATAAAACAATAAATTAAATTTTAATAAAATAAATTTTATGTAACGTAATAGAAATTTAATGAAAATAGTAATATTCCGATAAGTCCCTTAAACTAAACTAGCTTAAGTCCCTTAAACTAAAACTATGGCCAGCAATGGGCAAAATATAAATATAATAATAAAAATAAAAAATAAAATAAAAGGCACCTGCCTAAAATAAAAGGCACCTGCCTAGTTATGATTAGTTTTCCTTCCACTTACATATACTTTGCTAGCGGAATCAGAATTTCTCTTCACATTACATCTGACACACATAATGTCACAAAAGTTAACTAAAAAAGCAATAAAACCTTCAAGTTACATAAAGAAAATGTAACATTGAATTTCTTACCATTGTTTTGTTTATCGGTTCTATTAGTATCAGGCATGTTAGTGGTGACAGTGGGTGATGCAGTAGTGGAATTTACAGTAGCTGGTAACAAAGATGAAAAATAAGTAAACTTGTATGGAACATGAATGTTAATAAGACAGGCAATGGGAATAACACATGGAAACAAACAGTGAACAAAGGGTACTGACTGTTAAACTACCAGTCAAACTACGCAACACAAATACATTAATTAATTAATTAACATTTAATGAACAGTGGAATAAACCTGGGTTCAAATTCTAGTTAAACTGTTTTTTTCCAGATAACTCTGAGCAAGTCTAATTTCTTACCTAGTAAAATGGAACTTTCTTGCCATCATTAAAAAAGGATTAACAACATTCATTCTGAATTTTCCTTACTTAAGAATAAGGTGGGCAATGTGTAAACCTAACACTCCATTCCTAGGTCCATGACTTTTAAGTGGGTCATTTATTAAATAGGCCTTGCTTCACAGTTGTATATTTATGATTGCAGTATGAACAGGGCAAATAACTTCAAATCTGTTGCATGAAAATGGTCATTTGCTGGTGTAATAGCTGCAATATTAAGCTGTGTACAAGTATGCAAATTCTGAATTATTGCTTTTAGGACATTTAAACAAAAACATTTGTTTACAAGCAACATAAAAATAGAATCTACTGAGCATTCCTCACATAAGGATCTAATTAAATTCTCTAAGCTTGGTACAATAAACAGACTTGAAGTCATAAATGGATATTGCAAAGTATACAGTTTCAAAGTGGTGTTTGGGATTTTAGCAGTTCAGTTCCCTATGATATTCAGAGAAGTCATCACACATAAAGATTCAAAGGTTACCACAAAGGAAATGTTTAAAAAGTGATACATTCTTAGCCAATGCGAAGAAGAAATATTTATGAGAGGTTATCATCTTAAATCATGAGTATATACAGACAAAGCAACTGAAGGCATATTAAAGATCAGCTCCATCCACCTTGAAATAATTCATACTCTCGGAAAAATAATCAGCAGATTTCTTTATGCACAATGTAAATAATTATAATCAGTTCCCAGCCAGCTAAGCACTGGTAGTATTCAGCTTCTATTCTATTCAGTGGGATCTGCACAGGAACTTGACTATAACAGTTGCGATACATTCTACTAAACGGATACAGTATTTTTACAGTTTCCTTCCTGTGCTGTATGGCAGATGGGGTGGCAGGAAACTGGGAAATGCATACCACATGGTACATGTACCTTGATGCTTACTTTATCCTCATATTCCAGATTATAATAAACTGTTCTGTTAGCGTTAAGCAATCTCCTAATAAATTCTCCTGCTGTAATTTCCAGACAATTAGTCTCCAAAAGCTTCCAGTCCCCATTCTCCTCAGGTTTTCCATCTTTTCCCCTTTAACTAATGTTCAGCTGTGTTCAACAGAAGCATGGCTCCTAAAATGCAGTAAATATTTTTAAATTCTTTTTCTCTTCTCTCATTTAAAGTTAAATGTCTTGAGAATCCTGTAAGTAAGAAGTCCCCCTTTTGTTGACTGATGGGTAGATGTAGGATCATCACATTCAGTACAACATGGAGTGGTGCCACACACAGACTTATAAAACAGTCACTACCATGAAACTTTAACTTCAAAGCAGGACATTAGAACCCAGACCCTTGCATATGTTTATTTTATTTATTTATTAGATTTGCATACCACTCTTCTCTTTTCAGGCTCAGGGTAGTTTCCAATGTCTAATAAAAATATCTAAACATTATAAATAATTTTAAACTTACATTTTATAATGAATACAAACTTAAAATCTAACAATGAAAACTAGTGCAGGTTATTAGTCTATACATGTGTTCTTCATTTTACCACTTTTTCGGACTCAAATTTGAATGAGATTTCAGCAGCAGGATCAATAAGCAGTATAGTAAATGGAATAAAGGACAAAAAGAAACGGAAAAGAGGGAGGGGTAGGGAGAAGAGATGAGAAGGAAAAAGTAACAGGAAGGAAAGGAGAATATGGGGGAGAAAGGGGAGGGGGCAGCTGATGTACCATCATAGCTGCCTCAATCATATGTCTGGTGAAACAGCTCTGTCTTACAAGCCATCAGGAATGGCATTAAATTCCACAGGGCTCTGGTAGGGGCCAGAGCCAAAAAGGCCCTGGCCAAGGCTAGCCGATTCCTAGGGCCAGGAATCACCAGCAGCATTTCATTTCCAGAACACAACCACCTTCGAGGGACATAGCAGAAGAGGTGGTCCCATAGATACATGAGCCCCAGCCTGTTTAGGGCTTTGAAGATTAATACCACAACTTTGAACCTGATCCAGTGCTCCACCTAGAGCTTGTGCAGCACCAGTTGGATGTGGGCGCGCCTGTGGCAGTAAGCACAAATTTCCTTTCCTGTTAATTGAGAAAAGTAGTTATTGTAACACCCACTATCCTTTCTGTTTCATTTGTAACGTATGTAAGCAAAATGTAAGCAAATACTATTATACAGACACACCGCAAGGCACATCTTGGGAGAAAAGGTATCAGCCATTTTCTAAAACCCTTCTTACTCTGTGTGCAACCACAATTTAGAAAGTTTTATCTGAATGAGCTCCTAGGGAAAAAGCTTACATCAATATCATTGGTCTGTCCTTGTATTCTTGATGCTTAGATTACTACCCATACCCTGCCTATGCTTGAAAAATATACAAAATAAAAATACATTATAAATACAAATACATTAAAAATACAATAAAAATACATCTTCATTGTTACTCATACTTCTATTCAGATGCCCTCAACTATTGACCTGGTTGCCTTCTTTGTTACTCACAGACAATGTTTCTCCACCCACCCTGGACACTCCAACAGATATATATACTCCACTTGCTTTCCCAACATCAGATCCTCTGAAGATGCCAGCCACAGATGCAGGCGAAACGTCAGGAGATAATGCTGCTAGAACACGGCCATACAGCCCGGAAACCACACAGCACCCAAAAAAATACATTCGTTCATTTTGTCATAAAATGTGCTGTTTAAGTTTAAAGAAATGAAAACTTTAACAGAAATGGTGTTATAGAGAGAGTTATAATCTTTCCATATACAGTGTATACAGATGGACCATATGTATAAATTTTAAGAGTAAAAAATTCTTTGCTTCGATCATATTATGCCTTAATTTTTAGCCTTTAAAAGTAACAGTATAATAATTTTTCTTTTTAAAAAATTTTTTACACCTGCAGAGTGGCACCAATTTCTTACCTTGACAAAGGCTTCCTAGGTTTGCACAACTGGTTGGTTCAATTGTTGGCAAGGGGACAAGATATGAACCTTTAAAATAAAGAAAGACAAGCCATAAGACTAACTTGGCTCAAAACTAACTTAGGAATGACATATTTTAAAACTGTCATATAGTCTGCTTGTAGTTTGAGGACTGTTGTATAAATACCACTGTTATCTTCTGAATGTTATTTTATACTGCTTGGTTTGTTTTTACTGCTTGTTTATTAGTGATTGTGACAAGCCACATACACATCCCCCCACACACACACCACACAGAGGGGATGCACACAGCCTCCTAAAATGTTTGGGATATAGGTTCATTTTGAACTATAAACCGTCTCAGTTTCCAGGTGTTCTACAGGTAGCAAGAGTATAGGCTTTGGGTTCACTGCTGTGAGGTAAGTTTTGTGGTGCACAAGGAGATTGTTGGGATCACTGAGGATGGATTGATATAAAAACTGAGAAGATGTATTTATTTACAGTTTGGTTTTAAAGGAATAAAGCAGCAACACAGGTTTCCATGTTAACAAGGTAGAAACCCATCAGAGGCACATCAATTTAAACTGGTTATTACTTCAGAGAGTAGTTAGACTTTTCTACAATGCTTTCAGGCACAAATAGACTTTTATTGACTAACTCTAGGTTAGATCCTCTTTCACACAAAGGATTTCATGCAAACAGGGAATAAGAGTCAGACTAAATTGTACAAGGTCTACTCATCACCAGAGACAGGTCTACCAGTCGAGCACTCTCTTCTTTTCCAGAGACAAAAGACAATACAAGAGACAAGAGACAATACCAGGCAGAGCTTCCTTTCACTCTGCTCTTTTTCCTGAGGCCCTTTCCGCACGGAGGCGGAAGGGCTTGGGTCGGCGTTGCTGACGCCGACCCGACACCGCCGGGACCGTCCGCATGGACGGTCCTAGAAAGAACCGGGAAGATGGCGCTGCTGGGCGCCGTCGCCCGGTCGACATACCTGCTCTCCGGCCCATCGCTGGGGCCTGGGGACACGCCTCCCCTGCCCTGCGCGCCTGCTTCCGCGTCGCAGAGCAGGGGGGCGTGTCCCCAGGCCCCGGCGACGCGCTGGAGGGCCGGAGAGCAGGTAAGTGAACGGAGGGAACGCTGGGAGCGCTTGACGGAAGCCATGGCGTTTCAAGAAAGTGCGCTTCCCAGCGCGACTCTGGAAACTGCCGGCTTGCCTTGATGTCGTAGGCGCAGGCGTGGCTGCGAAGCAGCTGCGCCCCCTGTGCGAATGGCGGCCTGGGGATGGCGTTTTTGCTGTCCCCAGGCCGCCATATTCCGCCCGTGCGGAAAGGGCCTGAGCCTGATCTGAGCTGTCATTGCTTTCTCTCTGAGGCAGAACTCAACTCCCTTTTCTCCTGTGAACCCTCCAACATGTCATCTCCCATCTGGAAGCTGATTGGGTGCTGAATCAACACTTCTATGTGCTTCTCTGAGTGGCTCATTTTCCCTTCAGGGGCAGGACAGCATCCTGTCCATCACGGTAATTTTTAAAAATTTTTAAAAATTCTGAAGTTCTTATTACTTTAGTACAAAGTGAATGGCTCATTCCGCACACGCAAAATAATGCACTTTCAAGCTGCTTTCACAACTGTTTTTGCCATTCCGCACAGCTTCAAAGAGCCCTGAAAGCAGCTTGAAAGTGCATTATTCTGCGTGTGCGGAATGAGCCAATGATTGAATCAATTAAAGTGTAAAAAAATTGTCCCAATATAATTCACTGCTTCGGTATCAACAGGAAATGTTACTTCTGTACATATTTGCAGCTGTCATGTGGTTACAGCGATCTGTGTTTCTGGTGCAAATTTCAAACCACAAATACCACTCAACTTTTTAAATTAATACAATCATATGTGCTTATATGCATTTCCATAGGTAAATACAAAATGGTCTTCTAGACTAGCACTGAAATGAAATTACTGTAGAGGTTAGTGAAAGCTAGCCCACTTATTCCTTATTTGTGTCTACAATTTTCAGCAAAAGAAAACTCCAAGAGGCTTATGTATTACAACATATTACAAATTAAATTACAATTTAATTAGCATAAAGAACTTAATAAATATAACAGAATGTGTAAATGAATAAAGAAAAAAGCTTGTAGCAGTGTCATTTATGAGTTTTCTATGGAAGGAATTCTCATCACCCTTTGTCTGTTATGATTCAGACTTTGCCACAGAAATCTACATTTCCCATTAAAGTTGCCAGCAGGCCTAAAAAACAACATTCCATCCTTTCACAGAGGCAAAAGCTTCACCTGCACATTTCCCTAAAATATTCTTGTTTTAAAGGAGAGGGGGAAAGAAAGTTGTGCAGTCTCATAAAGAAGTGCAGTACAACTCTGGTTTGATGCTGGCTAATTCTACTGCAGCTGATATTTTTAAAAAGAAACAAAATGCATTCCTAGTTTTCTTGCTTGCACAGAGCTCAAGTGCCAAAAAGTTATATTTAGGTCAGCCTTGTAGAATCCACATATGAATAGATTTTTAACAGCCTACCTTCATCATGTGGCAACTTATCTAGGGACCTGAAATTTCATTTCAAATGTCACATTAAACAAAGGGAGACACTGTGATCCCAAGACGATTATCTTTGTCAATAGGTTGGATCACTTATATTGAGCACGTCCATTAGCAAAACATTTTCCAGAAAAATCAAAAATGAAAATAAAAGCACTTTGCCACTCAAGCTGATAATGGAAGTAACATTAATATAAAAATTGAAGCTCTTTTCTTTATTATTTATTGGATTTCATTGCAATGAAGTGCAATTAATGTACCAGGATGGCTGCTTTTCTGTGCATGAGCAATTAATAAGCATAACAGATAATCACCACAAGGCTTTTTGTTTCTGATCTGTTTCATTTCTTGCCTGTTCTGATTTCAAAGTAATCATAAGTAATCTAATTCAATGATTGCAGGAGGTATTAAAGACTTCTCTTGCCTGAGAAAGATATTATCCGGAGGCAGAATTAAAGCTGAAAAGACTGATGTTTTGAATATTCAAATTACAGTTGGAGTTAAAGACCTTATCTTTCAATATTATAATACTAAATTGACCACCAAACGAACTAAATACTTTAAAACTAAGATATCTATAAGATTCACTAAAATCTTTTAACATATATATATATATGTTATACCAAAGATATTTGAAAATGGTCACCTTGAAAAACGCTTGGTTACTGTTCTAAAAATGAATATTATCTTTAATGCATTAATTCTCATAAACCTATTAAAATAGCATAAACCTTTAGTGAAATTCCTATGGCAATATAACTTAATCAGAACTCATGGATGCTGGTGCAATGTTTGGAGCACCTGATCAATTTCCTATGTTTACTCAGTACAGAAAAGAAATGGCAAAGTAACCAACACTTGGAGCTGAGATCACAGCAGTTTCACTGGAGTCTACAATAACATCAACTTCCACCAATCACAAAATAGAATGCCAAAGGCATCTTATATCAGCCAAGTATAAAAACATCCAACCCATCAATGGAAGGATGCCTCACTGATGCCACCCTGCTCCCACACACATAGAGACCTTGTGGGAAGAAGAAGGGACACAGAGGTGGTTTCTGCACCACACACTAATAACATGTGTAACACATTATTAATTAACCTGGTTTCCCTGTTTGCGTTCACAGTGGAAATTTCACCCCTCCAGGAAGTGATTGCAAACAGTCCAGGTTGCTGTGGTTCCTTTGGTTTCCTCCAAAAAGTTTGCTAGTGATGTTTGTAAAACCCAGGTTGAGGATAATATTATGGGTTGAACCCATTTCAGGGAAGAGCCCTGTGCGAAGTTCTTCCTCCAAACAGGATAAATAGCTTCCTCAGCCTGTTATATTTGGGCTGTGCGGAAACCACGAGAATCTTTCCCACTACAACCAGTATTGTTGCTTGTGTTATAATAGTCTCAAAATAGCAAAGTCTGGAAGCAGTGCAGAAAATCTAACAAAGACATTCCTTTCTGAAAAGTGGACCCAGAGGAAAGTAAATAAGGAGATGCAGTGAAGAATAGATTTATGCAAGGAAGACACAGACATGACGGCAACACAAGAACACATACAAAAAACTAACAGAAGGCATTCTGGTCACACCCTCAATAGTTCATGGGAGTAAGGGACACCTTTATTGGGATTTCTACATGACAGCAAAGATTGGTTGTAGAAGGACTGTTTTCTCTCATACTGACCCACCTCCATTAAGATCTGCCTCCCAAGCACCGCTTTCTGTGCCCGTGCCTCCAGAGATGAGGCAGGTGGTGATTAGAGACAGGGTATTTTCTTTGGAATGTCCTCCTCCTTGAATGTCCATCCACTTGGTGCCTACTTTATTTCTTTTAGGCTCCAGGAATATTTTGTGGCCCAGGCTTTTAATCAGGGGGGTTATCTTATCAGTTGTTACTGGTTTTTTTTAATGGTCTACTCTATTTTATTGACAGTTTTATGCTATTTTTAATAGCTAGTTGTTTACACTGTGGATCTTAATTGTAAGCTGCCTGCCTTGAGCAAAAGTCTGAAGAGGTTACCAGAAATGAATGAATGAATGAATGAATGAATGAATGAATGAATGAATGAATAGCATCTTAAGCTACATTGTGGCTGTGTAGGGATGGCAGGAGGTTGGGGGAAATGATTGTTTTTATTTGTGAAATGTTATGTAGATGGGTGGAATATGGGCTGAGTAGGCTCAGGATACTAAGTTCTATTCCTTCTCTGGCACGTTTGGAGCCACCCATTTCTGGCGTTAGTTATGGCAAATCTCTGAATTACACCTGTATGAGGCTGAAGATTGTATTCAGAAATGTACAGATTAAATTTATTAGGGCTCAGTCTTAAAGCCAGAGCCTGTACAGTAAGATGCTGGATATGACTCTTTATGTCCTAGAATCCACATATCTGTTCCCAGATGTTGACTGCACCAAATTTTGTCCTTGGTTGCCTCCTACTGGCTCTTCCCCTTCATTAGGGTAGCCCACCTGGCACTGACCACAGCTTCTGCTTTTCATGTACTAAACACCTATGGCTGCTATCGCAGCAGCAGAAAACCTTTACATAGTAGCTTCTGCTCAGTAATAGCCTACCTGAAGAAGTGAGGAAAAACTATCTCTAGAGATTTTTAGAAGGTGCTGCAAAGCCGCTTTATTAATTATGGTTTTCAATGGTATGTGGGCATCACATATTTTATGGTTTAATTTAAATTTGAATTTATAATCTACCTTGAATGATAATAGCTGCAGAAACCAAACAAAATAACTGCAGAAACCACACTTGAGGGTGCGTGTGTTGAATTTTCCCATATTATTTTGTATCACTACACCCAACTATTTAATGACTATTATCATTAGCAAAAAAAAAAATCCATTGTTTTATGACATGGCATGGTTTAGAACAAATATACACCAATAATCCTTTTGATATCTTACCACGGAATTATTAGAGAGTCTGTGAAAAATTAATACTCATTTAATTCAAGTCAGTAACAATCAGGATGAGGATGAACAAGCTAAAACTTAATCATGACAAGACAGCAGTTCTCTAGAAAGGCAGTCCAAGGACTTGAGATCTCTCCTGAGTTAGATGGGATTACACTACCCTTGAAAAGCTAGGTTCACAGCTTAGGAGTGCTTTTCAACACAGCAGTCACCTTAGAAAACAAGGTGGCTTGGAGTGCTTTTGATCAGCTTCTGCTGGTGTGGCGACTGTGCCCATTCCTGGTTCAGCTGGATCTACCCACAGTGATCCATGCCTTAATCCCCTGGTGGCTAACATATGGTACGTGTGCCAGAGGTGGCACTCAGAGTCCTCTCTGTGGGCACGTGCGCACAGAGTTCGTCATGTAGGGAGGTGGAAAATCACCCCCCCCCACACACACACACACACCTAGGCTGGGCTGGACTGCTGGGCGCAATGTGCACACACCATGGTGACCAGGGAGGCCTCGGCTGGCGGGCTTGGTGCCTGTGCACTGGGTGTCTGCTGTGGGGGAGCGGGGGACGGGGCGTAGGAAGAGGTACAGGAGGCAGAGATGTTAGAAAGGCGCAGAACAGCGCATGCAGGACTTGTTTTGCAGGCATGAGGATCATTTTTGCAACTGAGTGTCCCGACATTGAATGTTGTTTTGGAAATGGGGGAGGGGCAAACAGCAGTGCAGGACTAGTGGGTCTGCGGGTGCGCAAATGGGGGAAGGGAGGCGCATTTGGGACTGAAGTGGTTGTGCGCATGCGGGGTGGGGGGGCTTATGAAGAACAGGAGGCGATTTTCAAATTGAGACCTTTGGTTTCCTGCCGTGATTTTCCTGAGCTGAGCCTCCTTCCTAGTCTCCTGAGATTGCAAGTTCAATTGATTCGTTGAGGCTTGATTTCGTGTTGTTTAGGGGTTTTCTATGGGAGTGGATGGTAGGGTTGTGAGCAAACTCAAAAAAAGAGCTGCTGCTGGCTCACTGCCTACCTACTCTTTCAAAAAAGTATCTCCTCACCCCATCTTCCGAATTCCCTCCCTGCTTGTCAGCTGTCTTTGTTTCCTTGCCTTTCATTATGGGCATTTGGGGAAGGAGTCATGTACCCTCCCCCATTTGCTCCTTTTCTCATGGTCTCTCTCTCTCTCCTTCGTTTCTCTCTCACACACTTCTCTTTTCTCTCCCACTCCCTGCTTCCCTCCCATCTTCTTCTTCCTTTTCCCTTTTCCGTCTTCCCCCTTTTATTACCTTTCCATGCAACTTCCACCCAGAGGTGGGATTCAGCCAGCTTGGCCTGGTTTGGGCAAACCGCTTGTTAAATGGTGAATACCACCTCGCCATGCTGCTCTGCTGGCTGGCTGAATGAGCATGGTGGAGTGGCCTTGCACTGGCACAGCACTGGCAAAAAGCAGCACAGCTGGTGGTAGGGCAGCAAGATCCTGTTCAGGCCCTTTGCCCTCCTAGCTCCACTGGGGTTGCCATGGGCTGCCTGTACGCAGCCTCCAGCCTCCCTACCCTGGATGCTGCCGCCTCTGCCCCCTGCACATGCATGTCTGGCCCACCCGCTGCCCTAAGGTGCTGCCCTCCCGCCGCTGCCACCACCCTCCAGCGTGCAGCAGGCTGTGGAAGTGGACTGCTCCAGCACCTGGAGGCTCTACCCAGCCTGGAGGCATCTGCCAGCATCATATCCTGACTGCCCAGGGGACTGGCCAAGGGGCTCTTCCCTGTGGCTATCATGCATGGAACTCCTTGGCAGTTGGAGAGAGTCATCAATGAAGCCCTGGGACTCACCCTTCCACCTAGCCTTGCCACTCCACGCTGATCCTGTCTTTCTTTCCATCATTCTTTCTATCCAAGCAGCCTTTCAGTCCCTCTTTTTGTCATTCTTTTTCTCCAAGCAACCTTCTTTTGGTCATTCTTTCTCTCCCTGACCAGCATTCTTGTGGTACGCCACTGCCAATGGAGGTTGAGTGGGGGGAGGCAGCAGCTGGTTCTGATTGAGTGGGGGGTGCAGCATTGTTAAATTTTTTAAATCCCACAACTGAGTGTAGGTAACCCTGTTAAGTGCTGTTAAACCCCACTGATTTTCATGGGAAGAACCAAAGTGCTATCCTTTACCTGGGAGTAAGCAATGGGGCTTGCAATGGGGCTTGCTACTGAGTAAACCCTCCTAGGGCTGTGATTCACCTGTTTGAAGGGTTGCACGGTTGTTTCAAAGCAAAGCCACTGACTACCACCAAGCTTACTCCCAAGTAATGTGCGCCTCGAAGCCAACCATTTTTTCTAAACGAAAACCTCAGAATTCAGGTTAAATTGCCGTGTTGGCACTTTGCGATAAATAAGTGGGTTTTGGGTGGCAGTTGGGCACTTGGTCTCGAAAAGGTTTGCCATTGCTGCCTTAGTCACATCTGCACTGGACTATTACAATGTGCTCTATTTGGGGCTACCTTTGAAAAGTGTTCAGAAGAGTTAGCTAGCACCAGGAATGCTACCAGGAGCATGTGACCCTAATATTACATCAATTGCACTGGCTACTGATCCACTCTTGAGCCCAATTCAAGGTGTTGGTTTTGTCCTTTAAAGTCCTGCATAGCTTGGGAGCGGGGCATCAAAAGTCAACTTACATGTGAGTATATATGTGAGTATTATAGATTGACAAGGCAGGAAATTAAGAATGGTGTAAAAATAGTATTTGTATACCTACAGTACAATCATCTCTTGTTTTATGTTCTATCTTTGTTGTTTTCATCCACTTAAATAGATTTTTGTTAAAATATTAACTCGAAATTGACTTTTCTCTATATTGACATCTTGTAGAGAGTATTTGTAAGACGACGAAAAAGTAAGCAACAAGATTGGCCTACATTTCCTTCAGTATCACTTCATATTCATATCAGTATCATTTCATATATCATAAGTATCATTTCATATTGTCAAGTTATTGTCTTTTTTTCTTTTTTTCTTTTGGTTTTTTCCTTTAATCTTTTTGTGATGTAACTTAATAAAGTTTAACAAAAAGAAGTGTTCTGGCAATCGTCAACTGCAGTTTTTCCAAAATGAGCAGCCTTTCATTTTGCTTGATTTAAAATATTTATACAAACACTCGGGATAAACATGCATACATATTTTATCTACCTCAACACTTGTTCAAAAGTTATCTAGACTTTTAGGGGACAGTGGAATTTTGTAGCTTACTGTCCACAATGATGCACCTGGGCCTCATTCCAATATGTGCTACCTGTGACAGCTATGTATGTCTGTACATTATCTGCAGTGAACTACTTTTCCAAGTTTAAAAGGTAAGTGGCTGTTTTACCCACTGCACCTGAAACTATTAAAATGGATGTATAAATAGATACCAAAATACAGTTAGTCACCTTCAGACTTTTTAAATAATTTGATCACATCTGCAAACATTACACCTTCATTATTCATAATCCCCTCCTTCCTCATTAAAGAAAATATAAAACCAGTTTCTTCTTAGCTTTCTTAGAAGATTCTTACAGACCAATCCAGTTCCCAGGGGGGGTGCTTCTGCCATGCCACCACACCACCTCCAAAAAGCTTCCAGGTGGTTCAAGGAGGCAGCTAGAAGGAAATGAAGCCCCACTATGCAGAAGCCCTCCATAGAACTTAATGGAGTTATGCCACCCAAAAGGGTAGTGTAACTCTGAGCCCCAGGGCATGGAGTTCAAACCCTAAACCCCAGATGGAAGCTGACTAAAGTCGACTCCATCCCTGGGAACACCCCTACCTGCCCCGCCATGCCAGCATCCGAGTGGACACTGGCATTGCTTCATGGCAGCTTAGACTTCTGGGTTTCACTGCCACAGAGTTGAGGGGCAGCCAGACACCAGCATCTCTGCTGGCAGCGGTGCCTCTTGTGCCGGCTGAGGGGGCAAACACAGACCTCCACTGTTCCCTGTGAGCTTTCAGTCCTCCCCATCTAGATAAGACTGTTAAGAATACTTTGTGGTTAATCCTTCTCCATTATGAAAAGTATTCTCATTGGAGCCCTTTGTTTCCTACTATGTTAAAAGAAGGCATTTAAGGGCTATTGGTAATGATTTTTTAAAACAGTTACATTGCTCTGACCTGGATGGCCTAGGCTGGACGCATTTTATCAAATTTTGGAAGATAACCCTGATTAATATTTGAAGAGGAGACAACCAAGAAAGTCCAGGGTCTCTACACTGGTCGTCTCTTGCCTTGAAAACCCTACAGGGTTGCCATTAGCTGGCTGTGACTTGATGGCATTTCGACCACCACATCGAGAATCAGAAACAAAATGGCCGAAAGTATCAGAAACTAAATTGTAATTTGCATGCAGATTTTTTACATTCTATTTTGATACAATCTTTGATAGGCTCTGTAATATCTGACTGTTTCAGTGAAGAAATAGACTGATATCAGTTACAAGACTGAAAATGCCAAACATCCAAAGTATAAGTTCTGAAAGATCTGATTTATGAGAGGTCCAGGGTCTAGCACTACTGTCATAAACCAGAGGTGAAGGATTTGGGGGCATGCGCAAGGACCTAATCCAGACATAAAAAGGAGTACAAATTAATAACTCAGGCATTTTTTGATCATACAGGGTATTAAACTATTTATGAGAAATCATGTTCAGATGAATGTATGTGTTCTTTGTTCACCTCTAATCAGAAACCTGTCTGTATAAAGGGACAGCATACTGGGCATGGATATTAGACCTCAAAATTAAAAACTAAGCTCAATTGAGGTATTTTAGATGTCATTAAATATTGTCCTTATCATTCGAAAAATGAAATCCTCTTAGTCTGAGGATAATGTTTATTATTTTATTAAAGACTGTACACTCTGATATCACAACATAACACTCCAAAATTTTCAATCAAATATGAGAATTTTCCGGAGTAACTTTCCCTTCTTTTACCTAGTAATTTCTTCTGCCTATTTCTTTTCTGCATAGGTACCAAGGTATTCAAAAACTGCCAAATTGGAGGTTCTTTTTTTTAAAAAATGGGGTCAGCTTGCTACCATGTGAACACCAACCAGGAGCAGACTGGTTCATTTTTTCCGCCCAGCCACCTGATCTCCCCGCCTGACATTCAATCAAGCTGCCACTCAAAGACAATACCCAATCAGAACATGGAACACCAGGCAACCTCAGAGATGCTTACAGCTGCCACTCAAAAACAACAGCCAATCAGAACGCGAGACATCAGGCATGCTCAGATATGCTTTCAAAGCAAATATAGAAGTTCTGGGCTCATGCGAAACAAGCTGGAGTATTTTTTCCTGGTCATCACTGGATTCCTTCAAAAAATGGGCAGCCATGCGGACAGACACCCCGGGATAAAACAGACCCAGGTTAAAAAAATCGGTGGTACACAGGTATAATTTTGCCATACGGAAACGACCTTACTCAAATCTGGAATTGTTCCACAGGTTGCGCATGTCACCTCCCAGATCAGACAATAAACCACTTGTGTTTTCAAGGATTTTATTGCAGACATGTAAGGAACAGAAGAAGACAGTTCTGGCAAAAAAGGTGCCAAGCAGTTGATAATGTGGATAACAAAACTCACGACTGTTTTTGCTATCAGCTTGGCCTAGGGCTTCACTGAGGTGCAACCATTCGAGGCCAATCGCTGCTGCATCCACGTTGGGCTGTTCAACCACCAAGTTCGCTATATAATCCATAAAAGCGGAGACTGTTCCTTCCCCACCTAGGGTACTCCTTGGTTCCCCTACTGATGATATCATGCTTGCCAATAAGATGTTCACAACTCCAGCCGGCGATCAAAGCTTGAAGTTGGTAACATTAACAATGTAGAACTGTCTTAATGTCAGCTCCCACATCAGACAATAAACCACTTGTGTTTTCAAGGATTTTATTGCAGACATGTAAGGAACAGAAGAAGACAGTTCTGGCGAAAAAGACGCCAAGCAGTTGATAATATGGATAGAAGACCCTAACCTCCACATGTGAACTAAAAGAGTCAGAAGTGTCCAGCCTGGAGGCCCGTCCCAGCTGCAGGACTCCAAGGCCAGAGTAAATAGATAACGGTGCACCTGCAAAAGCGAAAGCACTCCCAGACAATTCCCCTGCAAGACTGCCACTCCCTCATGAAATGGCCACTTTTTCTCTTTCCAAAGCTTGCAGGAGAAAACCTTACATTCATGACTGTCATTTCTGTTCTCTGCTGCTTCAACGCACAAGATGAACCGATTAAGATCTGGTACTTAAAAAGTATTTGCCAGAGATGCAGAATCAAGATTCAGGAACTGAAGAATGATGACTTTAATTCTTAAAAAATACCTTCACTCATCTGAGTAAGGCTGCCTGCAGGTGCTACCCTCCAAATGGGCAAGATCATCAGTGTTTTCCCCAAGGACAAAATATCTTGGGATAGACCCGAGATCATATATCCCAGGGTGTTTTTATCCCGGTTTCTCCCTTCGCACAGCTGCCCATCAGTGCATTCAGACCGGGAGGAAGAACTCCAGTGAATTATGCATGAGCCCCCGGTTTATTTTAATTTCCACATGAACCTTTACATAGTTTATGTAGTTTGTAGTTTGCATACATTTACATAGTTTATGTTGATTCCGTTTTTATGACGTTCTGATTGACTGCAGCTAAGGGACAGGGAGAGCAGGCAGTGAAGCTGGAAAAATAAACCAGCCTGTCTCCCGCAGTGTTTGAATTGGGAGCAGGATCGGTGCAGGCTTTTTTTAAAAAACTGCCAATTTCATCGTTTTTTTTTAAAGCTACGGGATAAGGGAAATCTCTCAGGGCTGCTCCGAGTTAGGTCCGGAAGCCATGTGGAAGCCATGCCCAAACTGGGATGTTTCATCTCTTTATCCCAGGGTATTTTGTCCGTGGGGAAAACACTATCAATTGCTTGTAGCCCCACTATGTGGAATAGTCTGCCTGATCACGGTATAAAAACTCCTATACTCATGGCATTCTGCAAATCATTACACAGCTAATAGGGCTACAGTGTAATAGACTGGTTCAAAAATATTTTAATGAAGAGAAAGAAACTGTGAACTATGCAACTGCAAAAAGTCTGTACTATTTGTTGCTGTATGTATTACGCTATTTTCTATTTTCTGCATCAACATGTCATGCTAATACTTACTTTTTGTTTCCAACTTGTTTCAGATTTCTCCTTGGTTTCAGAGTTTTGCAATCCTAATCTTATTGCATTCCTTATTGGATCCACCATCCTGTTGATAGTGTTGACTTACAATGCATAATCTGCTTTGAGTCTCAGTGAGAAAGGCAGAGCATAAACACAATTTTTTTAAAGTTTGCTATTAACACTTCTTTGAACCACAGAAAATGTGTTTATGTCCCACAGTGTACCTAGTTGGGCGATGCTGTGCAGCTTTGGCCATGATGTTCTTTCATGACCTGAATTTGAAGAGCTTCCTCTTCACATTCTGTCCCAACACACTAGCTCAGATCTGCCTCATAAGCTTTGCTATCCATGTCCCTGCCTTCATGGTAAAGATTGCAATGGGTCTTTTGGTTGGTTGACACCTTGCCTATGGATCTGAGCCCTGTTGAGGTTCATCTAGAATCTATGATACTCTCTTTCAAGTGCCAGGACAAACATTTCTGTTTACCCTGAGTTTCAACTTAGGATAATCTTTCAACACAATTCTGTAGCATCCTTTTAGTGTGAAAAGAGCTAAAAGTTACTTTAAGCTGCTCAATAGCTGGGCTTCCATTAACAACTTTTAATGTTTTAATGCTTTATTGTGTTTTATTTTGTAAACCACTCTGGGCAAGTTCACAGAAAAGGCAGCATAATTTTTTTTATAAACAAAAATAACTTATGTTTAGTCTTTGAATACAACACATTTTATCTTGAATTTCTCATTTCAAAAGTACTCAAAACTCCCTATTAATATTGTGTGAGCATATCTTAATCAATTTGAGCATACAAATCTAAAGAGAAAGATCAAAGAATATTTATTGTTATTCTTCATAATTATTGTCTCTAGTTCCTATAACAAAATAAAATGTTACAGTTAACAGTTTGTCCTTCAAAATGTTTGAAGATTATCTAGATATTATGATGAAACTCTGATTGTACTAAAAGAACACACACATATCAGAAGCACAATAAACACTCTGTGGGATAGAGCTGACAAGCTCAGGAAAGGTGAGGCTGTTCTTTGGGAAGCTTCGTTTATTTTCATTATAAACATAACTCATTTCTAACATGACACCTTTGCAGCTATGCCAGAGAAAGAGGGAAAAAAGAAAAGATGCTTACCACAACTCAAGTTATTTTCTGCTTTTAGGGTTGATGCAGGGATACTCCAGAAGTTATTTTCCCAGTCTACAACATTCCCTTTCACATCACAGCTGAGATTGGAAAGTGCTTGGGAGTTCATTGTGAAATTCCAAAGGCGAAAGTTGTAAATATCTCCACTGAGAGGGCTCACTTCATTTCTGTCAGAGCCCAGAACTAACTTTCCATTGCCAGGAATTACTTTTCCATAAGCATCTGAACAGTTTACTGTTTTGTACACATTTCTGGCACTCACTCCTATAGTGTAAGAGAAGCTATCCCATGCTATACAAAGCTGCTCAAATGTTCCTGTGAAAAAGTCTCCACGTGGATTGGTATCAAGTGCATCATCTAACCAACATTCTGTGCCCATAATAAATATGAAATGACCACTTTTTCTCTTTCCAAAACTGAATAATTCTGAAAATTCGCTGTAGGAGAACGCCTTCCATTCATGACTTTCATTTCTGTTGTCTGTTGCTTCAAAACACAATGTAAACTGATTAAGATCCGGTACTTGAACGGTACTTGCCAGAGATACAGAATCAAGATCCGGGAACTGCGGAATGATCACTTTTTGATTCCTCAAAGACACAGCAACTGAAACATAGAAACAAAATTTGTTTTCATAACAGACCACCATGTAACATTAATGAAACTAATGTTATTCTTCTCATATTGTAAGGAGGTAGGACATGCAAATGGCTAAAATCATATGTAAAGATTATTTTAACATTACCATCAACTGAAACATATCATATTGCATTTAAATATGCCAAATCACTTTGTACATTAAAATAAATTGCTAACTACCTGCATGTATTAATAAACATGAAAGACCAGCAATTTGGAATGTCCTTTTTATTTCCTTGTAAAATTATATTGACTTGTATTGCGTTGACTGCACTACAGTGAAAAACTAAACCCTTGGCTTCATTTTCAGATTGTGCAAAGTGCATCTTTAACTGTGTTATTTTGCAAATAAAAGCAATTTGTTTCTAAATACTGCTTTCAACTTTCCACTGAATAAATCTAATCATATTTCCTCATATAACAACCTTGCTTAAAATTGACACTCAATGTTTATACAATCATCAACATTAGCTATCCTAGTATTTATCATTGCTTAACTGCTGAAAAAATGTCATTCATTATTTCCATGAAATTTGTAAATGTAGTCATGATTCACTATAAAACAAAGGGGTGTCCAAAAATCCACCCAGTACATATTTAGTATACAATTTCATAGATTAATAATATGACTGGAGTACTACTCTCAGTGAGTGGACAAGGACAGTCTTGGTTATTCGATATTAACATCAGTGCACACAATGAAGTGGAGTGAAAGAATAGGAATTCCGTGAGTTTCAAATTAAACTTTTTACCATTATGGTAGTGATAGAAATATGCATATATTTTCTGGAAATATATCCAGTCTATGTCACTTAGTTAAACATCTAAAACAATCAAATAAGTTTTTCCACAGCCATTGATCTAGGGCAGCGTTTCCCAAGCCTTTTTCCCCCATGGCTCGGTTATTTTAATACCTCTCCTCTGTGACCCACTAAAATTTTGATGGTCTATTTGTTAGTAAAAGAAAATAAATTTGAATGTTACCCCACCACATGTCTGCCTGTGCTGACTTGGCAGGAGCAAGCCCAGCCCCACACCAGGCCTCATCTGCATGCAGCGGCATCAGGGAGGCTCCCCAGGGTGCCATTTCTGTCCCCACCTCCCTCGCAGCACCAATACCTGCCGTGAGCTGCGGCTCCATCCCTGGCCCCTTTCTGGGTGGTCGGCTGGCCAGGGACGAGCCCCAAAGCTGCTGTATCATCCTGGCTGGTCCAGCTCCAGATGGGTGGTGCCCTCCGATCAAGGATGGGGTGAGATAGTCGGCCCCAGCCCTGGACATTAGGTGACCCAGCACTTTGTTTTCACTCAGCATTTGGGAAATGCTGATCTAGGATGTTGGTACAAAACTGTTTCTGTATACCACATTTGTAATCAATGCACTTATTAAAATATTTATATCCTGTCTTCATCCAGTTCCGGCTGCCATGCGGAGCGGTCGCTATCTGTTGAGCTCCTCCACCTTGTAAAGTTTTAAACTTTTAGATAAGTTTTAAACTCCTTTTTTACCCTACTTAGTTTTTTATTTTTAAAATGTTGTTTTAATTAGTTTTTAACAGGACTCCAACAGGCTTTAACTCTCCTTGATTTGGAGTGGGAGTAGCTACTTCATTCCCAGTGGGGAAGAGATAATGGTGGCAAAGGAGACCAGGTGAACAGCTTTGTAAATATTGGGGGGGGTTTCTCTTTCCTTTTCCTCTATCCCCTTTATTACTGTGCTTTTTTATACAACAACCTGGCACAATTGGTTTTCAACAGCAAAACACTTGCTACCAGAGATTATCTGTGTTTTAGGACTTTTTTACTGTTAATTATTTAAACAAAACGCAGAATGATTCTGGCTTAAGGTTACACCTGACTAATTCAAACCTCCCTTCCTCTAACTCTTTTTTTTCTAATTTTGTCCTCAGCTGTCTACTTGCTTGTTTTGACTTTATTTATGGCTTTGGGGAAACGGCAAATTGATACAGAAGAACATAGCTCACCCCCTGCGAAAAACAGTAAAAAATTGGAGATTACTTTATGGCCAGCGCAACAGGATCCAAAACAGTCAATTTCCAGATACCAGCCTCCAATCGTTTTGCCCCTCTAATGCAAAAGAACCTTCCCAGCTGTGTGTCCTCAGTATCTAGTGATGATAATAATAAAAATATTCCTGTGGAACCTCAACCAATTAGCACTGCTGCACCTTTAAGAACCCTTCTGAACTTTGACATGTATCAGTCTCTAATTGGAAACAGCTGTGGGAAGACTCCAGAGAGGAGGGAGATGAATCAGGACACCTCAATTATTTGCAATCTTATTGCCGTGACTGTTGATAATATTTACAAGGAACTTAACGACATTAATTCCAGACTGAGTCTTGTACTGGATTCAATCAGGGATTTGCAGGAAAGCTCAAGTAAGAGACTGCATCATGCTAGCACTTCTGCCACAATAACTGACCAACAGTTGCTTTGTAGCAAGATTAGAATTTCACCCTTCCAGGCTGCTCAGCCAGCGATGGCATCAGAAACTCCCATGTCAAGCTCCCAACAGTTGGTATTAGAGCGTAATAAAATCTGTTTAATAATTTTTAATTTTTGTGGTTCTGTCCTACATGGAATACTATGAGCTTGGTCAAATGCCATTTGAGTGTATTGCTGAACAAACGGGCAAACCAGATTAATCTCATCTTTACAGAATATTTGCCCAGCACAAATCTGGCACGCAATCCTCAGAGACTAATACTCTGTCATTCCAAAGTGCCTTTTGAGTAGTGCTGAATGATGCATACCCGTTTCTTTAAAAACCTGTTAATATCACCATTGTTTGCCCACCCATCTGAGGTGCCTATTGCTGAAAGGACAAATACTGTCCAAGAAAGGTCCCCTTGGGAAGCACTGAATGTTGAAGGCACTTTGTTGAAATGATGGACACAAGCTTGGGCAGTTCCAGTGTTTGGTATGGAGGTGAAATCCTTGAAGATAACCTGAAAACCTTTTTTTCCCATCTCGCAAGACATGAACAAAGGCAGATCATTGGAAGATTAAATTTACTCAAGGATACTTTATTGGCAAGCATGGATTTGAATTCCTAACTCCAGGAAGATTCTCCAGGAGGTGTCACTAATTCCAAATCCACAGCCCCACTATCTGCCAAAGGTTCTACAGACGACTTTCAAAACAAAAGCCCATTCCAAAAGACTGTCAGTTTTCTGCTGCATCTCTAAAAGGAACCCAGACTGACTCTGAAGCCGTTCAGCAGAACCAAGACCTAATTCTTTTCCTATCCAACCCCTCAAAACCTAACGACAACAACCATGCACTATCTATCCATGAATACTGATCTGACCCACTGAATGACTACGAATTAGACCAGGGGTCTGCAACCTGCGGCTCTGGAGCCGCATGCGGCTCTTTCAGCCTTATACTGCGGCTCTGCATAGCCTGTGGGTTGAAAGGTTTCATGGGCATGTCCCTCCAGGCAAAAGCAATGAAAGATATCCCATCTTTACCACTACGCAAGGGAGGAGCATCTGACAAACAAAAAAACTCCAGTTTTGGAAAATTGCTGCGTTTTTTATGACATGAACAACTCACTGGATCATCTTCTCGAACTTGAATGATGCCAGGCTTTACAAAAAAAGTGTTACATCCCATAAAATCGGTTTCCTGGAACATTGCCGAATTGAAGAACAAAAAGGCTAACCCAGAATTTGTTCACTTTCTTACGGATTACAACATTGCCTTTCTTCAAGAGCCTGGGCCTCATCACATATCTCACCCCAGGTTTCAAGTCCTTATGTCTTCCAGCTTTTAGATCGAATCCCTCGGGAAGATGCCAATTGGGCCTTGCCATCTTAATTAATTTGGATCTGGAAGCTTCTCTGACAGAGCTCCCAGTTTGTCAAAACTTTGTCCAAGCCGTGCTTTTAAAGGGGAATCAGTTTAGCGTAATTTTAATCAGTGTTTACTTTTCTCCATGTTTGGACAAGGATACCTCGATCGAGCAATGGTCACAGTTGCCTCAGTATATTGGCAAATTGAATCAAATATATTTATCATTCTGATATGATTATGGAAGGTGATTTTAATGACAGTGGGAAATAACAAATTAGAGATCAGTAACGCTGCTGAAGTTGACCTTGATCTTCTGCCCTGGTATTTTTCCCTTCCAAGAAGTTCTAAAGATATGGTAATCATCAGGACAGGAGTTACTCTTTTTAACCTTTGTCTTGATTTTAACCTGCCCCCACCTAATGGACGGCAAAGATTTGCACACTTGGGAGAATTTACATTTGTGTCACGCAGAGGGTGCAGTGTTCCTGACTATATTATGGTGTCAGCTGGGCATATTGACAGGGTATTAGACTTTCATACAGAACACAGGTTGTCACTCTTAATCATGACATCAGTTGTCCTCCCTTAACAACCTATGGCTGTAATCATTTCCTAATTAAACTGGGATGGTTGGATTTAATTGCACACAAGATTCAGGACATCCGGCACTCCCAGAACTTCATGGACCTGAAAAATGAAATTTTACAGCCTGAATGCTCAGTTGAGATTTTGGAATTATTTGAAAATATAACAAAAAAAAATTATCGAAAATTGCTCTCTTTCATCTGCCCCCAAAAGAACCAGCTGTGTAAAGAAAAAAAGTCCACAATTCAATGATATTTGCCATCAACTTAAACAAACCCTGTGTAGTATATATGTCAGGTATAGGAAAACAGGCGATAATGACCTATTACAGGAATATTGCTCTGTTCGAGAACAGCTGCAGATACAAATTAAAGAAAACAGGGCAAATGCTATCAAGATCCTTTGGGGGGGGAGGCTCTCATTCTAGCAATCTCCCAAAATGACTCTGAAAAATTTTGGAGTTTAACTTCCAGAGATTTCCATCCATCTCCCATGAGTCCTGCACTTATACACAGCCATATCTGGTTTCAATATTTTTCTGGACTTTTCAACGACACCTCCTTTGGCCCAAATCTTTATAGTCCACCACATATGGAATGTATCCTGAATGGCTCCCAGTTATTGACCAAGAGGTTAAGGAGCTTATAGCTCAACTCAAAAGTCATAAATCTCAGGCCCTGATTTTCTTCCCCCTGAATTGTTTAAGACCTTTATGGACTGGTGGGCCCCTGTCCTCATCTCTGTATTTACTTCTATTAACAAAACAGGGGTAGTACCAATGCTCTGGACAGAGGCAATTGTTGTCCCAGTTGTTAAAAAGGAAGACTATTACCTACAAACTACCATCCAATTAGCTTATTATCTATCCCGGGAAACTATACACCAAGTAATTATTCGATAAACTGTCCTGCTGGGTAACCAAGAATAAAATACTCAGGCCAGAGCAAGTTGGTTTTCAGAGGAGTAAATCCACTTTCAACCATTATTTGGTCCTCAGCACTCTGATTTCCAAGTATACCAGGGTAAATAAGTCCAAGCTATATGCAGCTTTTCTCGACCTTAGAGCTGCTTTTGACTCTGTGCCAAGAAATCTTTTGTGGAGGAAGCTTGAATGCCTAGGTGTAGAGAAGAGACTTCTCTCTTTAATCATTGCACTTCACTCTAATACAATGTGCCAAGTAAAGTGCAACCTGGAAAACACTCTGACCCCTAAAATCCACATTTAATAAGGGGGTCAAGCAGGGCTGTGTTCTTGCACTGACTCTGTTCAACCTCTTTTTAAATGACTTAGCGCCCCCTTTGAGAGGGTATGATACTCACAGCCCTATCTTGGTAAATCAAGGTTATCTCTGCTGCTTTATGCAGATGATGCCATTTTGTTATCACGGACCAAAGTGGGGCCAAAGCAACTATTAGCCATTTCACCTAAAGTTTTACTTTCCAACAGGAGTGAAAAATTAGAAAATACACTTTCTAAAATGCAAGAAACTTTAGCATTCCACAACTATGTTTAATTATCATTTATTATTTTTAATATTTATTTAATTTGTATGCCACCCTTCCCCTTATGTGCTCAGGGTATCTTCCAGCATAGTGAGAAGAAATGAACTTTCTGTTTTTGAACAACAAACTATTCCATTCTAAAATGGAAGAGAAAATGTTTCAAGGGAAACAATGCAATTTATTCTAATACCAGGAACACAATAAAAAGTCCCAGTTTGAACTGGGGTCATGACAGATTTTCAAAGTTCTAGTAGTCTAGGAATGTCTGTGCTCCCTCTGGCACTTTTTCACAGAAATGACTACATGACCAGGAGGAGAACTACTTTTTTGGTTCTCTCCATGCTGTCACCAGAGCCCCCGAGAAAACAAAGTTTTCTGAATGTACTGAATTTACCAAAGTTGCATTTATTCAGCACTGCCTTTTAAACAGAAAGAGAAGTTTTCACAAGTGTCCTAACCAAAATACGTGCAGGAACATGGCAAAGGAAAAGAGCATTCTGTTGGAGAGAGCCAATGAGCAGCATTGAACAGCTATGCACAGAAGACAGAGTGTAATAGTTTTCACCAGTCCACATGGATGGGTTGTGTGAGGATTTTGATCAGTCCTCTTGGAGCCTGAGAATCCAATACGAAGCCTGAGAGTCCAATACAAAGCCAAAGCTTTCGAAAAGAGCCATTCTGAATCAAAGGCTCTGTCAGGCAACACCTCCTAGTTTCTCCCCTCAGAACAACATAGTCATTGAGGTGGAGTGTGTCTTTATTCAGGTTGGTATGCAACCAAAACCTGAATCTGAGTCAGTGAGTCTGAGGCTCTGTCAAACCACACCTCACCAGGGAGGGACAAAGTTCCTTTATTCAGGCTGGCACACAACCAGTCTTTGAAAAAGAGCTCTTTTAAGGCCAGCTCTATCATATCATGCCTTCAAGGTAAATTGCTGACAAAAAGAGCAAGCAGCTCGGTTGTGTGATTCTCTCAGGCAGATAGGGCACAGAGAACGCTCCTTCATCAGGACTATTTTAATGCCACAGTCAGCACAACCTTCAATTTCAGCACAACCCTGAGAAGGCCCCTTTTCAGTCACAACTAAAGTGGAAATTTAGAAGCATTTCTTCTTTAAATGTAGTTGATTCTTCACTAGAATGATTATTGATGGGAAAAACTTTTGAGAGAAATAAGTCTCCTCACTCTCAAGAATGAGGTGGGGAAGAAACACAGAACACCACTGGAGATCCTCTTTTCATGGTGGCAGAAGGAAGACTGGGAGAGTATTACACCCTTCCTGTGCTTGTTTTTGGCAGGAAAGTGTCAAAGGGAAGAGGGATGCTCCTAACTTACTAGAAAGCTTTGGAGATCATTTTTGGCAGCTGGTCTGCACACATGCAGTACCAATGTGGGTCTGCTAAGAAGCCATGCCAAACTAAAAGTGATAAGTTCCTTGTTTCTGCAATCCTGACAGGTTGAGGGGAAAGACGTGAACTGCACTAGTTCTTCCAACCCTAAGCTTCACCATATGTTCTGGCCTTTCTATCAGATTTTGGGTGACTGTCAGAGCATGACCCCCATGTGGTGACATCAATTTCAGGTTGTACTGGAAATGATGTCACTGAGGTGCTGATGATATCTCCCCTATTTCCCCCACCAGGTCACTCCAGCCTGTGAGTTTCCTACTGGTGAGTTTCCTACAGGACTTCTAGTAATTATCTGGATTCTACTGATTATTGTGAACTGTGAATATTGTTCTCTGTGACCACTGGAGCGCCGAGATAATTTAACAAAAAACATTTAGTGTTTACTAACATTCTATGTTGCTCGTATTGTCTCTTTCATCTTGTGACCATAGGATTGTGAAGTTGCTGCATTCATCAACTTCTCAACTACCAGTAATGTACAAATGGTCAAATATATATTCATGTAGCAAGCTATAAGTTATATTATCTTTAAAATATGCAAGCTATATTCCACACATGGACATCAGTATTTATAGAAAAGAAAATATACTAAAAGGTAGTAGTAGCCGGAAACAGCACAATGAAGATGGCACCACACCACTCCCAAAGGGGATTCGGGCAGTATGGAAAGGAGGAAAATCAAAAGGCCTCCAGCCACCCAATGGCACAGTTTTGTGTGGCATAAGTCTGTGGCCTCACAGGGTAGCATTCCTGGGCTGGAACGCTGGTGAAAGCTGACTAAAGAAGCCTCCAGTCTTGCAAATGCACGTGGCCCACACCCCCACCCCCACCCCCTTTGCACCAGTGTCCATTAGGATGCCAGTGTAGCTCTCCAGTGACATCCAGAGTTGTATGGTGCCCAGACACCAGCATATTTGCTCTCTCCACCAGTGTGGGTGACCCTTATGCCAGCAGAGGAGGCAAATGCACTGGTGGTCTCTACCACTTCCTGATGCCATTTTTGCCCCCCCCCATCTGGATTTGACCGAAAATGATAAATACTGTAATCCTAAACAGAATTCCACTCATCTCAGCCTATCAAAGTCCACAGAATTTCACTGTAAATAATCTTCCCTTCCCCACAACACTGACCTGCCAGTTCAATTTCCAACCTCAAAGATACATTCTTAATAAAATCTTAGAGTTCGTACAGCCAATGTGGTATTAAGGCAAGAAGCAGGGATGGCCAAAGTTGAGACCATCTTTTGGAAATTAACCATCAAATACTGGCTTAAAGTGCTTTCCTGTCCCCAGGGATTAATGCCTTCATTATTGGCAGCAACACCCTACCCTGGATGGCTAGAAAAGATTATAACAAAACTTAGACAGTGTAGTCTTGATCCAATGCAACTTTTGGAGATTGGAAGTAGCAGAGCAATGGGTATGGTCCACCAACGTCTTACTGACATTGAGATGCAAACAGATTTTCCCCGGCTACCTGTTCTATATAAACCACTAAAATCATGGATAGGTATTTCAGCTGCACCTTATCTATCTGTAATAACATCAGCAACCCAAAGACCCGATGGGCTTTTTTTTCTAGGGCTAAACTTCGATGCCTTCCCGTCAGCTAATCTGATGGAGACTGATTTAAATATTCCAAGGCACAGGAGAACCTGTGGCCAATAGCGCGGCTCAGGGGAAGTAGGTACTCAATGTCACATATCTTACTGCATTGCAAGTTACATGAAGGTGAAAGGAAGCTGTTGATCCAACCATTGTTAACTCGTCATGTATATCCATTCATAGATAACTCAGATACGAATTCTGTAAGAATATTATTAGAAGATCGTGTTTCTGCCATTTCACAGAAGGTAGCTAAATTTTGTATATTGGTACACAACAAACGTAGTTCCTTATTAAAACAAAGCCGCACTGTATGATGAGGACTGTAATAATGCCTGAAGCTAATGTTATTTATTAATAGATTTTATAATGGATTTTAATTTATATTATATTTTTGTATAAGTGGAGTGCTATGTATTCACATGTACTCTGATTTTAAACTATTGGCTGGCCAAAAGGCCGTAATAATAAATATATATAAATCTTAGAGTTCATAGGACACGACAAGAAAAAATATCAAACATTTACATGCACTTACCTCTGGTATAACTGGCATTGAAGCCTTTCTTTTGGATACTAAAATCACTTGTGAATGATACAACCATTTGATTCCCAGAAGAGTTAAATGATAAACCTCTAGCAGTGACGCCACAAAAATTCACTTTTTTGTCTCCAGTGTCTAGTGTCAGACAATCATAAATGCAGTTTGGAGCTTCTTCAATTTCAAAATCAATAAACGTTATTTGAATTATGAATCCAGAAGGAGCTCTGATAGTCCATTTGCATGCTTGACTGTTGGGATAATCACTTGGAAAGCAAGGAGAAGAAAAAAATCCTGTGGGGTTGGTGAGTGCCATTCGACATTCTGAGCATCCAAAAGCTGGGAAACAAACACAAAAAATAGATTAGAATAAACATTAATTACTTTTCTGCCTTTAAAAAAGCTATTGTAGTAATCAGCTGTAATGGCATGTTTCACCCTAAAGTCACAGTTGAAAAAAATAATTATTTCATCCAATTCACATAGAACCCTACGTTGCTCCATTGTGAAAGCTCAGTCCTTAAACAAGCATGGTTTAAAATCTCAGTTTTCAGGAAGTTTGCCACCAAGAACATAAGAACATAAGAAAAAGCCTGCTGGATCAGACCAGAGTCCATCTAGTCCAGCACTCTGCTACTCGCAGTGGCCCACCAGGTGCCTTTGGGAGCTCACATGCAGGAGGTAAAAGCAATAGCCTTCTGCTGCTGCTGCTCCTGAGTATCTGGTCTGCTAAGGCAAGAGGTAACACAGAGGTAACACAGAAACTGCCATTTAACTATGTACTTTAGTCCCCCCTTTTTTTCTGAATTAATATGGTATTATGAAAACATAACTGTTTCACATAGTTATCATCAGTGTGGAATCTATCCTGTGGTATTCCACAGGATGTAATCTTATTCTTCATGCTATTCAATTTCTATGTAACATCACATGCAAGCTTGACAACACCTGGTATGTATTTCTCCTGGCAATGTGACAAAGGTCCTGACCGATGACTGGCTGTCATCAGTGGATTCCGTACAGTAGAAATATAATGGGCTGACAAAGGAAAGAATCCCAGTTTAGGGAAGTACTTTGCTCAGGCCCCTTTCCCAAAGCGGGACTGGCCTGATGTTTTCCTCAACCCGGGTTTTTATAAATCACTATACTAGTGATCTTTTTACCCAAACCTGGGTTGAACCCACTCCTAAGCAAACATATTGCTGCCAAACACTTATTTTTCCTGACTGCTACCCATTTTCCCGCATTACCTCATTTCTATTTAGTTTCTGCTGAACTGCCGGTCAGTGTGATACACAGCCCAATATTTTCCAAATCTCCCTCAAGCACGTTTTCTCCCCTGGCAGTGATTGTGAGGGCCATTTCACCCGTATTTGTACAGGGGTGCATTCACAACAAATGCGGCCATTGCTTTGAATTCCTTTTTTTATAAAAATGGTACTCAAAATACATGTACACCTTTGAATGTGGATGGGACATAGTGCTTTGCTCCCTTTTGGGCCAAATTTTATTATTTTGTATATCACAATGTTACGGAGGAGGGTTGCATGCTTTATGTTTACATGTGTCATGGGTTCAATGGCCTAAACCTTTTTCCAAGCAGAAGAAATGGGAAGGAAAGCTCCAGCTTGGGCTCCTGGGGTTCCTGTAGATTCTCCACCAATTGGAATAGTATAGTTCCCTTAGCAGAAAACAGGCGCTGGCAGAAGAAGGGCTGTGGTGATGGAACAGCAAGAACTGCAAAAAATTGGGGGGGTTTGTGCCTGCAGAAATACATATGCTTTAAAAAAAGATTTTTAAAATAGAAGGCTTGTGAACAGGAGCAGATATAAAATGAATTATTTTCACAAACTTCAACTTGATTCATGTTCCATGTTGACCATGTTCTCCTGGAGTTTGTTATACAATGGAAGGGGGATGCCAAGTCTACTTGGACATGCGTTCTAGACTTTAAGAAAGCTGATTTCAGTAAACTTAAGAAACTACATGGTGTGATCCCACAGTTAAGAATAGTAAAAGAGAAGGGAGTACAAGATGGATGAGAGTTTCTTAAAAGTGAGATCTTGAAGGCAGAATTTCAAACAGTTCCAATGAGGAGAAAAAATGGGAGGTGTCTAAAGAAACCAAGATGGATATCTAAACAACGCTCAAGTGAGCTAAGATATAAAAGAGAAATGTACAAGAAATGGAAAAGGGAGGAAATTACTAAAGAGTTCAAACAAATAGCCAAGACATGTAGGGAGAAAAACAGAAAAGCTAAAGCTCACAATGAGCTCAGACTTGCGAGAGATGTTTAAAAAAATAAAAAAGGGCTATTTTGGCTATGTCCATAGCAGAAGGAAGAAAAAGGATATGACAGGGTCACTGCGTGGAGGAGATGGTGAAATTTTTACAGAGAAAAGGAAGAACTACTCAACACCTCATTTGCCTCATTTTTTCCCAAAAGAAAAAAAGTGCTCAACTGTGGGAAAATGGATCAGAAGATACAGTTGGGGAAATTCAACACAGAATAAATAAAGAGCTACTACAAGAATACCTGAATACTTTAAATGAATTCAAATCTCCAGGGCCTGATGAACTACATCCCAGGGTATTAAAAGAACTGGCAGAAGTACCATATATACTTGAATATAAGTCGACTTTTTCAGCACATTTTTTGGGGCTGAAAAAGCCCTCCTCGACTTATACTCAAGTCAAGGCTTTGACAGCCCTCTCTCTTCCCGCCATGGCAGCGATAGAGGAGGCTTTGAAGGACACCCGCCCTGCAGCAACAGAGGGGAGGCTCCACTCCAGTGGAATAGCGACTGGGCATCACCACTGGGGGGGGGGGGCAAAATGGCCCAACATGGCCACACACCCCTGCCAGGCTGAGCATGAGTGCAAGTACTCCAGAAGCCCTGGCTACACAAAGCCATACTGGCTCTATATGTTAATAAAGGTGGGTTTTTAGCAGGCAGGTCCTGCCTTTGGGCTCTCTTTAAAGTTATGGTGAGTATTTTTAAAATTATAATTTTAACCTGTAATGTAGGTTTAACATGTTGTTGTTGCCCTGAGACCTTTTGGGATGGGCAAGGTATAAAATGAAAATTAAAAATGAATTTTAATTTTTTTTACACCATACCCATGTGCCTTTGCTAAATATGCAAATTAATAATAATAATAATGCTAGGCTTGCTTCATTTTTAGAACTATTAGTGAGTAGAGGAAATGTAAGGAAGCAACATAGTAATCTCCTTGTGACACCACAAAATTCTACAATTTCTCTATATAATAATAAAAAGTCTGCTCCAACAGCATGTTATTTTTAGTGTGATAATCTCACAAATCCCAGCCAGTGCCAATAGTGTACAGTGTCTCACCACCACATAAATGTAGCCATACTGAAGGGAGATAGTTTTACTACTACTTATTTCTTTATGATGAAGGCAAATGTGCACTTGAGCACAGTTTATGGGTGATACATATGTACCTTTAAGTCAAATGGAAGTGTGATGCAGAGGATAAACTTGCATAACTGAAATTCTCCACAACTTTCGTGTTTGCTTCAGTAAGGATCAATGTGTGCTTCAGAATGCTGAAATGCACACCGTACCTGCAAATGTTTCCTTTTAAAAGGGTTCATGAAACACCAAGTATGAACACATGTATTCACTGTTATCTCTTTCAGGCATTTGCACTTTAAAATCACTGAAGCCACAACCATTAAGAAAATCTCAGTCACCTTGAACTGTTCCTACTTCAAATAGGTTTACAGTGGAACCTCGGTAATTGTCGCCTTTGGTTTTCGCAAGTTTCGGTTTTCGTGGTTGCCCCCGGCCGTTTTTTTTTGCCTCGGTTTTCACTGGGTGCCTCTGTTTTCGGTTACGCCGTTTGCGTAAATTTGCTACGCCGTTTGCATAGCGCATGCACAAACGGCGTAGCTTTAGTTTTCACTGGTTTTGGTTTCGCCGAGCATCGCCAGATGGATTACTGGCGAAAACTGAGGTTCCACTGTATTTCTTTGTTTATTAACCTGGCTCATATGTACATATGTTATCTGAGGTATTAAAATTTAAATTTTAGTAACGAACATTCTGGGTTTTTCCTACCACTTTATCTGTACAACACTCTTACCATTACAAGAAAGAGGGTAAAGCCACCATATTCTGGACTGGCCATGGTGCACAAGACTGTTAAAATCTTTCAAAATTCAATGAAAGACAGATTGTCCTCTCACACAAATTATTCAACAATTGGGTTTTCGCCACTGATGATAAGAGACAAAGACAGTATTATATCTCCAGCCCTATCACCCTGAATTACATCTTCATTTACTGACACTCTGAATCTCACATCGTATGATTGAATTGGTTGATGTATACAGCAGTGAGTCAATCAAAAGATCTCAGAAATTAACGGTAATGTTCTTTGATACAAAAGAATCATTGTAGGTAGGACAATGAAATCTTATATTTAATTTTTACAGTGCAAGTCAAAATAAATGCTGCATGGAGAGGACTCCTGGGAAAGATGTGGACTAGGTGGACTCCTGAGAAAAATGAGAAAAATAATTTTAACACAAAAGTTGTCTTCCTCTTGGCATAATTTTGTGTAAAAGCATGTTTGAATTATCCTACTACTACGTTCTTTGCAAAGCCTTGCAAGTGACAACTGTATATTTAACACTGAGGAAATTTAACATGGAAACAACTTAAAGGCAAAAGACAGAGACAGGCAGACACAGTTCTGCTTCCATTTAAAGACAACCAGAATATTTCTAACAGTGGAAAAAAAAAAAAAGCTAAGCAGACCGGAACATTAAACAGTGTAAATGCACAACACCAAGTTCAGACACTTGAATAGATGATGCGGCCCACAAAAATACATGTTACAACTCTCTCATCTGATATGATTTCTGTAAATGATTGGGGTTTTTTACATTCAAAATCAATAGTGTTTTCAAGATTTACATTTAAAATCAATTACATATTTTATCCCAAGGTTGAATGCTTATTGGGTGACCTTAGATCTATTTTTCAACCTAAACCATATAACTGGGTTGTTATAAGAATAAATGAGCAGACCCACAGTTTTTTCCTTTGGGCTTTTTGAAAGAACAGGGGAATGCTATGATGCTGGGGACAAGGAATTTACTACATGTCAGATCTCTAACAAAAATTGCACCCAAGATTGCTTTTTTCGTTGTGCGTGCACAATGACAATAAATGCTTATGCTTATGCTTTTACTCATGGATAAGGGGAAAACAACAGGTACAATATACTTACTTGGCCTTTTTTCCCATGGGGACCTCAAAGTTGCTATTTCTAATCAGGACAGAAGAACTAACTCCTTCTCTTCCACACATCATACTTTAAGCTGGTCTTCTAGAATCATATGTAGCTTGACATTAATAAGCCATGAATGAAATGTATTCAATTGTCTGCTGGCTTTCTTTTCTATTTCTTTTCCTTCTTTGTTATTGTAATTCTACTGTGAATTCACAGTTCACATAGTATTTAGGATACTCTTAGTTATTGTATAATTTATACAAATTTTGCTGCATTTTCTGAATACCAGAATCTAAGATCTTAATGTATTAGTTGTTTAATATTTAACTTTTATTACCTTGTGTGTTCATATTTGTGAATACAAATTATCAAAAATAAAGTTTTAAAATGTTCTGCAGTGGTGTAGATAGTTTCTATGGCTAAATGTCACAGAGGTGAGTCAATTTTACTGAGATTTATTGGCTTAGTCAATGACACCTTGAATAATTTTGGTCCAAGCTGAACTGAGAAAGTCAAAGGGAACCAAATATGAAATATCCCTTATCTGCCTGTTTCCCCTTGATATTTTGGTTCTGTGCCAGTGAAAATTGAAATGGAAGCTAAATGCACTGACTGGCTCAGTCCACAGTTTGTGACAAGGTCACACTGGAAGCAAAGTTATGGATTTCCCCTAGAAGAAAGGGTAGTGTGAAAATCCTGTGTTACGCCCAGTGTAATTTAAGAGTATTTTCATTGGCAGCCCTGTGAGAAGCTTAGACAAATAACAGAACTGACAAGCTAGCATTGAAATTAGTCACAATTTTGTAAAATAACAGCAGACTGAAAAACATTATAATAATACACTAGATAGCGATGTTTCATCAAATAGTACCAGTAGAAGTTGTGTTACAGCCCTTAACCCTACTTTATTTCAGTCCATTGCAAAATAATGCAGTTTCTCCTTAACAGTCCTTCAGAAATAAGAAATTTGTTCACAGTGCTGCTGACAGAAACCTCCAGACAAGGCTTAACTTTAGTGTTTTATCTCTATTTATTTTAACTTCAATGCCACCTTTCTTCATTAAAAAGGCACCCATGGTCTGCAGTTGCCACCCTCACTGGCTATTCTTTATTCATTATATACTTTATTGATCCCTTCACTTTGCCAGTTCATATATTTCAGACTAGTTTCTGCATCTCCCAGTGCGGGTCAATAGAAGTTCTGTTCACACGTTAGAGAACACAAGTAAATCTGTTTGTACCAAACAGCAACACCTATTCACTTTACAAATGAAAAAGAAATTAGAGCTTAATTAAATTTGAGCTTAATTAACCCATTCAGTCATGTGGGGGATGCAAAATCACCCCCACACCCATCTCCTCCCCCATTGCTGCACCCTCCCCATTGCTGCACCCTCCCCAGTGGTATAATTCAGCAGATTCACACCACTTTGGCAGAACCAGTTGTTAAAATAGTGCTTGTAAACAACCATTTGTTAAATTATTTGAATCCAACCACCGGAACCGGTTGTTAAATTATTTGAACCCCACCACTGACCCTCCCCGACCCCGGTCCAAGCTGCCTGTCCATGTGTCACCCACTCACCAGCTGTCTTCCCAGTCTTCCTCAGGCTGTGCCAGAGCTCCCCTCAGGCCTCTGCAAGTTGCTGCGGGTGGGGAGGGGCCTTGGCGCGCGGGCAGGTGGCAGCCTGCGGGGTGGAGCGAGGCAGCATCAGGGCCCCTCCTGGAGACAGGCTGGTCCCTCCCCACTCACACCCAGTGCTGGGGCCAGTGGAGCCTGTTGGCAGCGGGGTAGTCCGAGCATGGTGGCAAAGAGGAGGAGGAGGCATGGCTGCTGGCAAAGATACCTCACCTGCCAGCCCTCCCACCTCCATCGGGGGGCCTTGTGCAAGGGAGGTGTGGCCTCCAATGGAGATGGGGGAGCCAGCAGCAGCCGGAACCGGGCTGGGAGCCAGCTGATGGGTGCCTCTTGACAGGCCTGCAACAGGTTTCCGGCCCGGCGCTGGCTGCTGCCACCTTTCACCCCCCCCTCCATCAGAGGCTGCGCCTACCTCACTCAAGGGCCTAGAATGAGGCAGACGTGGTCTCTGATTTAAGTGGGGGGGGGGGCTGGCAGCAGCCAGCGCTTGGCCAGGAGACTGCTGAGAGGCAACCCTCAACAGGCCCATGGCTGGCGCCCAGTGCCAGCTGCTGCTATCTGCCAGCCCCCCTGATAGGGAGACGTGGAGGTGCACAAAGGGCACAGGAAGGTTTGCCCTGGCACCATTTATTGCTGGTATGCCTCTGTGTTTTTTCAGACCTACTTGAGGTGACTCACAAGTAACACAATAAAATGAAATTCATGACAATAAAGGAAGCTAAGTCAATAACATAAAAAGTCTGTACAAACACAGTGGAACATAAAAGCACATAGAATGCCAAATCTAGAATGTTATTGATGCAACAGACAGGCAAACTATACAACAGCAAAAAAAGATGGAATCTCTTGGTTAAAAGTCTGGGTAAACAGGAAAGTTTGGCCAGGAATCCAAAGAGAAGTAAGACAGGAGACAGCTGAGCCCCTCAAAGGGAAAGGGACTCCATCTCATAGCCATACTCTGGACCCAAGAAAATATTCATTCACTTGTACATTTGAACACTAAGTCAGGGCCAACGTCCACTGAATACATTTGGAAATGTGGTAGAACCAGCCAGATTCTCAGATTTAAACTATAGATGAGACATGATAATTGCTAGTTCAACATTCACTTCCACCAGCTCTTTGCAAACTACCTGATCAGTGCCCAATTAACTAGTTCCTGACTATGCCCCAGCTGCTGATGCTGTTGGACAACGCTGACTGGTGTTTCAACTGCCAAACCTTGACCTTTAACTCTCCTGATTGACTGGACTAGATTGCATCCTGCTCAACTGAGTGCAGAACCATTCTGCAATGCAATAGTGGAAAGGACCATTGAATGTGTAACTAAGAGTGTATCCAACTTGGGCAACAAAATCACAGAGACCTCTCACAGTACTACAAAAATGAAGAGGATGGCTTAAAGAAAGGGGATCAAATTACTAATGTAGAAAAGGAGATACAGGAACTTTTCTTTTCAAAACTGTACAAAAAGGATCAAGCAACAGAAGTTGGATTGACTAGAGGAATACATACTGAGAAGCTTACATCTGAACACAGGGATATACTGAATCAAACTATTATAATTCATGAAATATCACAAGCAATAAAGCAACTGATTGTAAGCAATAAAGCAACCAAAACATAGGTCCATTATGCACAGCACAAATAATATGTCTTGAGGATGGTAAAAAGGTGTCTTGGGGAGGAACTCCACAAAGTTTTTTCCTCAAGGCATCCTCAGGACACCTTATTTCAACTCAAGCCAGCCTATTTTGAGGATGCAATACTACTGACCTTTTCCCCTCAAGTCATCTGCAAGTCACCTCTTTTTGCTGTATGGAACTGAGGAGGTAAGGAGATGTCTTATTTTTCCCACCTAACCATTAAAGCTATTTGGTCAGTTTCCTCCACTACTTGTTCCCGACATTTTACGGTGATGCAGAGATTCTCTGTGCCCACAGCTATTTGTTAAAGGTTTCCTGAGATGTTTGCTCTGCAGGCTCTGCTGCTGGGCATCTTTTAAGCCTGAAAAGTACATGGTTGTACTCAGCTAATTTTGCTGATTTGGGGAGCATATAGTTTCCCCTTTTTTATTTTTGATGAGCTGTCTCTGAAGACACACAGACACTATTTTAGAGTCCATGTCAATTTTCAAATGATGTCTGTGGGCCAGAGAGACAGGGAAACCTTCGTGCTTGTGCAGAGATCTCCCTATCCATTAGTCATGTTCCCTGGCCCAGAAAGGTTCATCCTCCTCCCCCCCCATGTTCCCTTTCTCCCTGCCCATGCAGACCTGCAAAATAGACCCCAGATGAATCTGTGACTCATGGCTTTTTTGAAACTTATCATAATAATCACTTAGCAATTTTTTATATATTTTAGTTTATTAGAATGTTTATTACAGCATTGCTTGACATCATCATTTGGTTGGTCAGATACTGCATAAGGTATTTTATTGTTTTTGTTAGATTATTATGATAGGTATTATTTCATGTATCATTATTGTATCTCTATTGCCATTACCAGCTATTTTATTGTCTACTGTTTTATTTGATTATTCTGTTTAATATCATATGAACAATTTCTTTTTTTAGCCTTCTGAAGTAATTGTGATAACTATTTTAACTCTTTTTTCTTTTATTTGCTTCATTTATACTAATAGGAAAATTGTAAAAAATTTAAAAGAACAAAATGCAAAAAAGATGACTAATAATGATGAAGAGGAAAGCTAATAATGATGAAGGTGCTTAACTGGTCAGTTATAGGAAGAATGCTCTCTGGAACACTAAAGAACAGAGAAGAATGAAATTGCTTCAGTCACAATTGGTATATATTATGACTTTATTTTTAGCCCTGTTTCTTTGAATATCCAAGACTTTATGCTCTGTTCCAAAATATGCAGAGGTTATTTGGAATTTCTTCATTGGCTTCAGTGTATTTTGGATGTTAAAAAAAATGTTTATTTTTAGAAGGATGGAAAAACCTATTAAAATAACCTCATCTATCCCATTGTAGGATTTTCCTTAGCAGAACGGCTTTTTTCCAGATTTAAATATACTGACCAAAAGGAGATTTCACCACTTTTCACAGGAACATTATTCCACAGATTACACAAGTAAAGTCAAATATTATTTGATTTTTCCACAAGTTGTCAAGAGAGATGCTGGACATCCAAAAAATTTCTGGACAATACAGTAACTTGTCCTTTATTCTGATTTCCAGGTCACCCCCATTTTACTGCATGCAGTCGCACAGCTTACATATACTTCCCCCAATATTTTCCCTATGACTAAAGCCTGCAATGGGTTGAATCTAATGTTAATTTTCTGCCAGCCGCATAGTGGGGGTGGGGCAGGCTCCTGGGGACAAGTTTTGAGAGGGGTGCAGTTAACATTCTACAAGGTTGGCTTTTCATGTAGTACTTAGATTCCACCCAATTGTGGTCTTATGACTGGGGAAAAACATTGCTAAACAAATTGCAACATTACCATAGAAGTGAAAATGTGCTTGTTTAATTGTCTGGCCCACTGATACATTTTAATTAAGCTTTCTAGTTGCCTTGTTCTACACATTAGCCAAAAGGAAATTTCTGTCATGATTATTTATTTAAAAGTAATACAGACAGGAAAAGGACATTTTGTTATTTTTGGAGGCATACTTTAAAGAGGCTTGACAAGATTTATGGAACAGGATGACAAGTGCACAAAGATCCTCAAATGAGAAGGGAAGTGGCTTAGACATTTTAATTGACACTTTTGAATGAAATTAATTGAACAAATTATCATGCTTCTTAAAATTGCTTGTATGCCTACATTTAATATAATATTCCTTACCTTGAAGTTTAGCATAATATTCTAGGAAAGTATTTACTGTTAGATTTAATAAAATACAGGAACTAATTTACCTCAGCAGCCCCACTTTACTAGTTCCTTCTGCCTCTTGATTATGTATACTGACTTATGATGCTTCCAAAGGTTCTCATTCACAAACAGATGGAAGTTTTTTAGTAAGGAAGGAAACATATCTTGCTAAATAAGTAACCAAAGGTATTAGTAACAATGCAGCAGGGATAGAAACGAAACTACTCTTATTCTGACAAAATATCAAGGTCACTGTAACAGTTAATCTAAAATAACCATAAATTACATTAAAACAATTTTAAACACATTTACTTTCACATGGACGGATTAATTCTAAACATAGTCATACTATCGCTTGAATTAAATGCCTTTAAACTGAGTCAATAAGCATGCCAAATGTGAAAGAAGTTAAATTGCTGAATGATTAAGATTTTTATTTTCTTTGGTAATGTGTTTTGCTTCCTGCTGGGTACAAGATGTCCATGCAGCACTTTATGTATCTGTAGTGAACAAAAGCAGTAGCTGATTATTTAAGATAAGAAGTATTCTACACTACATATCTGAGACTGGGATTTGGCCCAGAATGTGTTACTCCTATCATTGAGAGCCAACACACCACAGTAAATGGTTTGTAAAGCCACAATAAATTAGTACTGAAATGTGATTAAAAAAACTGATGCCTAAGAAAACTTTGTACTCTTTGAGCTTGGATTACAAACATCCAGATTATGCATGGATGAATAGGTAGCAACATGGATGGTTAACCAAATTCAATTTACTACTTTACTCCTCAAAGAATTACTGAACGAGACCCAGCAGAATGTTTTAAACCTTACTATGATGGAAGGAAAGATTATAAGAATTAGAAAGTTAATTTGCAAAGATTCAACTGAAGAGATGCATTTGCCACACAAATATGAAACAAGTGTCCATTCTTATCGTTGGCTTGATTAACAGAGCTCTGTGCCAATATCAGCCACAGTGAAACCACAGGAAGAAGCAGAGCTCAGCAGAAAATTCAGCCAATATAATAGTACAGTTTATTTAAGACGTATTTTACTTAGCCTTACAAAAACTGAATGAACACATTTGATACCAGTAGCCCTGGTAGGATTCATGATTTTATTATTTTTGCAGACAAGAGTTAACTCACTGCTTAAATGCACTTCATTGTCATTTCATGACACAGAAATTACACAGACAAAAAGCAGACCAAAGTCCCTTTCCTTTTCAAACTCTGACTGGAGATCACAAGAAGTGCCATAGAAAACCAGAAGAGCAATGTGTTGCATTAGCAAATGTGCACAAATTCTTTGTGTCATATCCTGAAAAATGAATGGCAACATTATAGAAGCATAAGGGGGTTTGTTCCTTCTCACCTAACAACATAGCTGGCTTTTAATATGAACTAAAAGCATTATACATTTAGGGAAAATTCATTTTTCAAAAGTTCTAAAGTTTTCATAGCAAAATTAATGATGAAACAGATTCAATTTATTATTTTACATTTGAATTATATATAATTTATATTATTGTATATTATATACGATTTATAAGCTGCCCTGAGCCTGGATCACTGGGGAAGGGGAAGGTATAAATAACATTTTTCCGACTTCTAACAATACAAATTTGTTTCCAAAAAACCTTTAGGGTTCCATTTGAGCCCCTGTATTTATTGAACATCTTCTGGTTGACTGATCAATGGCATTGTAGCTTGCCGCTATTTAATAAGTAACCAGAAGAACATTTGCTTCTGAGAAGGAGTCACTGACTATTATCTGCCAACACAGCAATTTATTTATATCAAACTTTAAATCTCAGAACACAGCATATAGCTATATGAATACCAGAAGAATAACATGGATGAGAAAATCATGGTGTAGAGCAGTGGCTCTCAACCTGGGGGTTGCGACCCCTTTGGGGGGTCAAATGACCATTTCACAGGGGTCGCCAGGCTAGGATACATTTCTCAGATGTGTTTTAAATTTTTAGTTATTTCACATTTTGGCCTGCAGGGGGCGCAGTTTTAGAGGTATTGGCACCAGTATTTCAGGGTATCATCAAGAGACTGTCTTGATGACACCCCCCAAGTTTGGTGCAGTTTGGTTCAGGGGGGACAAAGTTATGGACCCTCAAAGGAGGTGCCCCTATCCCCCATTCTTTCAGATGGGAGTTAAGGAGATGGGGGCTACCCCTTTGAGGGTCCATAACTTTGGCCCCCCTGAACCAAACTTCACCAAACTTGGGAAGTATCAACAGGACAGCCTCATGATGATACCCTGAAATTTTGGTGTCACTAGATTAACACTTGCACCCCTGACAGGCACCCCCAAATTTGCCCAAGATTCTTTGTTCTGCATTGAGTTTGCTGCATTGCTGTCAATGGGGAAATTCTGGGGGTGTCTGTGGAGTGCACACTTCTGAAGGCACAGTCACAAAACTTTCAGGGTATCTTCAGGAGAGTCTCTTGATGACAGCAGCCAGGTTTGGGGGATTTTGCTTCAGGGAGTTCAATGCTATGGGTAGGTTGCTTGGTCACACAAGCCTCTTACTGTTGCCGGCTTAGGTCGGGGATATAGCTGAATGAATTCTTTGCATCTGTCTTCACCCAAGAGGAGGTGAGGAAAATTCCTGCACCTGAACCAAGCTTCTTAGGAGGCGAATCCGAGGAACTAACAAAGATAGTGGTAGACAAGGAAGAAGTTCTGGCAGCCATTGATAAACTAAATGTTACCAAATCCCCTGGCCCAGATTGCATTCACCCAAGAGTTCTTAAAGAGCTCAAGCATGAAATTGCTGATCTTCTCACTTTAATATGCAACTTATCCTTGAAATCAGGCTCCATCCCTGAAGACTGGAAGATGGCCAATGTCACACCAATCTTTAAGAAAGGATCTAGGGGGGACCCGGGAAATTACAGGCCAGTCAGTTTGACATCTGTTCCTGGTAAATTAGTAGAATCTGTATCATTAAAGATAACAATTATAAAACATGTAAGAAAAAGCAAGACCTGCTGAGAAAGAGTCAGCATGGCTTTTTTGCAGAGAGCAAATCCTGGTCTTACAAACTTACTAGAGGTTCTTTGAGGATGTAAACAGGCATGTGTGTGGATAAGGGGGAACCAGTGCGGACATTGTCTACTTGGATTTCAAAAGGCTTTTGACAAAGTTCCTCACCAGAGACTATTATGAGAAAATCTCAGCAATGAGAAGGAATAAGAGGGGAAGATCCTCCTATGGATTAAAAACTGGTTGAGAAACAGGGAAGCCAAAAGAGTGGGTGTAAATGGGAAATTCTCACAATGGAGAGATGTAGGGAGTGGTGTCCCCAAGGATCGTGGGTGATTGGGACCAGTGCTCTTTAACCTATTCATAAATGACCTGGAAGTGGGGTGGGTAGCGTGGTGGCCAAGTTTGCAGATGATACCAAATTATGTAGGGTGGTGAGAACCACAAAGAAGGATTGGCCGCAGGAGGGAGCTCCAAGCGGACCCTTTGATGATAAATTAGGTGAGTGGGCTAAGAAATGGCAAATGCAGTTCAATGTAGGAAAATGCAAAGTGATGCACATAGGGGCAAAAAATTCAAACTTCACATACATGCTACCAGGGGTCAGTGCTATCAGTCACAGACCAGGAAAGGGATTTAATGCGTCTTAGTTGATAGTTCCCACATGGGAATGTCAACTCAATGTATGGCAGCTGTGAAAAAAGAGTACAGAAGCTCTATGCTGGGGATAATTAGGAAAGGAATTGAGAATAAAACTGCAAAGATTGTCATGCCCTTATATAAAGCCGTGGTGCGACCGCACTTGGAGTACTGTGTCCAGTTCTGTTCACCACATCTCAAAAATGATATCGAAGAGATAGAAAAAGTGCAGAGAAGGGCAACGAGGATGATTGAGGGACTGCAGCACCTTCCTTATGAGGAAAGGCTGCAGCGTTTGGGACTCTTTAGTTTGGAGAGGAGACGTCTGAGGGGGGGGGATATGATTGAAGTCTATAAAATTATGCATGGGGTAGAAAATGTTGACAGAGAGAAATTTTTCTCTCTTTCTCACAATACTAGAACCAGGGGGCATTCATTGAAAATGCTGGGGGGGAAGAATTAGAACTAATAAAAGGAAACACTTCTTCACGCAACGTGTGATTGGTGTTTGGAATATGCTGCCACAGGAGGTGGTGATGGCCACTAACCTATGGATAGCTTTAAAAGGGGCTTGGACAGATTTATGGAGGAGAAGTCGATTTATGGCTACCAATCTTGATCCTCTTTGATCTGAGATTGCAAATGCCTTAACAGTCCAGGTGCTCGGGAGCAACAGCCACAGAAGGCCATTGCTTTCACATCCTACATGTGAACTCCCAAAGGCACCTGGTGGGCCACTGCGAGTAGCAGAGAGCTGGACTAGATGGACTCTGGTCTGATCCAGCTGGCTTGTTCTTATGTTCTTATGTTCTTATATAGTTGGGGATATAGAATATTTCTATATTTAATCCATATTTTTAATAATGACAATCTAATTAAATGTTTAATACGTGGTTGTAAACTTTTAATATATTTTTTTCATGTTGGCCATAACAGATCATGCCAACCCTGATAAAGGTTACAGCCTTCTAATTTTAATAAGATTCCATTTTGAAGCTGAATCCAATCTTTTATCCAATTTAGGGCATTGGCGTCCTGGTATTACTGTAGATCAGGTAAGTTAAAGCCTCCTTTGTATTTATCATCAATCAAATATATATATTTAAACTTAGTCAATCCTTGCGTCCATATTTGAAAAGGTTGATTCTTACATATAATTGGGATGTTTGGGGAAAATTTTTTAATTTAGGTAGGATAACCATTTTAATTAATGCTACCTTTCCCAACAGGGAAAGATTAATTTTTCCCATTTTATTAAATCTTTCTTAATATTGCTCCACAGTTTTTCATAATTATTTTGATATAAATTTTGGTTGTTATTCTGTAATGCTATCCCAAGGTATTTTACTTTTTTTTTTTACTGTAAATCCCAATACATTCTCTAGCCTTTTAATCTTGGTGTTATTCAAATTCTTGGCTAATATTTTGTTTTTTTCCTATTAATCTTAAAGCCTGCTAAATTCCCAAAATTTTCAATTAATGATAATAATTCACCAATTTTCTCTATTGGGTTATCTAAAAATATAACCAAATTGTCTGCAAATGACCTTAACTTATATGATTCATCCTGGATCTTTGTACCCTCAAATCTTTTATTTTTTTCTAATTTGATTTAATAAAGTTTTAAGCACTATTATAAATAGCAATGGGGAAAGTGGGCAACCCTGCCTAGTCCCTTTTCCAATATTTATTCCTTTTGGTAGCTCATTATTTACTTCCAATCTTGCTTTCTGGTTTTTATATATAGCCCTAATCCCATTTTAGAATAAATTTCCTCCTCCTATGTTTTCTAGTGTTTTTAACACGTAGTTCCAGTTAACCTGATCAAAGGCTTTTTGGGCGTCTAAGAATATAAGCTAGGTTTTTTATCTAACAATTAAATAATATTTAGTACAATCCTGATATTCTGATTTAGTTGTCTCCCCTTCACAAATCCTGATTGCTCCTGTTTTACAATTTGTGGGATAACTGTCTGTAGTCTATTTGCAAAAATATTAGCAAAGATTTTGTAGTCAATGTTTCATACCGAAATTGGCCTAAAGTGTCCTGTTTCAGGTATTGATTCTTCGGATTTGGGGATTAAGGAAATACAGGCCTCTCCCCAGGAATCAGGTATTGAATCTCCTTGTAAGATAGAATTGAAAAGTTCAATCGAGGAATAAGTATTTCAGCATTTAATTTATAAAATAGAGCTGAAAATCCATCTATACCAGGAGCTTTATTGAGCTTTAATTTCTTAATAGCATTTTGTTCTTCTTGGTTATTTGTAGGTTTAACAAGTTAGCATTTCCAGGGGATAGTTTCTCAAAGGCCGTTTCTGCACAGCCACGCTTTGGGGATGCGTTGGCGTAAACGACGCCAACACCCCCCCCCCCAGGAACATTCGCACGGACTGTCCCGGTAAGGGTGGGGAAGACACGCCCCTTGCCCTGTGTGACTGCTCTGGAATTGCAGTGCAGGGGGGGCATGTCCCCTGGCCTCTGCGACGTGCCGGAAGGCTGGAGGGGACGGTAAGGCTTTCGGGGAAGGGGGGAAATGGCGCCTTCCAGCCGCTGCCGTTCACATGGCAGCGGTTGGAAGCTGCTGCTTTTGAAAAACCTCGAGGTTCGAAAGCAGCGTCTTCGTGCCGCTCGGGGGTTGTGAGGCCAGCGCTGCTGGGATGTAGCAGCGGCGGCCGTGCAAACTCCTCCCCAGGGACGCTGTTTTTAGCATCCCTGGGGCGCTCTTTACCACCCGTGCGGAAAGGGCCAAAGTTTAATTGTTCCATATATTTAGTTATTTCCTGAGGTCTAAACTTTTCTTGTTTGTATAATTTATTATAGTAATTATAATACATAGCGAAAAGGTCTAACACCTAGAAACTATCACTTCAGAAGCAAGTTAAATATCTAACAAAGGCTTGGAAAGAATAAACACAATTGAGAATAGAATTGGCAAAAGATGGTATGTGTACCTAGTAACTGCAAACAGTCTAGTCACTGTATTTTGTAACAGTTTAAACTTTGGAAAAGTCTTCAGAGCCAACACCATATAGACTGCATTGTTTATTCTGAATACAACGAGAACATGGGTTACTAGCAAAAATCATACCTCTTGAGGAACAGTCATGGCTAGCAAACCAGCTGAAACTAAAGGTGTGATGTACTAAACACATCAGATTTCTTTCCTCTGTCAGATGTAAAAGCAACCTCCAACTGGATACTTGATCCTTAAGAAATTCAACCCTATTCAAAACAGGATAACACCAAAAATTCCAATTTGACTTATCACCCACTGACAACACCTCATATCCAGTGATGTGCTATATTTTTCCAAGGCAAATTTTCTGCCCCAAATATGTAAATATAGTCTGTTTATCTATAGTCCTGTTATACTGCAAATTGATCATGTTAGATAAACTAAATATGGGCTATGACGCATGGACAAACTCCAATACTTACATAAGATCCAGGCTTGCATATGGTGCATTTGTCTTCTTTTGCTAACATTATTTAAAATCTGCTAGAATTATTTAGACATATAAATTATTATTTAAAATGGAATTGGAAATCCCCCACCATCCACCTGAAACAAATTCCAATTACATGTTTCTGGAAAACCTCCATCACTGCTCATATTGCTTGTTCTAAATTTAAGTTTATTTCAGACAGAAATTCTTGACATCCAGTCTCTCGCTTGATAAATCTGAAAAGTTGAGTTTTATCTACCTACTAACGATACCTCATTCCAAACCCCTCAATGACTTCTTCCAGCAGCTGTATGCAAATGCGGAACATACAGACAGAACTCAGAGTCCCTTTGGAACTCTATAAGCCATGTGACTGAACAACTGTCTCCAGTTCCACCTTCTGGAAATAGTCCGCAGATACAAATGGAACCACATGATTGAAGCACTCTGATACACATCTTCAACAGCCACTTCAGAAACATACTATGATTTATGCATTGAAAGATATCAAGGGCCCAGATAATAGGTCATATTCCATCATATCTCTCCTAGCAAAAGTCAACCAGCAGAGTGACCAAGGTGGTTTCAGTCTTGAAACCGGGTCAAATACCAGATGGAAATGGGTTGAAATAATCAGCATCATCCAAGAAAGCCTGGAACTTTTGTCTCTGCCAAACAAGTGCATACATGTAAAAGAAGATAAGAATGGGATGCATGAGCCCAGGAAAGTGGAAAACATACAGATGAGTTTTCCGTAAGAAGTGTAAGAAGTGATACTGATTAGAAAATTACTTTGGTTACACATTCTATTTTTCTTTTATAAACTGCTTGGAGTACAGTTTGGAAGACCTTATAACCCTATTCACACTTTCAATTAGGACATTACTTGATCTTATGTTAGTACATAATGTATATCAGTAACTATTATTTATATTAATGTTAGATGTCTAGGCATAGCCAAATGCAAATGCTTATGCCTGTGCAATCTCTTGCATCGCTGCTCTCATGCTGACCTTAATATTTTCTTTGGCTAGTGTTCCCAGTTTCCTGCTGCAGTGGAGGATTCCTCCATCCCAGCTCCTGCTTCCCACTCCTGTGGCTGATGGAATAAAAATAATATAAAACAAGCTAACAACTGTTGGTGCCAGTATGATATCACTTCCAGGGAAAACTCAGAAGTTATGCCAGTCTACTCTAAGGCTGTTTTATAATAGAGTTTCAATTATTTTACCAAAGATTTTCTGGTGATTTCTAGGAAGATGTGACATCACTTCCAGGTCTCCACCAGAAGTACACCACACCATCACCCAACAGCCTCATGTCTCCACTCCACCGAAATCTTACAGGTTGCCAGGCTGTGCATCTGTAATCATTGTGCTCCCCAATTACTGGATCCAAACAAATGTAAATGTGCACCTAGTACAAAAACTAATCCCCAGTATTTACTTGTCTAAATAATTTACTCTCCACATTTTTATCTGTGTATAAAATCATGCTTTTTATGATTTGCCTTATTACACCCCTGCAAGATTAAGAGATGGTCAGTGACTGTTCTACATCACCTTGCATAAAATCCTATACTATGCATTGTGTCAGTCTTATAATAATCTAGGCCTACAGCTATACATAAGTCAGACTTTCCAAATATTCTTGCATAAAACTGGTTTCCTGTTACCCAAGTGGTATATTCAGTGGGGTGTTGCGGCATTTGTGCTGGCAATGCTTTTGTATGCAAACTCTAGAGAAGCCCTTTCTGCAATATCAAAAGTAAAGCTAATCATAAATCATTATTGAGGGCAGATCAATAATTTTTGCCACCATATGGAGATCCATATAACATCTACTTCCATGTATAAGGTTCTAAGCTTGTCCAGTTGTTCTTTTACCTTGGGCTTAGAAGATTAATTGGGATGTGTGATGCTCAACAGTCAAATGTTTAAGTGAGCCAGTTGACAAGACTTCGTTTTAAGTGGACATGCTGTGAATTACTTGGAAAGAATCACTGTACACTGAGAAAATAGGAACCTGAATTGATCCTAAGAGAACGCAGTTCCTGTGATTTATAGTGCAGAAGGCAGTGATGTGTCAACATCACATTTCAAGCCAGATCTGCCTTCCTCGGTCCCACTGAACCAGTTATATATTTACAGAGAAGGGGACTATTGGATAGTCTGCATGTATATTTGCCTCATCCACATTTTAGGATTGTAACCAGAACCAGTTTGTAAAATATCATGAACAAAACATGTGCAAATATGTCAAGAACTCAAAAGTATATGCAATAACTAATTATTTTTCCAAGAGCTGGAATTGGCTTTTCCTCTATCCTTTTCGCACATAAAAAGTAAACGCTAAGGATCCTGTCACCACAAATTCCTCTGTGATAACTTCAGCCATGAGCTCTTTTTCTCCACCTAATAATCCCTTTATGATAAAAGATGACTTCAGTCTGATAGTATGAGTTTGTCATTGCAACATTAATTAGAGGAACAGGAACACTGAACAGTCAGGGCATGTATTTGAACAAAACCAACTCTGTTCAAGGAGTGTGTAGCAGCCAGACTGAACACTCATTTTGAACCAAGTTCATAGGAGAGAAAAAAGCACTGAAAAGCTGTTATCATACTTTATCATTCATGAGTAATTTAACTGCGTTCACACCTCCCGTATTCACTCTTACCATTTGCATTCTATATAAGGACTAAAGTCATACAAATTATTTATAGCGACACTATGCTGAAGCTGTAGTCAGAAGAAATAAACTTAATTTGGGCTTAATTTGAGTCTGTGCCTACCAAAGCTTGGCTCTGATCTGTAGTCTGTTCCAACTGACCAAGCATAAATACAGAATAGTGAAAAGTAGTAATAAAGAAATAGTATGTGAAAACTCTTTCACTGTTGAGTGACTATAGACCACCATCAAACAGTACATTGGAAATTTAGCCAGAAGGTGCTAAAGTTCCTCCTCCCGCTAAGAGGTACCACTATGGCATGGAGGGTGGGACACAGACTGGCTTAAGAGACACCACTTCCCCACTTCGCACAAAATAGATGCCTCTCAGGGAGTTCTGGGACTCATCTTGTGTGTCAACCCTGGGCAGGAAAGCAACTCACAGCTGAACTTTCCCTTAGCCCTAAGGGGTGTCTGCCTGGACAACAGGGCTAACTAATTCCCATTGTATCACCCTAAAGTGATTTAATCAGTTGTCTGAGAACACCGTTACTTACCCTATCTGAGCCCAATCGATCAATACTGAAGAGATTAGAGCGGTATTCCTGATTCCTCTCCTATCTTATTATTGGAACCTGAGAAAGAAGTCAATTCTTTGTCTCTAGGTTTTATGCCAGTTTACTCATAACTGCTTCAGGAGCCAATTTGGAGTATAAATAATGCTTCTTTGACCATTTATAGTATATGTGTGTGTGTTCTGGATTCATGCACATACCCAACTTGTATGTGTGCAATTTCATTTGCTCATGCCACTAGTCGTTTTCCTCTTTCCTCCTCAGGGTTTCTTTCCCTGGACATCCCTTTAACACAGGTAACTATCACTCATCCTCGAAACCCTATCCAACTTTCTCCCTTTTCTTTTAGTCAGCTCTTGAACAATTGTTTTGCTACTTTCATTCTTCAATAAAACCATATTTTAATTATACAACTGCCTACTCATTTGAGTTTTCATCCAGGACCATCCTTGTATACATAGGTTACTGATCCCGGTTACATCATTTCACCCTCTGACCCTTGCTGCACAGCACAAATAAAAGGTACTGCAAACATTTTAAAAAGAGCCGTTTTGACTTTTTTTGTCCACACAGCACAAACAAAAAAGTGTTAACAGGGAAAGCAGTTCTTTTTCCACCTTCCTGCCCATTAGCTCTCACTCTCACCCACCGTTTTTTCCTGCTTGTGATTCTCTGCCCCACCCGCCATTTGCTGGAGTTTTGCAATGGAGGTTTCCTCTGCTTGCAGCTCATCTGCACACAATTTCACTGTATAAAGTACATTAATAAAGTTAGTTTAGGCTGGTGATCCTGCGCTCATGTCATTTTTTCTTTGTTTTTGTTTTGAAGGAGGTATCTTCAAAGTCATGACACCTCGAAACATGTGCATATTGCCTGGAAACCTGGAAATAGTAATTCAGCTGGAAACCTGGAAACAGTAATTCAGCTTCTCTCTTTAATATCACAGCGATAAGTTTTCGACCTGGGGGGAAAAGACTGCATTTACATTTACATCTATTTGATTTTCTAGTGCTCAAATGCTGTAGTATTTTGCTTTTCAATTGTATAGTGATTGTTTTATCCAGTAATTGCTTATATACAACAAGCACCCTGTGAGGTGGGTGGGGCTGAGAGAGCTCCGAGAAGCTGTGACTAGCCCAAGGTCACCCAGCTGGCATGTGTGGGAGTGCACAGGCTAATCTGAATTCCCCAGATAAGCCTCCACAGCTCAGGCAGCAGAGCTGGGAACCAAACCCGGTTCCTCCAGATTAGATACACGAGCCCTTAACCTCCTACGTCACTGCTGCGTAGAGTACGAGAGAAGCAGAGGGGTGCCTGGCTAGTCCAGAAATCACAGTGGTTAGAGATATTCTCAAATCTCCCCATATTTCCATGGTAGCTGAATTAAGGAAAGGAATTCTGATTTTAACAGAGGAACTTACTGCAGGTGATCAGACTGTGGTGCTTATAGTAGCCTGCTGATAGCAGTGAAGAGTAAATCTTATTTGTGAAACTGAATGAGTGGAATAAGGCAAGATGGGTGAATTTCTTATAAGTGGATTCCACACAGCACAGATGTAACACCTTTAGGATGTTATAAAAAGTGTTTTGTGGAAGAACTTTGCACAGCTCTCTTCCCCAAAACAAGTTCAGTCCACTATATTTGTCTCAACCTGGGTTTTTCAAAAATCACTAAACTAGCAATCTTTTTCCTGGCTTGAAGACGATTCCTACCCACTGAGCAAATGCAAGCAGGCACACAATACTTTACTTTTCCTGCCCAAACCTCTTACTTCAGTTTCCACCACTCGTGCCGGCATTTTGTGTTCCGCAGCAGATTCTCCATGAAGTTTCCCCACAGAGGTTTCCTCTGCTTGCAGCTCACCCATTTGCTATTTCAGTGTAAAAAGTAGATGACTAAAGTTTAACCAAGAAATCCTGTGCATATGTCATTTTTCCTTTTTTGTTGGTTTAAGGGGGGGCGTCTGAAAAGCTACAGCAACATGATTGGATAAGCTGCAACATGTGCATATTTTTGTCGCTGTAGCTTTGCAGACATCCCCCTCAAAACAAAAAAGGGGGGAAACGGCACATGTATGGGGGGGGGAAAGCACTCACATACAATAAAGACATCTCAAAAGTAGAATCAGTATTGGATACCCTACATTTTAGCTCATTAAATGCCATACTTTATTTGCTTACACATTTCAGATCACAGAGAGAGGGATTTCTTGTCAAATTAAGGGCATGTCTATACTCCATTTCAAAATTAAGTTAGCATTTTTGTCTGTCTAGAAATCCTGTAAGCTGTACTTCTGTGAGAGGGCCTGGAGTTTTCAGTCTTTTGTAAATCTGCAAATGGCCTTGGTACCATCAGCTTAGATCCTGTCTGTTAGCCATTTAAAGTCTGTGGTTTAAATGTTGCAAATGAATAGCTGTATCTTGGCTATCTGTTGTGAAATAGGGTATGTGAAATTATATATGCATTTCACAATATGATACCACAAAGCTACTACAGATTACTATCATTTTTCCACTCTAAGCCTCTTTCTAACATGTCAACAGACCAAGTCATACATGGTAATAAATTTTTTTATGATGGTCATTTGTAACAAGTCATGAGGAACAGAGTCCAGTGTTAAGTCTTGAACCTTAAGCCAAAGCATTTCTTGATTAGGCATCAAAGCACCAAAGCTTGACAAAGCTAGTTCTGACAAACCTGGCTTTTGCCATTCCCTTCATTCCACTGAAAGTCCCCCTCCTGCTTTCCCAAGAAGTTGTTAAACACATTCCCTGGAGCTAAGGCGCCCCAAGGTCAGCAACAGATAGTAAGACAGTGCCACCTGACTTCCTGCCCCCACAAAATAATGGATGCAACTCTGTTTCCCATGGGACTAGGTTGTCAGGGGAAGTCTAGTTATCTACAAAGTATGTGAAGCCATACAGCAAAGTTCAAAGAATGTTCTAGATGGCAGTGGTAACATAAGGCAGGGTGGTTACATATATCTTTCAACAGCACTGAGTTGTAGCTCTAAGCAGCTACATTAAGTTAGGAATTCATCTCAATCATCTAGATACAACCCCCCGACATCTAGTTATCAGATAAGACTTCTAAAACCTCTAACAGAAAGGTTCTTCAGCTCTGAACAGCAATAAACTGATTTCAAATCTAGACACACACACACACACAAGAACACATACATACTCAGTACATTTTTACATCATTTACTCTGCAGAACAAATAGGTGGAATAGTTTTATATTTATTTAATAGGACATACTTTAACAGGTTTTTAAAAAAACAAACTAATCTTCTTGAGTGATACTGTCACCTCTTGGTTTACTTATATAAGTATCTCTTTTCTTTGATGTTCACAATGACAAAAAGAACTGCAGACTCTATCAGTCAGGTGCTATAATTCCTAATTCATTTCAGAATTTGTCCAATGTTTGACTGCATTCCCCACGTTAGTCCAATATTATTAAACTAAAGCTGCAACAACTATATCCTACATTATTGCATCTTTCATGGCATCCTATCTCTAGAAAGAGTAGAAGGACCTTCAGTGTCTTTCTCCCTTTCCTTCCAGCTACTAGTACTTGTCACATGAACCCTTTTTCTTCACCCCTTTGCTGTGATCTTATTGTACTAGATTAGGTGAGGTTGCTGGAAAAAGCCGATACCCCTTCCCTTTTCTACCCTTTTCTACATTGATGCACACTGCAGCTTCTGTTATGAAACTATGCAAAACTACATTGTTAAGTGTTAAGTATTAAGGGAGCAGAAGGCGTAGTGGTTAAGAGCAGGTGCATTCTAATCTGGAGGAACTGGGTTTGATTCCCCGCTCTGTCGCTTGAGCTGTGGAGGCTTATCTGGGGAATTCAGATTAGCCTGTGCACTCCCACACATGCCCGCTGGGTGACCTTGGGCTAGTCACAGCTTTTCGGAGCTCTCTCAGCCCCACCCACCTCACAGGTTTGTTGTGATGGGGGAAGGGCAAGGAGATTGTAAGCCCCTTTGAGTCTCCTACAGGAGAGAAAGTGGGGATATAAATCTAAACTCTTCTTCTTCTTAATGTGTATGACTGATTAATGAAGTAACAGGCTGATAGCCTTTCTGTGCCAATTTCAGAATCAGAAAATGAAATAATCGCTAACTAATTCAATTTAAGCAAATGCTTAAATTCTCTCTGAATAAATGGATACAGTTATTCATTAATTCTGTAAAATGTATGTGATTGGTTAGGTACCTTTTCAAATACATTTTAATTTTACCATGCCTTTGAAGTAAGAACGATGCGATCGGTGAACTTTTGAGATGCACTATCCCTCCCACATGCAAAAAGGAGAGAATCCTGTTAAATCAGTAAGAACCAGTTATAAATGGTTTCTGAAGACCTTATTTTAGTTAAAGTTCATTCATATTAGCCGAATAAGTCAGAAACTGAAAAAGTAGAAATTCTATGCTCCCCATATCTACTTCTGCTTATAACATGTCCTCAAAATAACATGTGGCTAAAAATGTACGTTCCAGTCTTTAAAACTAGTCACAGTGGATTTATTAAAACTTTACCTCAGTAAGTAGCTTTAGGAGACTAACCACAGAAATGTTGTCAGTATAAAATGGAGGAAAGGAGAATAAAGGAAGTAACTTTGTATCCCCATTGGAGAGAAAGATGTGGTATCATGAGAGAGATATGGTATAAATGAGTCAATGTGATATAGTGGTTAAGAATGGTGGATGGTACTCTGGAGAACTTGGTTCAATTCCCCACTCCTCAACATGAAGACTGCTTGGTGACCCTGAGTTCATCACAGTTCTCTCAGAACTCTCTCAGGCCATGTAGAAGCAGGCAATAGCAAACCAACTCCAAATGTCTCTTACCTTGAAAACCCTACAGGGTTGCCAAAAGTCACCTGAGATTTGATAGCACTTTCTACCACCATATGAGAAAGAAAAGCAAACATTTTTTTTCTTGCAATTGCCCAAATACAACAGAATTGAACCATCAATCTATTACAAAGCAAAAATCCCTTGCAAGATTAAAACACCTAAAGGAACTGGAAAAAAATTCTTTTCAAATGAAATGAAAAAGGAAACATGTTTTTCCTTGAATGGCCTACAAACAGGAAAATATTCTGAAAAGAGCAATAAATCTTGACACACACAAGACTATTGTGGGATATTTTTCACTTGATTCTTTCTAGAAATAAACATGGAGGGTTTTTTTTAAACCCCAATATTTTAACAAAGGCAAGGTGTTACATCTATGCAACATGGAAACATGCACACATCATGAACATGATACATTCATTTTTACACAATATTTACACAACATATACACAACAATCACACCCATGGTGGCACTATGAAAAAAAATTATGCTGTCTCTCAACTCCTTACTTGGGATTACATAAATGTCTGCACTGCATCCACACTTTATGCTATCATCATAGCATGAATAAATTTAATTGGCAAGCATATCCTAAATACTTATGGTCTTAGTACACTTTTAATCTTTTGCCTGTAATTGACTGCTATTCAAGGAAGCATATTTCAATAATGACTTGAAATAGTAACATGTAATAATTACTTTCAGAATTAAATTATTAACCAAAATAATGGTGTTGACTAGGAAACATTAATGTTCCCGAGTAAAACACATTCTAAGCATGACATAAACAAGAAACTTTGGGATCCCTTGGATAGGTGCATTGGTTGGTAGCCATTAAGAAAAAGTTACTAGAGCATTCCATGTGGAAGCCCCAATTAAAATAGTTGCTTGGCCATGAAGGAGTATAGATGGCTTCAACAAGGCACTCCCTTTAAGGCTGTTGAACCTCACACAGTTGTTGTGGGTCTTAAAGTTGATATTACAACTTTTCCTACAGGGAGCATATAAAAAAGCAAAATACATTTAGCTCTATTTTGTCCTGTCATGAATAATGAAAAGTTTTTAAAAGAAATACAATGACCTCCTCTTACATCTATCCTTATCAAAATTTCAAAATTAACAGCTAACACATACCATGTAAGTGATTTATACTGGCCAAGAACAATCCAGTAAAGTTACAAAGTTGAAAAAAAAAACTTTCCACATTAACTTGTTGTCCTGAATAGCCGTTTCACCACTGAATAAAGACCATTTTGTCTGAAAATTATTGGCCCTCTGCCTTTTATTAAAAAGTCTAATTAAGGCTGCCATCCTAAGCATATTTACCAGGAAGCTGCCACTCTGAACTCCATGGGCCTCTGCCAAATAAACCTGCTTAGGAAACGACAGCATGCATATTACTGCACCAGCACCGCCCACACTCATCAGTCAATCATACTTTGGGTGAATTCCTGAATTTTCTTATGACTGCTACTGCTTAATTCATTACTAGCTGTAAATCATCCTTACCATTTATATCTTCTATCACATGTGCATTTTTTCTCATTAACAAGGCGTTTTCACATAGGACTACCAACAATGAGGAAAACCCAGCAGGTATGAAGAAATACTTCCAACATCATTGCTATTATCTAATAATAAACTATACCGATGATGAAAGCCACAAAATCAGCCACACACAGATATGGCAGGCATCTTTACATATTAAACAAGATTCCACAGGAATGCATTAAAAAACTTTGTGAATTAATACTCTCCCACACACATACACACAAAATCCTAAAGCCTAATGAGGAAGAAATATGCTTCAGAATGTTTAGAGAAGCTGGGTGTTATAGAAAGGGCATGTGTGTAGACAAACCAGCATAATCAACTTCCTGAAAGCTTAGAAAATGAGGCTTGGGGATGTATTGAGTAATAATAGCTGTAAAAACATACTATAAATTAGCCTTAGGAGTTCCAGACAGCCATCCTGGGAGTAACTTCCCTGGGAGTAACTTCCTGGGAGTAACTTCCACTGAATAAAATGGATAGCCTTGTGGCTATCATTAACATTTAAAGGGGATTAAATAGAATCATATAAAATAGGTCCATCAATACCTGCCAGTCATGATGACTAAAGAGAACTTCCATATCCAGAGGCAGTAGATCTATGAACTACAGTACGAGTTTCTTCAGAACTGATCTGACATTCTAAATTTTCTGGTTGTGTTACTGGTTAAATATTTTATTGTTGCTAGTAACTTTTTAACTTTTTGGTTTGGATTGAAGGTTTAAAACATGCCCATAAGAAACAACACAGACTGTGATGCCTGGGGATACCTTGCAAAGGGGGCAGAAGCATAGTGGGGAGAAATGGCGCCCGGGACAAAATGGCACCAAACCCCCCCCCCCCGGCCCCCTTCACCCCACTTATCTGAGCTGGTGGCTTGAGAGACACCCAGTGCGCTCTGATGGAGGTGGGGTGGGGCAGTCCAGCAGCAGCCTGCCACAGCCCAGCTGGGTGCTCCTCAAATCAAGGGCCTTGCGGAAGGCATGCACTCTGATGGACGTGGGGTGTGCTGGCCCGAGGAGGAGGCTGGAGCGCCCCCCTCTCTCTGAGAGGGACGCTCCAGGCTTCATCCTCTGCACTTTTTTAAAAAACAGAAAGAGGGATCCTCTCTTGCTTAAAAAAAAGTGCTGAGGCTGGAGACTGGAGAGCCCCTCTCTATTTGAGAGGGACACTTCAGCCTCGGTGTGTTTTAAAAGAACAGAGAGAGGGACCCTCTCTTAGCTGAAAAAAAGCACTGAGGGGGACACTCCAGCCTTCAGGCTCGGTGCTTTTTTATTTTGAGAAAGGGACCCTCTCTTGGCTTAAAAAAAAGTGCTGAGGCTGAAGACTGGAGCGCCACTCTCTCTCTGAGAGGGACACTCCAGCTTCCAGCCTCAGCGCAGACCTCGCTGCTTCCAAGAGCCTGAGCAGGCTGCTCAGAGTGGGAAACGGCACGGCTGCAACTGGAGCACTCCAGCCATGGCCGCACTGCTTCCTGCTCCCAGGCTGCTTGTGTGGGGGTCATTTTGCACCCCCATGTAACTAATTGGCATGCGCCTGGGGAACATGTCCCCACATGTTCCCATGGCAGCTACACCACTGAAAGGGAGGTTCCATAAAATCAGACCTCTGACTCTAACAATCCTTCCAACCTTTGTAGGCTTTTTAATAGAGAGGATGTGGTACCCTGAATTTTTATGCTAACTGCTTCTCCGATACCCACTCCAGACCCACAGAAAAATTCTCTTTTCTCTCATAGGAACAATAAATAGCAGGCCTCAGGGAATCTTAAGTCAGATCACTTCATCCAATCCTTTTTCAAAGTTTAGGGACTTTACAGAAGAAGGCGGACTGGGTTCCCTCCAAATTTGGTTTCATTTCTTCAAAAAACAAATACCTGCTCAAGACCCCAGGAAAGATTCTACCATCAGGGGGGTTCATAGTGCTGGAAAGTTCTATATTTCCATTTTCATTTGCACTTACCCCACAAGGTGTCTGTTGTGGAGAAAGGGAGGGAGGGAGTTTGTAACTCACTTTAAGACCTTACAGGAGAGAAAGGCAGAGTATAAATCCAAACTTTTCTTCTGCTACAGCAATCATTCACAAGTGGGTCTTCCTGAATCAATCCAGTGGGAAACACTGCTATTGTCCAGTGACAGCACAACATCCAATAATGTGAGGATATAACTCTGCCAAAGTCAGCAGGTTTGCTGTGCTATGTGCTTTCTAAATATATTGTACATTGTATAACATGATGAACAGATTCTACATATATTAAATCTATACATCATGTTTCACTCTCTAGCATTCTTTAGGAATCAAAATTATAACTTCAAAAACAATAACAAAAAATTGAACAAACAAGCATACAGGAAGATGGAATTTTATTATTGCCGTGTGAAATTGCCAGAAATACTAGTTCTGAAACAAGGAAGGTGTAAGTGAAATCCTTTTCTAGAAACACTGTAGCTAAAAATTTAAAATCATGCTTCTTAGGTTATAAGAGTGGGATTCATGAGAGCTTGTGGGGTAAGCCTCACATTTCCCCTCACCTTCCCTGTTTTATCCCTTCCTCAGCTCCAGGTCTACTTTCTTTTGTGCCTTCTGGATCCACTTCCTCCCCACCTGCTCACTTTTTTCTTCCCCTCAGACTTTCTTTACCACTTGGTCTTGGTCTTTCATCCTTGCCCACTCCTAGACTCCCATAATTAGGCATCCCATTGCCCTCCAACTTGGCCTGCCATCTTTCTTCTACTGCCAGCTCACTCACACAGGATACAGAAGCAAGGCAGGGGGAGAAGGCAAACCAGAGTAGCCTCTAGTTCCCTGTGATTGCCTGTTTATGGTAGTAATCAGCTTCAAGCATCTTCTGTGCAATCCAATTAAAATCAATATATTCTACTATTTTCAGCTATTGTAGAAGGACCTGCAAGAGCCACATTCAGCAGGATAGAAGAAAAATTCCCTCTTACCTGAATGCTGCACACATACGAGGAAGATAGTGAATAAGACATGCAAACGAAGTCTCCATTTCCATTGGTAGCACCACGTTAGGCTCTCATAGGACATCCTATGGAAAATAGGTGTACAGAAAATATACTTTATTTTTGCTTTGTATGTGTTTTTAGTTCAATGACTGTAATGATAAGAATACACAGTTGGATACAGTAACCCACTGAAATATGAGTATGTTTGTGTTGCTGTAACTTTGTAGACATCCCCCTCAAAACAAAAAAAGGAAAAACAACACATGCACGGAATCACTAGGCTAAACAAATGTTATTCATCTACTTTTTACAGCAAAATAGCAAATGGATGAGCTGCAAGCAGAAGAAACATCTGTGGAGAATCTCTGTGGAGAATCTCCATGGAGAAGCCAATGCTGCCCACTAATCCACATGCCTATTACTCAATACAGGTCCCACAACCTCAGGAATAAATTTTATCAGGGTCAGAAATGGCTGCTGATAGAGAGAGATCAAAGGAAATATGCAACTCTTAACATCTTCTGCTGATGGATCACTGGATCCAAGCCAGTCTCTAAAAACATAGCATAAAGTTCGATTGAAAAAAAATGCAAATGTATATACAAGGACTGTTAAAAATAGTTGACATATCAGCTTACTTTTCAGGGTTCTCTCTTCTTCTGTGAGGTTCAGTTCAAAAATTCCGAGGCAGTGGTGAATTGGAAAAATAAAATAGTCCACGAAAAAGAACCTGCTCTTTCTGACCATGCCCCCCAAAGAAGGATAGCCTGGCAAGTAGTGAGGACTGTGGTTCTCTTGTGAGGTGGTCCCACATGAGACAAGGAGCCTTTGGAGACTTTATCTTGTGCAGGGCAACTCCAGAGGGGCAATCCCAGTGGAGAGAAGGCAGTGCATGAAGTCAGCCCTGTGGGACTTTTCCTGGAGGCCTTAGTGGCCAATTTGTTCCTGTTCTGACAGTATTTGATTTTATTCCTAGAATCAGTCACAGTGGGAGTAGACTGAAATACAAAGTTGAAAGTCTTGTGTCATATTGATTAGTTATTAAAGAGTCTTTGTTATAATAAGCCAATCCTTCCACACCCTCATTTTGCAAGCCAAATGAAATCCACTTCTGATTTTACATATATATATATATATATACCAGTCTAATTTTCTGAAATTGACAAATTAATTAACCGAATCAGCACAAAGTATCAAAGTACAAAAACACATTAGAAAAGTTCTGGATGTGTCAGTACTAGTGCGTGGTAAACTGCTATTTATTCCACATTGCTGTAAAGATAAAAAATTATTATCCAAGCACATAAAAGTCCTTTCCTGGAACTCTTGGTCCCCGTGTCATTTCACAAGAAATGCTTCTGTTCCAAAATGTTGCTTCTGTTCCAAAATGTTGAAAAAGGGTCAAACAGGTGGGTTTATTCCACATGAGTCTTTAATCTGAAATTGCCAATATTTTATTACACTTTTCTTCTGGAGGACCCAGATGATGTTGTCATTATCTAATGCAGTGCATTTTCTGTGTTGCTTTTCTGTTGTTTTTTCAGACTTGTTTTGATGTGATTGTTTTCACTTCAAATACAATTGCATGTAAGGATTCTGGTACAGAGTTATAGCAATCTTGCAAAGACTTCCCAGGGCTACAGGCCCTTTAATATTTTTTTAAAAAAACAGCTTCCATTTTTCAGCCTGAGTCATTACTTCCAGTACATTCTGTGTCCCTGCAGGTCTTGGGGAGTTACATGGAAGCTTTCATTATTACATTTGTCTCCACAGCCAAAGGTGTCTCTTCCCTTTTTTTCCATATCATAACTATGTAATTATGAACCATATATTTTAATATTGAAGAGCCATCCTTTTTCCTTCAAATGGGAAGTACCTAACAATGCCACCCTAAACAGAATTACACTTTTCTAAATCCAGCCAAATAGATGGGCTTAGAAGGCTGTAACTGAAGAGAAGAGTATTGGATTTATAGCCCACCTTTCTCTCCTGTAAGGAGACTCAAGGTGACTTACAAACTTCTTTCTCTTCCTCTCCCCATAACAGTTACCTTGTGAGGTAGGTGGGCTGAGAGAACTGTGACCAGCCAAAGGTCACCCAGCAGGAATGTAGGAGCCTGAACTAAAGTAAGTGGGGAAGCGAAGGGAGGGGGGAAGGGGGAGGGGTCAGTGGATATTTTCCACACACACCCAGCGCACACACCCCTGCCCCTTGTAGCTCCGCTACTTTTCCTTATTAATTACCATGTAGAATTATCATCCTGCTTCTGTAGTTAGTAGCAGAGTAATCCTTTGAAAGTGTTACATACCACCCTGGCATAGCGGGGGGAGTGGTTATCCGCATGTACCCCTGCTTGTGTACCAGCCTAAAAGGTGATGCTGGCATTGCAGAGATGGGAAGTCCATTCTCTGCCAATATCCAGGTCTACATACAAGAACTTCCAGGATTTTTTCCCTTTCTGTTCTCCTGCTCTTACCTTGCCATAGCAGCACATTTTTAGCTCCACAGCCAAGGAAGAATGTGTCCTCAAGACGATACAGTAGCTCTGCTGGATACATACTCATTTCCAGCCACAAGAGGATCCCTGACGACATTGCCTTCTCTGATTATCTTAACCTAGATACTCCCTTCTGTACCTAACTTCTCCTGACCACCTTACAATGTTTCTCAAGCAATCCATCTGGACACCTCCCAGAGGTTGTCCTAACACTTCCCAAAGGTCATCCTGATACCCCCCCAGAGGTGATTCTTCGCCCTATAAATATCCTACCCTCCAAAGGGCCAATCGTCCAGTGCCATTGACACCTTTCCATCTTTGTCACTGTGCCCAACGCATTGCTCCCTGGAACCAGACACTGGCTGTTTGGTTCTGAATAACAGACCTTCTTCACGTTGCAATCAGGTTGTATTACCCATATATATATTCCATACCCCCTTCTATTCCAAACCTGTTTTCCAACCTATTTATATCTTAGGAACTCTGTGTGTGTGTGTGTGTGTGTTTATTGTATTGAATCAAGTGCTTGTGAACCTCTTATCCCTATAGTAAAGACTGCCAAATTTTCTATACCTCTCCATGGATTTTCTTCCAAGAGCTGATCTTCGCATACATTGGTATTAAAAGATTCTTGCAATATCCAATCATGCAATATTAATAAGCAGTCTGCTCTGAGCTAATTTTCCCCACATTATTGAGAGACTGTCTCTCCATCCTTGGATATTTGTGCCACTGGATATTTGTGTAGAAAGCGTGAGGAGATGCTATTCTTTGTGGAAGCACTATTAGTTATGCTTAAAAAACTGAATTTCTAAAGTTGTACTAAAAAGGTTAGGAAGCAAACAGCATTTTTTTTAAAAAAAGTTTAAGCTGAACAGAGTTACCTATCTCTGAACCAATTTCATTTACTCTGATGTGATTATTTAGTAGTTTGGAGCTTAAAAGACACAATGAATTTCATGGAATTAATTAATGTCACAACTTAGCTTGTCTCTGAACCAATTTCATTTACTCTGATGTGATTATTTAGTAGTTTGGAGCTTAAAAGACACAATGAATTTCATGGAATTAATTAATGTCACAACTTAGCTTGTCCAATGAGTTATTGCTCTGCAAAAATAAATAAGTAGTTGATTATAAAACACCTGTACCCATTTTTTCTCTTCAAGCACACCTGGATAATTGTTTGTACTGTTCTCCACATTTTGGTTTGAGTGAGACCTTACAATGAATAGCCAGAGTGTTCTCCATCAGAAACAGCCAGAATAGTCAGAGTGTTCTCCATCAGAAATATCTGATGGCATAACATCTGACAACTCTTGGGCTGTAAAATTGGGATTGAAAATTCCTCATATTTTTTAACAGTCTAACTACTTTATGCTTGAGACATTACATCACTCAAACAGGTCTGCCAAATTTACTGTTCGGAATGGGAACTACTGGTCTTCAATGGCAGTTTCCCATGCTTCTGTTCTTGTTCTGCTCCCTACCATCACTGACTTTTACAAGTCACTACTTCTATACCAGTAGTAGTTTGCATCCACATTGGTCCCACTCAAAATTTTAAAAAATGAACTGTGGTATGCTCCTATGCCAGCAGCCTCTATGTGCAGCCACCATATTATACCACTGCATCATATAAAGACACATATCTAGATTTGATAGATTGCTAAGCCATATGAATGAAGACTGTTGCTCTAACAACTAATTATTCCATTAAGATTTACACCATGTTTATTAATACAGTGATCTTCACCACAAGGCCCATCCATGATCTGGTGACAGCCCTAATTGACCCAAGCATGATTCCAACATCAGGGCAGGATCTGGACAAAATCCACTCCCGCACACCACTTCCCATTCCTGCCAGACAGCTTTATCCTTCTGCTGCTATAAATATGGTCACACCAGAAGTGACAGAAACCTAGCAATGCTAGGAAGCCAACTTCCAATCTCTCAGCCCTGACCTCTCAGCACAGGATGATAGACAGTCAAGACGGAGGAATGGAGAAAGCCGCAGAAGCTGATAAGCCAGACAGTGAGATAGCACCAGAAGATGGAGGTAGGAAGAAGCCCAGCAAGGAGTAACTGTGGCCAAGCAAGAAACAGATACTGGGACCAGCCTCAATGGAGCAGGAAGAAGATGAACAAGGGGGCAGAACAGACGCTATCTTTTACCAGGAAACTGACGCACCGGCTAGGATTTGAGTCACAGAAGGGCAGCATGTTAGATGAATGAGCCTTGTCCTGAACAGGCAGCTTACTGTCTGAAGCCCCAACAATCAAAAAGAGGTATGATGCTGTACTTCTTGGGGGAAACCCCAGTCAGGCCTCAATGAGCCCTGTGGGATCTTCCTCACCTCTCTCAGTAGACACAGCTACAGTAATCACACCCTCTCACCATGGTGAGATCAGAAAAAGATTCCACACAACTGACAGTAGTGAACGATGTACTAGCAGATAATATGGCTCTCACATTGATGATTTTTGGCCAAAGTGGCCTTGGCTTGAGAAATAGCGAAAATCACAGAATTATAGCTGTAGCTGCATGTGCTCACAGGTCAGGTCACATAGTTCAACCCTCTACTGTAAAAATTTACTAGAATGCAATAATAAAATCACTACCAGTATCCTACCAGCCATCCACAGACCTAGGCTCCAGCATATTCACAAGATTCTATAAACTGTGCTATGAAAACATTCTTGTAGTGCAAAGAAACATGCCACATGGTGAAGGTAACCCCACTGTTTATAAAATCATCCCAGGATAAAAACCTGATTTGGCCTGGGGAAAATTTCACATATAACAATCACTCAGATGCTGAGCTCAAGGAACGTCCACACCCTCAATCAGAAGAAAATTAAAATGGGTACTAATTAATTCTATCCAGTCACTAGCTATGGAGTGCTCTGGTACCTAGAATTGCAAAAACAAAAAAGGCATTAATGAAGCAACTTGCTGACTCTACAGGGCTGAAGAAGGGGACAAGTTGTAAGCTGTTTTGGGTTCACACTCAGGAGAAAGGCACCGTATAAATTAAGTAAATAAATTCATATCAGACTGGAGAGCCAATCACTGTGGACAAGTGCATTATTCCAGAAGTTGAGATTGGGTCTTGAGGCTCAGAGATTAGTACTGTATCTTGTATGTTCAAGGTAAAAGTATACTACAAGACATAACATACGTCTTTTTAATTCTCACACAAATGCAAACCCATTCTACAACAGCTCTGCCTCTTTCTATCCCTTGATATCTCCTCTCCCCCTCCCCCCACTCCCTCTCTATTCAGCAGCAATACAATTTTGCTGGAGAGACTCAAGTTCATGAAATTACTTTTTTGCAGCAGCAGCAGCAGACCATGTCTTGGCTCTGAATTGGTAAAGTAGTGAAATAATATCAGATCCTCCAACATTAGCCCCCCCCAAAAAAGTTGTGACAAAATTCTTACATTTCTCTTAACTATTCTTTCTGCAAAAGCATGATCTTCTTTGTAAACAAATAATTGCTTTTATGTGTCAATTAAAAACATGTTAACACATTAATTAATGGTTAATAAAAAATGAAAGCATTTCCAGAACTGTAGAATCATTAGTTTCTTAGCCTAAAGAAAGTATGCTGTCTCTAGCATGGTAGGTTACTTCCAGGAAAGAAAACTTACCCCCGACAGGCTTACACATTGCCTACCATAAGCCCAGCAGGAATAGAAAAAAACTATTTAATTGGGAACACTCTGGAAATGGATTTTTTTAATCCTTAGCCTTTATAGCTACTTTTGTTCTCCAGTACACTTACTGTACATAACTACTTGATTTCATATCTGATTACAATAGCATATGGGCAATTAACAAGACAGTCAACAAGGCAGATGAAGCATGTTTGGTAACAGTGCTGAGTTTAGAAATACCCAAAAGTGGAACTAGAACTAGGCAATAGGGCAGCTACAGTATCTTGAAAGTATGTGGTGCCATGACATTCTCTTAGGAAAAAAAGAGAGAAAGACCTCTCTAGCAACATAGGATTCTTCTTTTGGACTGGCAAGTCTGAAAAAAAATCTTCTTCCAACCTAGAACACAGAAAGAGCAAAAGCTCTGAACATTTTCCGTTCTTCAAATCTTCCTTCCATTTTCTGTTTTTGGCACAGTATCCTCCTGGTTAGAAATAGGTCTTTCCCCAAATTGTTTCACTTGGGGTGAAGTCTGAGATTTCATTATGTTAGCTACAAGGAGATGCTTTAGCTGTACCAACTGAAATTACAGACAGAACTTCTAGCAAAAGTCACAAGCCTGTGTCAACTATGTTCACTACTACTGGAGCAGAGCCAGATACACTACAACCCCACCCCCGCACTAATAATTCATTGCCAAATAATAAAACTACTGATTTAAATGAAAACGACTGGTTTTCTTTACTGCCCTCCCTGGTATGTCCCAACAGATCTTGATACAGAAATGAAACGCCATCATTTTCTTCCTTTGGAAATAAGTTCTTTTTGGATGTTTGGGATTATGAAACTTCTCACCTGCTCTTCAGAATCCAGCTCCCCCCCAACACACACACAACTCCTGTGCTACCTTTCAGCCCCAAATTAAGTCCCCATCAACTCATGACAACGATTCCACCAGCTTGGCCTGATTATTCCAGTAGAGAGAAAAGTCGGCGCGACTGAGTGAGCTTCCAAGTGCTAGCAAGTAAGGACATCACGCAGCTGGGGAGCTGGGCAGAGTGAGCGGCGCACTCTCTCTTGGGACAAAGAGAAGAGACTTACATATTGGCATTACTTGATCCGAGCGACCATCCTCTCCTGCGCTGCTCTTCTTCCTTCCCTCGGCTCAAAGCCTCGGTAGTCAAATTCACTCGCGCTAGTCCATTCTTCAAGGGTTTGCCCAGCGTCCCCGCGCGAAGGGACCCCCGCGCCTGACTCTTTGCAGCCTGGGGAAAGGGCAGAAAGCGAAGAACAAACCGATTCCAAACTCCGCTCAAAACTTTTCTGAGCAGGATTCTGCCGCCAGAACTGGTGCCGCTGCGCTTCCCCGAGAGCGAAGAGAGGCGACGGCGACGGGCTCCGCCACTTGCGCCTCGGCTCCGCCCAGCCGGGCCATTCGCGCGCCAGGGGGAAGGGAGACCTGTCTGGGGGATCCAGGTGGCTGCAGCCAGCCTGGGTGATTCCGGGCGCATTCGCTTCGCCCGCTCTCGGTTCCGGAGGCTGGACTAAGATTTCCCGCCCCAGCCGGCATTGGCGGGGTGTGGGGCGGGGGGTATTCTTAGTGAAGGGACCCATCACTTTTCCAAACACACCACTCTATGCCCACTGTGCAGCTGGAGAGGGTCGTGAATGCCACCGCTCCTCTTCACATCAACCAACCTACCTCGGAAATGGCCATTTTACTGGAAAAGGGTAAAATGAGGATCTAAACGGATCCTCCTTAATTCATATGATTTTTGAATTGTAATGAAACGAAACAACCATGAAACTATAAAGCATGTCCTAGTCTACAGGCAGCTCCAAAATAATCATGCATCACATGCTCACTGGCGCACCAGTGGCACAAAAACTGTTTGAAAAACAGGGATATGCGAGGATCCTCAGGATTTCTGCACTAACTCACCCCAAATCCACCATCACATCACATCACCTTTCTGACCAAAGCAATCAGGCGGCACTCTCTCTCTCTCTCTCTCTCTCTGGGAAGAACCTTTGAGTCATCCAGGGGCTACTTTGGGTAGCACCCTTCACAATTAGAGGACGAATCTGCAGTGCTTGGAGTTCTTGTAGATACCAGTGTGAAGTAGGCATTCAGAAGAAGAGATGGAAATGCAGGCTTGCTTGTACTGTGCCTTACTTGGGTCGGTTTGATATTAATCCAAATTGGCTATTATTTCTGGCAATGCTTGGGAAAAATGCAAAAGAATGAGTGGAGGGTAATAAAAATTATTCACAGCAATAATAAAACATTTTGAAAGCATTTAAAATCATATGACACTTAAAACACTTTTTAGTGTTATAATAGTCAAACATTTTGAAAACATTTTGAAAATGTTGTCAAAATTATTATTTCTTATGTGTAGCATGGCCCATTCCTGTGTTTAGATTTGTGAGTTGGAACATGTTGTATAATGTGATGGTTGCTTTGTGATGTCCTGGTGCAAAAAACACATTGTTTGGTTGTTGTGGGAGAGGGTGGCCTTTGGTCATCGTTGGGGAGGGCGGCTGCCCATACGGGAAGGGGGGGGGGCGCAAAACTAATTTTGCCCCGGGCTCCATTTTCCCTAGCTATGCCTAGCTACTGTACATGGTTTGCCTTTAAAGACAACTTGAAAGCTCCAGTTGGTACAGAATACCACAGCCCAGCTAGTATAAGACAATTAGCAGAATGAGGATCAATTCCATTCTGCAGATATTCAGTTAGTTACCAACCAGTTACTGGGTTCAGTTCATGATTCTATCTATCACTTACAAAGCCCTAAAAGACATTGGACCTGTGCAAAACTGCCTCTCCTTCTATGTTGCACCTTGACAGCTGTTCTCATCTGAGCAAAACCTTCTGGGGGTGCTACCCTGTTAACAGGCCCACTTGGCAACTGCCTGTTCATGCATGCTGTATGTGGCAGCTTCTGCATTGTGGAGAGGTCTGCTCAGGAAGGCCCCATACATCTTATTTTGCAAAATGGGCAAAGGATAAATGTTCAGGAAGACATTTTCATAAAGCGATCAGAACTACCGTATCATGGATTGCCTCAGGAGGTTGCTTCTATAAGGGAAAGTGTTACAGTTTATTGCACTGTTTATTACATGCATCACTCTCTTTTTGCTGTAATTCAGGGTCTTCTGATTTTTTTAACTCTGTCTTTTGAATGGTATGTCAGACTTTAAACAATTACGTTGGTGGGCAGCTTGTTGCCTACGTTGACTGTTTTGTTATCTTAGAAATCTTTGCTGTTGATTTAATTATATTTGTCACATTTAAAAAGTAAGAAGAAAGTTCCATGAAACAACAGAGTATGTAATTAATTGTAACTTAAATCGATCAGTACTATTTTCATGGAAGCATTTTTATATGCTCTCATCGAGCCTACATGTTTCCAGCAAATTATCTAGATGTATTCCAGTGATGTGCTCTCTAGGCCACTTACCACTGTTTTGAATTGATTGAACCAGTCCACTTCTACCGTACACCAGCAGAAACAAACACTAACATGCCATCAGGCAAGTACGCTTCAAAACTCACTTGAATGCATACGTTTGAGTTCTAAACATTACACGGTGCCTGCTAATTTCCCCCTTTCTCTTCCTTCTTTTTCTTTCATAGCATTTGTATAGGAGACTTTTTCATTCATTCATTCAATGCTAGCTATTTTCTTTAAACACACACACACACACACACACACACACACACACAATTACAAGGTTATTGAAATCAGTGTTCTCACAAGTATCAGAAAACCAGCAGGATAATCATGTTGTAAATGAGAAGAGAGGGGTTCACCCTCTCAAAATAACACATATATCTTACATGAAATATGTATCATGAAAGCCATGTTGTTGTACCAGAAAATGAACTTCTGGAACAGTTTTTCTCATTCCCTGATGCTTCATGGATGCAAATAGAGCCAGATTAGCAAGGCTGCAGCATTTTAAAATTCTTAGAAACTGATATTTTGTTCACACATTCAGGAAGATAACATTTTAATGAGATGGTGAAGTCCTAAAGTGGTAGAATAGATTCTCTTCAGTCTGCAGATAGCAGATTTTAGTTTTCAGTGTTCCTTTGCAGTTAAAAAACTTCCTCCATCTAAGCAGAAAATTGTCAAAGTATTTACTCTCCTCTTTGCCTTATGTGCTTGTTTTCTATTTGCATAGAGCTTTTAATATAAGAAATTCAGTATTTCATAACCGGCCCATCTGTCTGAAGTAGTGCAGTTCTTTCTGTAATTAATACTTCTACTCCTAACCCACATTCTCCTGTGGATGAGCCTTTCCTGATAATTAAAAAAAAACTTTCCCCAAAGGAATTTTATTATTTGCATTGTTTTGTATCAGTGAGTGCCAGTGTGGTATAGTAGTTAAGGTGTTGGACTAAGACCTGGGAAATCCCCATTCATACTACGAAGTTTGCTGGGTAACCTGGGTAACCTCACACACTCTCAACTCTGACCCTGGCTAATATTTGGATGGGAAACTTCCAAGGAATCCCAGGCTCGTGAAATGGAGGCTGGAAATGGCTAACCATCTCCCAACGTCTCTTGCCTTAAAAACTCTATGGGCTCAAAGTCAGCTGCAAAAATATATATTGTATCAGTCTTGTACCAGAACCCCTATATTTCATTTCGAAGTAATGAAAGCAGACAGGTTGGCCTTGATTGCAAAGGAAATGGTTAATTAAAGCTGCTCTTCCATAGAAAGCCCTTCATGACCTTAGACCCTCATATCCACAGGACTGCCTCTCCTGCTATGCTCTGCCATGATAGCTTCACTCATCTGAACATGGCCTTTATGCAAGTGCCACCCTACATGGGTATAGAAAACTCCTCATAATCTGTACTCTTTGTTGTGGTTCCCATTTTGTGGAATAACCTGTCTGATGAGCTCAAGAAAGACTGGTCGTCAATGGACTAAGCAGTGGTGGTTGGTGGCAGAAACCCCTGGTAGATTGGTTGAGGGAGGGGAGACAATAGACTTTTTCAGTCTGGGCTTTTGCATCATTACCCCTTTTTTGCCATTGCTTTAATTGTAGTTAACTATTAGGAATGTCGGCTGCTAGGTATAGTTAGTTTCCTCCTTGTACATTGTTAGTAAGTTTCTCCTTGCATATTGTTAGGGAATATAGTTAGTTTTCCCCTTATACATTATCAGGGAGTGTAGGTTGGATAGGTGTAGCCAGTTCCTTTTTGGAGTGATTGGGTAGTATTGTTAGGTTGTCTTTTTGCAGCAGTTATAGTTTAGTGTGGAGTAGTTTTTAGTTTTACTGTTATAGTGTTAACGTATTGATACATTGTAAATGTACTGATATTGTCCATGTTTTGATATTTGAAATGTTGATATACTGTTAATGTACCGTTATTAATATATTGATTTATTGTTAATGTATTGATAGTATTGATATGTACTGTATTGATATAGCGCTGCTGTTATTGTTACTAGCAAATAATTAGGCTTGATGTGTTTAAGTTGCCATCTGTAATTTGATCCCTATTTTTTAGTTCTTAATGTATCTTATTAGTATTTATTCTGTTATAATGTTCCATATATACTCGCGTATAAGCCGAGTTTTTCAGCCCTGTTTAAAGGCTGAGAAAAGCCCCCTCGGCTTATACGCGAGTCACCATTTTCTATTAATCTCAAGGAGGCTGGGGGCGGGGCCGGGACAACCTCCCTGCCCCCAGAAGCCGCTTGTTGCTGCCCTCAGGGAGGGTGAAGGGGGAACCCCGGAGGCACCCTGGCCGGCTGGGCTAGCCGGCAGGCAGAGGGAGCCGGCAGGCAGAGGGAGCTCCTTATTTGGGCAGTGACTCCCCCTGATGTCACTGCCCAAATAAGAAGCTCCCTCTGCCTCCCGGCTTCCCACCCTCGGCTTATACCCGAGTCAATAAGTTTTCCCAGGTTTGGGCAGTAAAATTAGGTGCCTTGGCTTATACACGGGTCGGCTTATACACGAGTATATACGGTATATTGTTTTGCTATGTTGTTAGCTGCCCTGAGCCCTACAGGGATAGGGCGAGGTATAAATTGAAATACAAATACAATTTCTTTTTTACAAAAAGTCATTTTATAAACCATGTACAGCAGAATTATTCAGGAGGGCATTTTATAAGGTAATAGGGCTGTGGGAGAAAAGGTGCCTTGGTCTCAGCAGATCTTGGAAGCTAAGCTGGTTTGGCACTTGGATCAGAGACTGCAAAGGAAAACTCTGTGGAGGAAGGCAGCAGCAAAACACATCTGCTTTTCAGTTGTCTTGAATGCCCCTTGCTAGGGTCACCATGAGTCAGTTGTGATTTAATGGCACATATTTAGTAGGGCTATATTATAGCAAAATGGTTCAGGGAGGCTCTGAGCTCAGGAGAAGAGAAACAAGGCTCAAAGGGGAGGTAGTTTTTGCAGGGGCAAGTAGTTCTGGTTGTTTAAAAATACTAGATGAGCACTACAGTGGTACCAGTCTGTTAGTATTTGACTGCACAGAGCTTTCAAGAACTGGACTACTATGTGCTTGTGTGGCTTTTTGTGCTTGTGCTGCTGATTAATTTAAAAAGAAGAAGAAGAGCCAGTGACACTACCCCAGAAAGGAGAAGGATACTGGACTGGATCCAGACTAAACGGGCAGTTTTCACCCATTCCCATTGCACACATTCACCTATGTCATTCCACAGGCCTCCTATTCCCAAGAAACAGCATGGGCTGAAGCGGAAGGGGTAGGCAGGAAAATTCCACTGGAACATTTAATCTGGATCCAGCCCACTGCTCCTACATTGTTTGAGTCTCAATTTACTTAAATGCATCATCCACACATATGCTGTTTTATCTCCTCAGTCCAATTTCTTCCCAATACTGTAGGAGCGGAGGCATGTCTTTTGTTTGGAGAAGCACCATCCAATAAAATAATGCAGGCACTACCACACCTCTCCAGTCTCAGAGCTCTTTGGATCAGATGTCTGAGAGTGTATGTGTAAGAGCACAGAAAGACAACAGACCTGGCCAGAGTTCTGAAGGAGTTGAATGTGTGCTCTCGAGTGTATTTGAAGAACCCTCTCCAGTGCCTGAAAAAGCTACAGAAAAAGGAGGGGGTGACATTGAAATTAAAACCATTAAAACTACACTGCTGTTTAAAAAACAAGACTAGTTTGCTTCCCACTTTAATGTGGATTGCTGCCAGCTTGGCTTTAACAGGTTTAACAAATCCCTAGTTCATACATTTAACCAAGGAAGTTAAGCTGAATAGGCCAAGTCTCTCCCCATTAACATGAAAACAGCCTGCAGTGTGAACAAGGCCCACCATGTGAACTGTGAGTTGAATAAAAACTCAGTTCATGTGTTTTGTTTTGTTTTTGGCTCTCGGAAAAAAGAAGTGAATTATATGAAACATAAAGAAACTAGCTCAGTCTAGTCATTTTGTGGCCTTTAAGATTTTGGTTCAGGCTTTGAGGCCTAGTTAAGTTACTAAAGGCTCTGACAGTTCTGGGTTGAGAAATACCTGGACCCTGAGACGGGCAGGATTTGGGAAGGGGAGACTTCAGTACAGTATGATGCCATAGAGTTTAACTTTCAAATCATCCATTTTTCCAGATGAACTGATCTCTGTTGCCAGGAGATCTGTTGTAATAGGAGATCTCCAATTGCCATTAGGAGGCTGGCAACCCTAGAAATTAATATCACAATGAATTGCAGTTTCCAGATAAGGGATGAGACGGAGCCAGGTACAGGTGCAAGTGATATTATGGACCTGGGAACTGCAAAGCCAGAAACCCAGGGAGAGTTTTGCACTCATACTCCCAATCATTACAGAAAAAAAATCCTGGGTGTGAGTAAGTTGCTTGATTGTCAGTGTCAGGATGGCAGCTCTGGGGGTTGGGCTGTCTGGGGAACTGTGGCTTTCAGCTATGCAATGCTTTTGCTACTCTGTCTTTTTCCACAGCTGACATATCAAGTAACCTTGATGTTGTCTGGAGATGTTGCAGGGAACTGTTCTGCTGAGGGTTTCACATGTAGGTGGAATGAAAAATACAATCTATAATAGTACTGGTCTGAGAGCTTGAGCTTCAGAACAGTCTTCTGTTGCTTTCCTGTCACTTGCAATAAAATCTGAAACTTTTGAAGTTTGACTGGTTCATTGTCAATGCAGGGGAGTCCTGACAGTCAGTATGTGCTAGCTGCAGAAATATGTCTTTGTAACATCTGACTGGCCAACCAGGATTGGGCTAGCTGTGGGCAGTCGAGCATAAAGCAAGACCATTAATTCTAGTTCTGAGCCATCCTTTGGGCCTTCATTCCTTCTTATCTGCCATCCTTATGATGTAGGTTGGGCCTTGTGCAGCCAGAACACTGCTTCTTGGGTTGTGGACTTTGGAATTATAACTGAACTTTGTACCTTCAGCCTGACCAGGTAACATCTGGGTCAGAGAATTAAAGACTGAATTTAGGATAGTTATTTAATTTTACTATTTTCTTCGCCGTTTTGTACCGCTTCTGTATTTGTATACTTTTACACAATTCTCTCAATAACTCTTATTAATTGTACTCATGATGCTATTTGGATTTGGGGGCTTCAATCTAAACTCAGTACCTTGGCCTATTTTTGGCTACAGCTACCAAGTAATTGTTTGTGGAACTCAGTTCTTACCTTGATGGGCTGATTTCTTGATTAAAACAGACTAGGGCTAATACTTGGTCCCTTGGTCTCTCAGCTAAGAATTAGCTTAGAGAATTGGTGGTTACCTTGAACAGTGGGGGGATTCACTTCCAAGTGTTCTGTGTTTTGCTTCGTGTTCCCTGCTCCAGGTTGGGAAATACCTGGAGATTTTGTGAGTGGAACCTGAGGAGAGTGGGCTTGGGGAGGAGAGAAGAGAGTGGTGCATAATCCAGAGGCATATCTAGGGGAAATGGAGCCCAGGGCAAAATCTGACTTTTTCACACACCCCCACGCAGCCGCCATTTTGTCACGTGGGCGGGGGGGGCACACTTCTAGCCTGGCCTGGCTTTTTGCTCAGTGAATTAATCAGGCTCAAGTTTACCAAGGAACCCCCTCCCCTAGCCCCATCTTTATGCAAAGGCCTTGCTGTGTGTATACTCAGGGGCACTTCACCACTGTTCCACATGCTCTGTGACTGCTTCTCTTGCCGAAAGAAACTGGAAAACGCCCCGGCCAGGCAGTGCATCCTTGGTGGAGAGGCCACACTGCAGAAGGGGGGGATGTGTGCTTCCCCATGAAGCGCCTGTGTGCTTCCCCATGAAGGAGGCAACCAATGAAGTCACTGCCACTTGGCCCACTCCAGGCATTGCTCAGGCTTGACTGGCCTGGCCAACAACAAAAAAGCTGGCATCGGCTTCCTGGCTGCTCTCAGGCACCTGCCGCCCAGAGCTTCAAGTGGTGTCCACAGACCTCCTGCCCTCCCTGCCCTCTCTGTCAGGCCTGAGGATGGCCCCCATGCTTGACAGGGAGGGCAGGAGGCCTGCTGCCACGGCCCACCTGAGATGTCTGCCGAGGGGCCGCTCACAATCTGCCATGGCTGCAGGCCTCCTGCCCTCCCTGGCCCCCCTATCAGGACCAAGGACTGCCCCCATGCCTGACATGGATGCCGGGGAGGGCGGGAGGTCTGCAGCCATGGCAAACTGTGAGCCACCCGCCAAGGAGCCATTTGCCGCCAAGTTGGCTGCTGCGGCTGCAGGCCTCCTGCCCTCCCCTGTCTCACTCACATAGAGGGGAAGGAGGAGGGGTGTGGGGGCGCCCGGGGACATTTGACACCATATGTCCCCATGGCTGGTACAATGCCATGGTATAATGCTATGGTATAATGCCATAGAGTTCACCTTCCAAAGCAGTCATTTCTCCAGAGGAACTGATCTCTGTCACCTGGAGATCAGTTGTAATAGTGATCTCCATCTGGAGGTTGGCAATCCTAATTTTGCTCTTCAGTCAAAGTATTGGAGGGTAGTTGTTATTGTAAGTTAATTGTTCTATAATACATATTTGTTGAGCAAGCTATGTAAAATAATGTGGAAAGGGAGGGTTACATTTTCACAAATTTTGAAAAATAAAACATTAGTTGAGTTTTTGAAGAGTTACAGCCCACTTCTGCTTGTGCTTTTTTATTTTCTGAACAGATGTAGAAGTCTACAAATATGCAAGGAAGGCTGACCTCAAAATGTTTCCATCAGGGGTATATTAGCAGAAGTACTGGAAACCTCATGAGGAAAAGTCTTTTCAGTTGTGTGTCTTCAGGCCAGTTTAGCAGGCTCAAGAAGTTTGGAAAATCTGGATAAGTTTTAAATAAGAATCCTCAAACTTGGATGAATCTACAGACCCAAACTAAACTCTAAAAACTTTGAAGTTCCAGTGTTTACTATATGTTTGTTGTGTAGTGCTTTGTTTTTATGTATATCTGGTGGTAAAAGCCTATGAAGCCCAGAGTGACAGAAGCATCAGGTTAGATACAATAATTTGCTTTGAAGATAATCAGAATAAATAATCCACTGCTGGAAGGGCATGATACAAATCTAACAATTACAATTACTATAAAATTGAAATTAAATGTATAGCAGCATGGAAGAAGAGGAGTAGTAGGAGGAGGAATTTGAATTTATACCCCCTTTTCTCTCCTGTAAGGAGATTCATAGGGGTTTACAAGCTCATATGCCTTCCTCTCCCCACAACAGATACCTTGTGAGGTAAGTGGGGCTGAGAGAGCTCCGAAGAACTGTGACTAACCCAAGATCACCCAGCAGGAATGTAGGAGTGGGGAAACAAATCTCCTTCACCAAATAAGAGTCCACTGCTCATGTGTAGGAATCAAACCCAGTTCTTCAGATTAGAGTTCACCTACTCTTAACCACTATAACATGCTGGCTCTCCAAATAAGCAAAAAAAAAAAAGGAAGAAACACTCAAACCTGTCTCTCAAGCCTTCACCTTGCATGGGGGAGGAGTAAGTGAAAGAGATTTGTGGTTTAGGATTAACAACCTGCTGGCAGAGCCTGGATTTTTCCAGAATTATTTACAACTGATCTTCAGCCTAAGCAATCTGTACTCTGGGGAAATGGCAGCTTCAGAGGACAAACATCACATCCCAGCTGAGCTCTTCCCCCACCCCAACTTCCCTCTCCCCAAGTGGTAACCCAAATCTCCAGAAATTTTCCAAGCTGGAGCTGGCTATCCCTACTTCTGTAAAGCAAATACCTATTGAAATTTATGATACTATAATGAAAAATTCTCTTGTGAAACAATCTCAATTAACTGAACAGTCAGGAATGTCCCCCTCCCCCCCATTGCCTTCTAAAAGTTAGGACTGACGCTTTAAACTGCCTTGTTGCTGCAAACATCAGAGTCTCCATCTCTTCACTTAGCAAACAGTTTTTGTGGCTTGGAAAAATCCTGACTTTATGTAGGAGACTGGATCAGATATCCTCTGGTCCCTCTAGACCTATACTTCTATGATACATTGATCCAATATCTGCTAAACCCAGTGCACATGACAATGGAAACACCTTGTAAGTATGTAGCCATTTCTACATTTCACATTTCAGACTTACAAGATGTATGGAAACAAAGCTCAGTAATGAAACAAAAATAATTAAAATACTTTAGAGGTGAGTCTTGTGAATGATAATATTTGTATTGGCTTTATTAAAAAGCAGTTGAGTGTGGTGAATTGAAACTATTTTTCCCTTCATAATTGAAACATGCTCTGTATTTTTCTAAAGTGGCCATAAAACTTTTAAAATCAATAGCGAGAAATGAACCAAATAACTCAAAATATCATATCTCTGCTTATTATTTTGCAAACTGGTCATAGACTATAGATTAATAGTACAATATTGGAAGAAAAATGGAAGAAAGTAAGACGAGGGTGAAGAAGGTGTCATGGCTATTGAAATAAAAGCAGAAGTAACATTTCATGGAATACATCCACTCAGTGTGGTATTTTTGCTTGGAAAGCTGCAGCTCAACATTGGACAGCATACCTTTGTATGGTACAACAAAGACAAAGTCAGTAAGGATTTTAGAAATCATTATATTAGACATGCCATACTGAGAGCATGGGGGAAATGGCCACTTAGAATATAACTGGACTTTAAACACAACTACTCTCCATTTGTTTACTGCTGTAAGATAATCTTATAAAAATAAATTTAGTTTGCACTGATGGTGTCATGAGCCAGACTCTGGGAGTCAAGGAATCTGATATGCACTGTGGACGAAGAGCTGGAGGCAACAGAGCCAGCTCCAAGTTCTTCCCTGCCAGACAAGGCAGAGGCGGCAACAGAGCCTGATGCTGGGCAGCTGGGTCAGCCATCAGTTACCTCTTTCAAGCTGAGTAATGACCTAACTGCACAAAGAAGGCAAATGTACAGGCAGCAGCTAAATGCTAAAAGGAGAAGCACTTGCAGAAGGCTCTGTAAGCTGGAGGCATCTGTGTCAGAGGAGGACGGAGTCATTACAGGATCATGGCCCCATTAGCATGGGCGACTAACTTAAGCCCTGCCTTCAGCATAACTTGGCCTGGGTGCAAGGAGAGTATTTCTTAGTAAGCTCCACTCTGGCTGTCAGCTTACCTGCCTGTCCTCCTGCCTGTGCCTTGACTCTGGACCACCTGATTATGCCTTTGCTCTCTACCTGCTTTGACTCTGGGCTGCCTGACCATGCCCTAGTTATGACTTGCCAGCAGCACAGATGACAGCAGTGTTGTAGTGAGATAATCCTTTTCTCTGGGAAACTGTAATCCTAACAGAACTTTAAAAAGGTGCAGAAGGTCCGAAAATATCTTGGCAAAAAGTGGAAGAAAATGGAAAAGTAAGAAGGGATATTACTGTGATCTCTTGCTTTCTTTTTTCTTTTGTGACAAAAGCACGTTTTCAAAGAAAAATGCTATTAGAAAGATCTGGGCCAGATATAAATAAAAAGCCCCGCCCCACCCCCCACCAATTGAGTCTAAACTGTGAGAACTGGTTGGTGTGGAAATCCTTGGAATGTAAACAGATTAAGTTGCTCTGAGCGTTTAAAGAATTTATCCTCTTTTTTGTCTGCAGTTAATTTTGTTATGACTGGGAGGGGGGGATCTACAGAGATAACTCCAGAAAATCAGTTACATCTGAGATTATAGGAAAAAACTACTTTGATCAACTAACAGATTAATTGGAGACATTTGAAAATGGTGGAGTGATTTAATAAAATGGAGAAAAGCCTTTTAAAAATGTAAGAAGAGATGGCAGAAGATATTAAGATGGTAAGAAACTGGAAAATTCTATATGTCATGCATTTGGAAAAATAGAACAAACTGACAAAGTTGAAACTTTTGAAGGGAAAACAGAAACTTTAATAAAAGAATCTGGAAAGAGAAATGACCAATCTTGCTCTTCTGGAATTGAGGAAGAATTTTATTTGAGATTTGTGGGGTTCAAGGAGGCTGTCTTTAAAGAAGAGACACCAAATTTGTATCTCAACTGCTGGTGTCTCCTTATTAAAAAAAACCCTCCATGTCTGATGAAGATTGGGTCAGGGGATCCAATTTGATAGGTCCCCAAATATTTTTCCATAAGTTCCAGTGGAAGATGAATGGGGGCACCCTTTTAGGAGGTCCAATCTTCACTAAATGTGAGGGTTCTTGTAAGGAGAGACACTGGCAGCTATATGGAATGTTTGGTGGTTCTTCCTGAGCCTCACAAACCTAATAGACCTGAAAAGGCCAGAAAAAAATCCAGCAAATTTAGGGGTGGGTTTTGGTTTTGCCTTTTCAGCTCCATTAAAATTGTACAAAACATATTTTCTGGCTTTTTTGGTTTGGTACATCCAAATGCACAGCCCGAATAAACACACTCTGAATATATGCAAGAAATGTCATTATCATGAAGGGACTTTTGACCATTTATGGTGGATTTGTAACAACTAAAATTTTCTAGATATAAATACATTCAATAATTAAAACAAACTGAAGTCTAATATACAAAGGAAACTAAGGGCTTTTCTCTTGGCTCTTATGGACAGACAGTTTGAAAAAGAACATGGAACTTTGTTTTTATAAACAACAGCAGCAGCAAGAATATTACATGCGTAAAAATTGAAAACATCATCTATACCTACAACAGAAGCATGGCTTGTAAACTTGGAGATGGCTAAACTTACATCTTTGATTAGAGAAAATAACTGATTGAAATTCATTGACCATTGGAAATCCCTGATTGACTTTTTGCCTAAACAGAAAAAATTGAATGATGATTGGTGGATTTGAAGAATAGAAGAGCAAAGAACATAGTTATAATACAGAAAGGGTGAAACTTAGTAAGAAGAATTAATTTTAAAAGTATAATTACACAGCAAGTAGGACACAAGCAAATACAAATTGGGAGGCCTCCATTTCTCTTGTTATATGCACCTTTTGCATTTTTAATCTCTTTTTGCTTATTTGAGCTCTGAATGAAGTTTTAATACTAATTTGAAAACTTATCCTGAGATTCTGGGCTGTGTCTAAGACTGCAGATGAAAATATTAGACAAAGGATTATGATTATCCTGGCAGGCTACCTGGGGGTTATGGAGAAAGGTTTGGAGATGAAGGTGATAAAGTCTACAGATTAAATTGCAGATATGGTGCAGTGAGGAAAACTCCAGGAGATACACTGGATCAGTTTGTCAGAAAGAGGTTAGGAGATCAAATTATACAACAGCATTTTGAAACAGATTGAAAATTGATAATATGGACATACCTGTGAGACCGCCTCATACCTGCGAGACCGCCTTACCCCATATGTCCTGAGTCGACTTCTCTGCTCGGCAGAGGCAAATTTATTGGTGGTCCCTTGTTCCTCCATGATTCGGCTAGCCTCTACCCGGGACAGGGCTTTTACAACCCTGGCCCCTGCCTGGTGGAATGCTCTTCCTCCATCTGTTAGGGCCCTGTGGGACCTTGGGGAGTTCCGCAGGACCTGTAAAACCGAGCTGTTTCACCAGGCTTTGGTGAGGCTGGCCGCTGAATCCGCCCCCTCTTTGTTGTTTCTATCGCTCCATATGTCATCTGCAGATTGAATATCGGCCAGTCCCCTCCCGGGGGTTAATGCTGGACATCATCTACTTATTTTAATTATAGAAGATTATTGCTGCTAATGTCTTAATGTTTTAATCTATTTATTGTTTTAATTGAAATCATATGTTGTATTGTGTCTGTTTTGTGAACTGCCCTGAGCCCTTCAGGGGTAGGGCGGTCTATTAAATTGAATTATTATTATTATTATTATTATTATTATTATTATTATTATTATTATTATTATTATTATTATTATTATTAACTGTTTGAAAGAAATACCTATTAGAATACTACACAAGAAAAAAATAACCTTCCTAACTGAAAAGTTGGAACAGAAGAAGATTGTGTTTTGTGAGGAAAAACTGGAAGGTGTATCAAGCAAAACAGATTCAGTCTGAATATAATACAAAAGGCAAGAGAATTCCTTAAAAGATAAAAAAATATTTTAATGACACAGAGACTTCAGAAAACTCAGATCAAGATCAGCTAGAAATAGAAAGAAGAAGAACCACCACCGCCACCTCCTCCTCCTCCTACTGGACTAGATGATAAAAACTGATAACAATTCGGAACCCAAATATTGATTACAAATGTCTGCCATGGAATATAAATGGGCTCATGCTCCACAAAAGAGAAAAATAATTCATCTTCTGAAAAAAATAAAACAAGATAAAATTTGTTTACAAAAAAACCACATTAGAAAAAAGGATGTAAAATATTTGTCCCATAAATCTTTAGATTAAAAATTTATCTCCACTAGTATTAAAAAGAAAAGTGGTGTGTGTGTGCGTGTGTGATGTATCAAAACATATTTAGATTCTAAATTGCCATTGATTTATGAGAAAGGCAGATATGTGGGGGTGGAAGCTAATTTGCTTGGAGTGAAAACCTTGGTATTGGGAATTTATGCTTCAAATGAAGACAAAGGAGTATTTTATAAACATCTTACTGATAAACTTATAGAATTTTATTATGAAAATTGGAACCTGATAGGGGACTGGAATGGAATGACATTGTCAGAAATTGATAGATTTTCAGGAAACAACATTAAAAATATGCAAGGTAAATTGCCAAAAGCTTTCCTTAATATGGTGGACAATTTAAATTGCCATATGGAGGGGGGGGGAAGGAAAAGAGAATGTACCTTTTTCCAGAAAGACATATTCTCATGAATATATATAACTTTTGTTTTCCAGGAATTTGGCATCTAAAGTATCCAGGGCAGAAATTTTACTAGACCATAATGCAGCAAGCCTGGTATGTAAAAGAAAACCTAATACTTTCAGATGGAGACTAAATGAAATTTTACTTCAAAAGGATACAATTGTTCAAGACTGTAAGAAAAAATTAAAAGAATTGGTTAAACTTAATTTGAATAAGGGAACAGAGTTGAGAATGGTGTGGAATGCAAGTAAAGGTTTTTTTAAGATAACTGATGCAACATAACTATGAGCTTAAGAAAAAGAGACAGGAGAAAATGCAGAATTCAAAGAAAGAAAAAAAGAGTAACTGAAAGAATATCTAAGAGACACGACTATTTTACAACAAATAACAATTTACAACAGGTTTCTATGTTAACAGTAAGCGAAATGGAAACAAATCTGAATTATGTAAAGCAAAAGAACTTTGACATTTGCAAACAAACTGGGGAAATGGCTGGTATATAAACTGAGAAAAGAGGAAGTAAAATGATTTTGAAATTAATAAAAGGGAAACTATATTTTAACAGATAATGTGTTGATTCATAAAATATTTCATAATTACTTTATTAATTTATATAAAGGACAAGATATTCCATTGGCAAAAATAGAAGAATACCTAAGAAAACAAAATTTACCTAAGATTACAGAAGAACAGAGGTGAAAATGATAACATGTAAGAGAAGCAGACGCTATTTGAAAAAATCAAGCCAGAAAAAGTTCCAGATGTCTTATCAGATTTGTAAGTGTTTGGAAGACGAAATTTTGCAACCTTTGCAAAATACAATGAACTTCATCTTGCAAAGAGGAAAGATGCCAGAGTCATAACAATACCAAAAGAAGGGCAAGATTTACCTTTGCAAGAAATTACAGACCAATATTATTACTGAATGACTATGAGGTTTACTACAGTTGTAGCAGATAGGCTGAAGTTAGTGTTACAAGAGGCTATTCTTGAAGATTAATGTGGATTTTATTTATTTCTGGTTGTATATTGGTTATGTTGAATTGCTCTATCTGTTAATTTTATGTTGTACACTGCCCTGAGCCCTCTGGGGGAGGGCGGTATATAAACTCAATTAATAATAATAATAATAATAATAATAATAATAATAATAATAATAATAATAATAATAATAATAATAATAATAATAATAATAATAATAATAATAATAATAATAATAATAGGCAGTTAAAAGACAATATTAGAACTGTTCTGGATATTCTGGAATATTTGTAGAAACATAATGAAAAGCAAGCCACTCTGACTTTTCTAGATGCAGACAAAGTGTTTGATAATTTGAACTAGTCCTTTTTGGAAAATATGGACTTCAAAGAGAATTTTATAAAATGGGTGAAATCAATTTATATATCACAATCAGCACAAATAATTGTGAATGGAGATTTAATGAAATCATGCAAAAAGGAACAAGGCAAGATTCTTATTGTCTCTTCACTTGTTTGTATTAATTTTGGAATAGAGACATAGCACTTGATGAGAGAATTGGGGGTATACAAATTAAGAAATAGTCTTATAAATTAAGAGCATTTTCTGATGATTTGGTGGAGGTTTGAGAAAACCACTTAAAGGAAGCTGACGGAATTGAAATTACTTGGTGCATAAGTAGGATTTAAAATTGATTAATAGAAAACAACGGTTTAAACAAAAAATGAAATTACAAGTTCAAATAGAATTTAGGAGTTTCAAAGTTGAAAAAATGAGAAATATTTTGGTATTATGTTCAATTTCTTTAGTTCTAAACAAAAAGTTCATCAAGCGTTTCCAGATATCTATAAATTTAGACAAATTCTTTTATCTAATCAAGGAAGTAATTCTAGCCATGCCAGCCAATTATAATATAACATATTTTCTTGCGGGTACATGTAGTTTCTATGTGATGTTCCATTTTTGCACAATTGTATGTAAGAGGTTTCCATGTGGTGTTCCATTTTTGCACATATGATACTCTCGCTGCTAGTGTCATATATAAAAACAATTTTCTGCATCTTTTTTCTAACAGTCTGTCCACAAGGCTTAAAAGAAAATTTTCATTTGTATATTGTTAAATGTATTTGTATCCACAATTTTTTGGATTTATTATAAGTGTGCCATAAATGATTAAAAGTCCCTTCACGATATTCACATTTCCAACACACTTTTCAAAATGTTTTTATACATCTTTGCTAATTTCTCTGGCAAAGTTCCAATGATACATCATGTTATAAAAATTCTCTTTTAAGATTGGAACTTAGTGTAAATTTAACCACACATTGTCCCATTGTTCCATTTGTATATTGTGCCCAAAATTTCAATGCCTATTTCATTATACAATCTTTCACTCATTCTTCGATAAGCATTAGAGTAGCTCTATACTGGATTGCACTGCAAGGTGGCAAAATATTGTTGGAGAGTAGGATTGAACAAGCGAGATCCTTTGCTGAAAGAGAATAACTTGTATATAATTGTACATGTAAGATTTACAGCACAATCCTAATTCAGGAGGCAGTCTCTGCTGCTGTACCACTGTGCTGCCTCCAGAGGGCTTTCCGGTGATGAAAGGAGGCAGAAAAAAAACAAAAAACCCTTCCTGTTTGCTTGATAGCCTTTTATAGGGGAAAATGGAGTTGCACCACCCAAAACAGTGGCATATGTCCATCTTCCCCACCACTAGCATTCCTGGGGCCTATACGGCAGGCTGACACAACTCTGAAAGGAGTGGCAAGCTGCCTGGTTCCCTGTTTGTCCCCCCGGCCATTTACATTGACCAGGAGGGCAAATGCATTGGCACAAGCTCGCACTATCTTCTGGCCATTCTACCCACCCCCCAGTCTGGAATAGGCTGCCTAAGGAAAAGATTTTTTAAAAATTCATATCCTCTTGGGATTAGAGCATAGCAAAGTATAGGGCAGCTATACTAGAAATAAAAGTTATATAGTACAATCTATTTGAGTTCATGGACTGGAGAATCACAAAAAACATACTTAATGAGAATGATATTGGATTATTTGTTTTTCAAATTATTTATTTTGCCATCCCTCCAATCAAATGAATACAGAATCAATGTCCAAAATGAAAAAGTACACAACATGGTAAAAGTCATAGTATGTTTCCATTATTGATTTCCTCCCTCTAGGGTTCTGAATATGATCAGATAATAGTGGATTTTTATAAAACAGAAAATAGAAACAAAAGATCTTATAAAATAATTTTAAATAGCATTCTGTTGTTCTAGAAATAAAATCCAATTTTAACAGAGGTCATTTTTGACAAAAAGCTTCCTTCTTTCCTCTAAATCATTTTTGTCATATCACACATTTTATTCTGTTATACCAGTTTGTTATTTATTCTGTTATACCAGTTTGTTTTATTTTCAGACACAAATACAAATACAATACCTTTAATGGCATATAAAAAGTGGTAAAATACAAATTATGTTAAAACCAATTGACTAAAATTTACACAAAGGTTTCACCCTTGATCCAAGTGCCTTTGTTAAAAACCTGGCAACTGATTCAGTAGTGTTGGAATGATGGTCACTAAGCAAGTATGAAACTATTTCCTTGTCTGATCTCACTGAGAATTTCTTCAAGATGGCTATTTTCAGACACTATATTTGGTCTTTCAGCAGTCAGAAGAGCTGTAACCAACTCCAACTCAGTATATATATTTTTAAAAAATTAATGAGCAATTCCAGCTTCCCTCATAATATTTGCCTAATAATCTAATCAACTAAATTCTAAAAGCAAACATTCAAATTCCTCCTTTCCAAACCTTCCAATTGGAATAAGAAAACATTTTAGAAAACATTTTGTTTACAAAAGTAATCACTGAGGGGTCTCTTATCTGATACTGAACTTTAAAACACTTTTTATGTGGTTAAAAATCTGCAGTGTAGAGTCATATTGTAGTTCTTGTCCAGTGAGAGCCACATAAATGGTGCTTCTGTGATTTCCACAGTTCCCAGCAATTTAGCTGCAAAAACAACATGTGCTTATTCGCATAAAAATCTCCAAATCAACTTCCCTTCCAAATCATTTACATTGAGTTTAGAAAAGGGGAAATGAGAGAAATCTGGCAGGGAACAACCACCCTTAAAAAACCTGAATTGTAACTGGAGTCTGATTTGTCTGTAAAGTGCTGTCAAGTCACAGCTGACTTATGTCAACCCCACTAAGGGGTTTTCAAGGCAAGTGAGAAGCAGAGATGGTTTGCCATTGCCTTTCTTTGCAGTCTTCCTTCCTTCCTTGACTCTACATAGCTATCAACATCTGATGAGATTGGGCTATACCATGCTGCATTTCCTCCAGTCTGATTTATCTGTACGAAAAGTTTGAAAAGTGATAGAACATATTTGAGCATCTCATAAGTGCAATGAATTTGACAACTAGCTTCACTAACCAAGCCAAAAGCAATATTTGCCCTTTTACAAGCCTGTCCCATTCTATGTGATGAGAGCTGGCAGAATAACCTGTAAGTCCTGTCCTGTCTTAGAACTTCAAATCCTCTGACTTATTTGAAAAAAAAAATTTGCCGTTTTTATTAGTTTTCTTCTCAAGATAAAAACTCTTATAACAAAAACAGAGGAAAGTATATGACTTTCCAAGTTGATGTGTACAAGGAAGAATGGCACAGAGTGGGTGGTTAGCAGAAAAGGCTCCTCACCATGGAAACAACAGCAAGTGTGAAACATCCTTACAGAAAATGTACCCATCCACAACACAAGATTTTGACCAACCGTTAATTGCCAGAGTGAGAATGAATGGAAAGTGAGAATCTGCATATTTATGCACAATCCCATGACTGAATACTAAATAGCAGAGCAATAATTTAGAAAAGACTTTGATAAAAACGAAGATGTTGATTAAAGAAACCTTTATTCCTGTAAAAATGTTTGTTTCACCACAGAGATAAACAGAGTGTTTTGTACTTTTATATTATATCATCAATATATCTAATTCTCAATACAGATCTGATGACTAAAATTTGGAGACCGGAACTATGAACACCCAAAAAAGATATTTGTACAAACTTGAAAATTTTCTCAGGTTTGCCAATAAATCTGAAATCTTCCAAAAAATATACTGGGAGGAGTTAAACTCTCAAAAGTGATAGAAACAGTACTTGTAGGTTTAAGAAACAAGTGTCCTTTATGACTGTTGCTAGGCCACCACAGAGTATTGCCAGCCTTCAAGCCTTGGTTTCTGTCAGTAAAAGGCAGGGGATGGGGGTAGAGTTCTTTCCAGGTCTGTTTTGACCTTTGAGAGATGAATCATCATGACAAACCTGGCATCAACTACAGTCTGACTTACCCAGGTCCAGCTGCATGTTACTGTTCAATAGCATCCATTCCATGAAAGCTAGCATGGTGTAGTGGAGGCAGCCCAATCCAGAACTCTAGGGCAGCCAGGGATGGCACCATTGTGGCACCACCCCACTGTCTCCAGAGGGATTTTTGATGGCATGGGGAGGCAAAACATAAAACATTCCTCCTCACTGCCAAAATCCCTACATTGGGCTCAGTTGGTTTTTCTGGCACCCAAAAGGATAGAGTAAATCCATGCCCTAGGTGTCAGCGTCCTGGGAGACAATGCCAGGGGGAAGCTGAATAAAGTCGGCTCCACCCCTGTCCTCACCTCTGGAATGCCCCCAGTCACACCGGCACAGCATCCTGCCTCGATGGGGCTGGGAAACGGTGGAGCTGTGCGACTCCTGAGCGCCCACATGTCTGGCCCCTCCACCAGCGAATTTGTGTCGGGGGTGGATTGGCACCTGTGCTGGCACAAATCTGCGCTGGCTCCAGAGGTGAGTTCACTCACCCTGGATTGGGCTGTTAAGAGTTTCAGACTAGCATCTGGGAAACTCAGATTTGAAACCATTGTACAATGGAAGCTCACTAGGTGATCCTGGATTTATCACAATTTTTAAGTGTAACCTACCTAACATGATTGTTTGGAAGATAAAATGGAGGAGAGGAGAATGATGTAAGCTTTTCTGGGTCCACACTGTCAAGAAAAGTGGGTGTAAATGAATAAATACAATACAGATATATGGTAGGCTGGTTGATGGGTGGGAAAAAGAGAAGGAAACCGTAAAAGCTGAAAACATGGAGTTTGCCAGTAGGAAGGGAAAGGGAAAATAGTATGGAGAAGGAGAAAAAAGGGAAATGAGGTCCATCCCTGTAAGTTTTTATGGGTTCCCCACTATACCACTGGACCTGGCCCAGCATCTGGCATCATGCAAATAGGCCATAGTTTTCTCAGACAGAGGCTGCCAGGGAAGTGAAGGAGCACAAACTGAAAACTTGGCTGTAAATAAAAGCAGGCTGGCTAGTGGGAAAGATGGAAACAGGAAAAGGGGAGAGGCTATGGGATTTTCAGGAAAGGAAAAAGAGGACAAAGTGGGGGAGGACAAGTGAGGTCTGCCCCCCTCCCCCCGCCCAGCACAGGTCCTTGTAGGCCATCTGTAAAAATACATATTTAAGTCACAGGCTTTATGAAAAAAAATTCCACTGTTCATCACTGGTGGTCCTGTTCTGTTGACTGTCTATATTTGCCTTGAGCCTGAGGCTAAGGGCTAGACTAGGCATGTTGGTTTTTAAAGAGTTGCATTCTCTACAACCACATAGCAGCTGTGAGAAATATTTTATTTTTTAAATAAAGGAGAGCCCAAATTGACTTACAAACACTGGGATATTTGGTTAATATAGCAGAGTTTGCTCAGTTATAGAAGCATGATACTGAGTGCAAGAAATAAATCTTCCAAGAAGTAGATTGCAAAAAATGTAAAATTTACATTTATTCAAGTAGATGCAGTTCCCATTCATGGTGCAGTCAAAGGGAGCAAGAGAAGCCAAATCAAAAGAGTACTTTTCCTATCACAAGTGACCAGCTGATACACATCATGTGTATGGAAGTATGAAGCTCTGTTCCTACAGGAGATACCTATAGATATATGTGACTGTATGAAAAGTTATGTGAAAAATGAGAAGAGCAATGGACACACACAGAGAGGATAGGTCCACTATAAAGATGGTGGTGTTTTGTCTGTTGTAGCTAAACCAAAAAAAAGAGTCCTTAAAGGTTAACAAACAGATTGTATCTTAAATCTGGATAGGTTTAAGTCCAGGGTATCAGAGAAAGTGGGTTCTGGCCCATGAAGACTTTTGCTATAATAAATGTACTGGTTTTTAAGTGGCTACAGGCAGTGGTGGGATCAAAAAATTTTAGTAACAGGTTCCCTCGCCAGCCCCCCCTCAGCAAAGGGGGCAGAGGCATACCTAGGCAAACCTGAGCCCTGGGCAAAACCTGAGTTGGATGCCCCCACCATAGGCAGCCACCCCGCCATGACCCCCCCAAATTTTTTTTGCACCAGGTCATTTCTAAATCATCATCACATTATAGAAAATGCCCCAACTCACAAATCTGAACACAGCAATGGTGAAACACACAGGTTCTTTGATAGAAACTGGTGAGATAAAAGGTATGAAAGGCTGAGAATCCATGAATTGCAGTATCTGAAAGGGATTAACCCAGTTCAGGGAGTTACATTATTAGTCGCAATTGCTATATGGAACCTTCACGTTCAAAGGCAGTATGCCTCTCGGGGAGGCGAGGGTGTAGAGATGGAAAAGCGGACCCAATTAATAACCCCCTCTCGGCACACACAAATAATTAGTAACCCACTCTTGGGAACTAGTGAGAACCTGCTGGATCCCACCTCTGGCTACAGGCAGAAGAGAAGCTATCAGGGGATGGGAGGGGGCATTGCACCAGACACATGCCTGGGTGGTGGAAAATCCCCCCTGTAGTGCCCCCCACAGCATTTCCACGACACTTACCTTAGTGAAACAGTGCAGCCTGGAGAAGCGGCCTGTTCCCTTCAGGCTAAAAATGGCCTGGTGGGAACTTCACTTCCCGGGAGATCTTGCGAGCCCCAAGCTTTCATGGGAAGTTTCAACAAGCTGTTTTCAGCCTGAAGGGAACAGGCCGCTTCTCCAGTCTGCACTTTCACTAACATAAGTGGGGGGGGCGGGGGGCAGGACACAATGGGGGGCGGTGGAAAACACAGAGTACGCACCAGGCGCAGTATGGCCAAGTTACACCTCTGACTACAGGAGTTCTGCTTTTCCATTACTCTAAAATGTTTCTTGCCGTTTTCCCAGATCTAAGAAGTAAAGCCATAGTAGAATTAGGTGGAATGGATAAGTAAAAGCAACACATTATAGAATTCCAAGGGGAAAAAGTGTTGTGTTGATATTTCTTATGCTTCTGGTGTAACATTACCAATGTCCTCTAAAACGCAGTTTCATTGGTGGAGATATCAGGCTAGCCTTGGACTTATAAGAGCCTTTGTGGTATCGAGAATGAATGCTCATTAAAAAGAGCATTTTCCCTAATTACTTGATGCCCAGAATGTACATGACAGTGGAATTTCATTTTGTTGTATCAGACCGTGTTGTACCACTAGTAAGGCAGATTTAAGGGAAGAAAAGGATAAAAATGAGGAATGCTATTTGTTAAAGCAGAGCTACAACAGTTTGTGGAAATGTGAAATAGATCTTTGGCAGCACTCATTACCCTGCAATCCACTCAGCTACTATCCGGAGAATGTGGATATGGACAGATATCTGTTAATTTTACATTTGGCACGTTGTGATGCCATTCTGATTATGTCCATAAGACTGCAGAACTTGTTTTCAAAGGGGAAAATCTCTTGCACCATTACTATTTAATCTCTAGCAGTTCTTTCTTCGTTTCTTCATGGCAGCAAGTGAAATATCTGAGAAACGGTAGAGGCTTGATAGAACCAAATGCAAGTCCTTAATTGGAAGTCCCACCAATTCTAAGAACATCGACACACCCACTGAAAGCTTGACTTTGCCTGAATTGTGCCCTAGCTTTGCAACTGGACATTGCAACCAGTTCAAACTGGGGAAAGGAAACAGGAAGGAGGAAAATAACAAATTACAAATGTAGGAACTTCCCACCCAGCGTTATTATCAGCTTTATTTGCATTAGTAAAAGCCATTATCATATATCCTGTTCCTACCAAGTGAAGCAATTACAGACTCTGTTTGCATAACACTAACTTGTACTCCCAACATGGCTTCTGTTGGCCAAAAAAGGCATAGCAGATGCCAGAGGCAAGGTGACTTAGGGCAGCCTTGTCTTGTTCAGTTTCTTATTGTCGATGAACAGCATTGAGATTGCTGTGCATTTACCGAATACACAATGGCCAGATCAGAGGAGTATTGTGAAACTCTTATTAGTTTTCTGATAGAAGTCCTGGCATTTGGACACCTATTTGTAGTCTTGCAGTAGTATTGGACCCATGAGGCACAATCCTACCCACAATTTAAAGCTAATTGAGGGTTGTTAGAGAAGGAAACATGTTATAGGGCAGTCTATTAAATTTAATAAATAATAATAATAATAGGTTCTATATGCTACTGCTAGAAGTTTCTGAGCTAAGATGGGAAAACTGGAGTGATTGATGCTAAATGACTAATTATAGTGGATATCTCAGAAACATGGTGGAATGGATAAAGACTATGAGATATACTCCTCCCTGTATAAACTGTATAAGCAAGACATGAAGGGATGGGTTTAGGGAGATGTTGTGTTGTGCATCAAAGAAGACATAGAGTCAAATAAGTTAGAAAGCATGAGGAGAATGAACTTGAACAGAAGCAATATGGATGGAAATACTGAGCCCTAGGAGTTACTTAAAAGTTTGAGTGTACTTTCGCCCATCAGACCAAATCTTGAGGCTGAACTCAAGATGGTGAAGATAATAAGGGAGATTATTAAAGCTGATAATGTTATGATATAGGAAGTCTTACATTGACCAAGTACACATGTGCTCAAATTATGCTGCAGAAATGAGATTTCTAGATATCATATATTACTGCACTGGAACAGTTGGTCACCGAGGAATAATGATCTTGAACTTGGTTCTGAGTGGGGCTCAAGACTGACTGAAAGATGTAGAGCTTGTTGCACCAACTGGAAACAGTAACCACAGTGCTATTGAATTTGCATTCATGTCACTGGAAAGTTAAATCTGAAGTCCAAAACCAATCTAAAGTCCAAAACTGTAACAATTGATTTCAAAAAAGGAAACTTTACAAAAATGCTGAGAATAGTTAGAAACAAGTTGAAAGGGAAACACAAGAGTGTCAGATCCTTAAAGGAAGCATGGAAGCTGCTCATAACCTCACTAATTGAAGCCCAGATAGAATTGTCAAAGGTTTTCACGGCCGGATTCAACTGGTTCTGAAGGGTTTTCTGAGCTGTGTGGCCGGGGTCTGGTGGATTTTGTTCCTAACAAAATCCACCAGACCACAGCCACACAGCCCGGAAAACCCTCCAGAACCAGATAGAATTAATTCCCCAGGACAGGAAATGCACTGCCAGGTCTAAACTTCCAAACTCATAACCTCACTAATTGAAGCCCAGATAGAATTGTCAAAGGTTTTCACGGCCGGATTCAACTGGTTCTGAAGGGTTTTCTGAGCTGTGTGGCCGGGGTCTGGTGGATTTTGTTCCTAACAAAATCCACCAACTTTACAATCCAAATTCGAATTAATTCCCCAGGACAGGAAATGCACTGCCAGGTCTAAACTAGCCAAACTTCCTACAACTGAACCCATTTCATTGGGTTTACAACCCCTGGTGATCTCAGAAAAGGAAGTGCAAGATCTATTTCACAGACAGAAGCCTGGAAAAGCACCAGGCCCAGACAAGATAACACCTTCTTGCTTAAAAGTCTGTGCTGTCCAATTGGCCCCCATTTTCACCCAAATCTTCAACAAATCACTAGAGATGTGCTATGTTCCTTCCTGCTTCAAACACTCCACTATAGTCCCAGTGCCGAAGAAGCCTTCCATCAAAGGAACTGAGAGCGACTACAGACCAGTTGCTCTAACATCTGTAGTTATGAGAAACTCTTGAAAGGCTAGTGATGTACCATTTGAAAACCATCCATAGGATCCACTGTTGGACCCCTTGCAATTTGCATACCGAGGCAAACAGATCGACAGAGCGATGCTGTTAATATGGCTTTTACTATATCCTACAGCGTCTTGAATCGCTCAAAGAACCTATGCAAGGGTCCTCTTTGTTGACTTCAGTTCAGCATTCAATACTATCAGAGGCGGACATTCTTCTAACCAAACTAAATCAATAGCGGTACGCAGAGCATATTTGTAAGTGGATCTGGCTTCCTAACAGATAGGAAGCAGCAGGTGAAGCTAGGAAAAAATTACATCAGACACCTGTGGAAATGAGCGCAGGGGCCCTTTAAGTACAGTATTACTTTCACCACTTCTCTTCTCTCTGTATGCCAATGACTGCATCTCCAAACGATCCATCTGTTAAAATACTGAAATTGGCAGATGATACAACAGTGATTGGTCTCAATCGAGGCAACGATGAAACCGCATACAGAGTGGAGGTTGAATAACTAACACCGTGAGATTTGCCACTGGAACAATCCTAGAACTGAACACACTTAAAACCGTAGAAATGGTGGTAGATTTCAGGAGGAAACCCTCCCATCCTACCTCACTCTCACAATACCCAGACAACACAGTATAAATAGTAGAGACCTTTAAATTTCTGAGGCTCCACCATATCTACATGACCTAAAATGGTCACCTAATATCAAGAAATGTCATCAAAAAAGCACAACAAAGAATGTTCTTTCTGTAACTCAGGAAGCTCAAACTGCCCAAAGAGCTGCTGATACAGTTCTACAGAGGAATCATTGAGTCTGTCATCTGCACCTCTATAACTGTGTGGTTTGGTACTGCAACTAACAAGATCGACACAGACTTCAGAGAATAATCAGAGACTGCAGAAAAAAACAATTGCTGCTAACCTGCCTTCCGTTGAGGGACCTGTATAGCCATGCTGCGGGTCAAAAAAAAAAAAGGGCTGTGAAAATATTTACGGACCCCTACCATCCTGGACATAAACTGTTTCAACTCTTAAGCACCGAAAGTGGCTACAGAGCACTGCACACCAAGACAACTAGACATAAGAACAGTTTTTTCCCGAATGCCATCACTCTGTTAAACAAGTAATTTTCGATAGCGTTAAACTATTTATTATATATACTTATTATATAATTACTGCACTACTTTTTTCATCATTCCTATTACCCATCTCCTCCCACTTATGACTGTATGACTATAGCCTGTGCTGACATTTTATTTTATTTTAATTTATAATTTTACATTTTATGTTTTCATTACTATTGATTGTTTCCTGATTGCTTACTAGACCTATATGACAATCATTAAGTGCTGTACCTTATGATTCTTGACAAATGTATTTTTCTTTTATGTACACTGAGAGCATATGCACCGGAGACAAATTCCTTGTGTGTCCAATCACACTTGGCCAATAAAGATTCTATTCTATTCTATTCTATTCTATTCTATTCTATTCTATTCTAAAAGAATGCCTACATGGTTAACAATGCAAGTCAAGGAAGCTATAAAAAAATAAAGATACTTATTTCAAAAAGTAGAAGGTCTGCCTCATGTTTGTAGTGGGCAAGTTTGTAAAAGTCACAAAATTACTCAGGGTAGTAAAAAACAATGATGACTGTGAAGAGCTCCAGGAGATATCTACACACATGGGGAGAGGGCAAAAATGTGGCAAAGGATAAGAATAATAAGGTGATGCACATTGGAACATCCCCCCCCCCCACCGTTTTGAGTATAGATTAATGGGGTCAGAACTTGCTGAGACTGAGAGGGAAAAGGATCTTAGGGTTGTAGTAGATAGCTAAATAAAAATGTCAACCTAGTGTGCTACAGCAGTGAAAAAGGCAAACTGTAAAGAGACTGAAAATAAAATGGTCAATATTAAAATTCCTCTGTATATATAATTTGACATGCAGTTTGCAGTTCTGGTCAGTTTATCTCAAAAAGGACATAGCAGTGCTGGAAAAAGTATAGAGGAGGTAACCAAGATGATTAGAGGGTTGGAGCACCTTTCTTGTGAGGAAAGGCTGAAGAATCTGGAACTTTTCAATTTATAAATGATATAACTAAGGGAGAACATGATCAAGGTTTATAAAATTGTGTACATGATGGAAAGATTTTACACAGAGAACATTTTACCAAGAGAACTCACTCTCTTAAAATACTAGAACTTGAGGGCATCCAGTGAAGCTAATGGGCAGTGGACTCAGACAAAAGGAAATAATTCTTTACGCAGGTAGTGATTAAAATGTGGAATTCATTGCCAGAGAATGTAATTATGGGCACAGGCATAGACAGTTTTAACAGGGAATAAGACAAATTCATATAGGACAGGTCTGTCAGCGGCCACAAGCCATGGTGACTAAAGTGAACCTCCACATTTAGAGGCAGTAAACCTCTGAATATCAATGCCAGGAGGCAGCATCAAGGAAAGGCCCAAACCACTGTGCCATGTTGTTGGACCTCCAAAGGAACTGTTTGGCCACTGTATGAGACAGGGACTAGATGAGCCACTGGTCTTGTGCAGCAGGGCTGTTTTGATGTTGTTATGTTATACAAACCCATTGTGATTTTACTTAGGCTAATTTTATGATTTTTTTTCTTTACTAACTTAACAGGGTTAAAGATGTCTATTTTTTAACAGTAGGTCAGGATCCACAGTAAGAGTCAACAGATTAGTCTTCAATATACTGATGTTCATGTTCATAACAATTATTGTGGATATTTTAATAGCCATTAATAACAGGAAAGGTTGGCACAAAGTCAAATGCAGTCTGGCACACAATTGGTTGTCCAATGGCCACCAGGCAAGAGATCTGTGGAAGAATGGTGTTGCTGTGATAGCTGTACCCAAGAAGTTATCTATTTTTCTTCTGGATCAGGGATGGTGCTTCTGGGCAATGCTGCCATTGTTGTTAGCAAGCAAAGAGGGCAATTCCGGGAAGCTCCCTACTCTGAAGATTCAAACAGCCACCAAGTCAGCAACTGTGGAAGAACACTATGGCTGCAGCAGTCCAGGCGTAATCTAGATATATCTTGAACATCTAATGGTAGAAGAGTAGGATATACAACTTTGAAATAAATAATACAAAATGTGAGTTGGAGTGACATGGAACAGAGGCTACTGCCTGCCTGCTACCCCAGAAAGATTCATGTAAAACAGAAGCCGAGTCGAGGTTTTCTTCAGCCTATTTCTCTCACTGCTTCTAAACTACTATAGGCATAATCATTTAAAAAAATTGGAGTGGCATAGCCTGCAGACTTCTGATTATAATGAAGTTGTGCAAAGAAGGCACCGGAACAAAGTTTTCAAAAATAAATAAAGTTGTCATAAATCAGAATCATGGCAAAGTCTAATTAAATTCAGTAGGATTTTAAGTGCTTGAGAATTTAAGCACATGCTTCAATAATTGCCACTGACATTTTGAAAACTGCTCACTGTTGACTGGGTAGTGCTGGGCATGTTTTCCAAAAAGAGCTGGTATTCTGAGAACCTAATGTGAAAAAGAAATATCTAGATCTCTCAGATGCTAATAGTCAATGTAATATTGGGCATTTAAAAACATTTCAGTGTACTGGTGCTTTTCAAAGCTATTTGTAGAACAGCACAGCAATTGTGAAAAGAGTCTCCCTATGAATCTCTCTTCTCTATTTCTTCTATTTTGTTTTGGCTTCAATGAAGGATTTTTATCCACTCTACATTGCTACAAAACAAATGCACTGTCTCTTCTACCCTTCTATCCCTCTGGGTCTTCCCCCTCCTTTTGGAAGAAAAAAGGATCACGGTTATGTAGTAGCTGGGTCAACTTGTGAGACAATACTTCTTATAGTGTTGTACCCCCACCCCTGAAGATAAATGCTATTGTGGGACAGGAAGTAAATGTTAAGTCTTTGTGTATGTGTGTGCTACATTTAGTTGGAACACAAATTTGAAAAGGCACTAGGGTAGAACCTCAGTATGATACTGGTAAAATGAATGACTGGGAGTGAATCAGGTTTTCTTCTGCATTTTTTCATATGGATTTTCACTGTGTTATTTTTATGCCTGCCCTGTCAAAAAGAGAGATCTGGACCAGTCAGATTAATTGCACCACAGAGGTGCAAGGTATAAAAAATCTACAGTAGCTACTATATGAAAATATTGCAATTTGCAACTGGAAGCCATTTAAACTACCAGCAGAGACAGGGAGATCTGGTTGGATACCATCAGAAGAGCACATTTGGGTAAAACCCTAGAACATTTTGGTATTAAATGGTCTTTTGCAACTTATGGGAGAGCAGACTCCAGGCAAACAATTTGTAACTTGGATTTCTTTATGGCTCAGCCAAAAAAGCTGTTTCATGCTAGCTATATAGGTTACGTGATCTTCCTTGCCAGTAAAAAGCTATAGTTCCCACAGCTGTCTCACAACTTATTTGGCTTTCTTTTCTTTTTTCTTTTGGCATCACTGATATAATGCTTTTGATGTTTTTTTTCCTCTCTGGAGCAGGAGAAAGGGATCTTCTACAGAGAAAGTTGTTTGAGAATTTGTTTCAAACCTGCACAGGCTGCACAGGCTGTTTGAGTCATGGGAAAGAAATCCCAAATGTGAAAATATCTACATTTCTGAGAACAAGTGGTTACATGCATGCATGTGTGTGTGTGTGTGTGTGTGTGCGTGTGTGCATGTTTTAGAGAAAGGCTGAGGGAAAATGTGCATGGCAATTCTGGCCTCTTCCATTCATCTTTATGCATACCAGCTGATCCTCTTGGCCTTCTGTTTAATAACTGGAGCTTCCTTTGGAAATACTTGTTTACTAGAACTAATTGTGCCATGCACCACTCTATTCTTAGAACTAATTTGGATCTCACTTTTGAGCTTTGCCAGTTCACAAGAAACCTGCAACATTTTTTCCACTATCAAGAATGACCTGTTGTTGTTTGTTGGTTGCTTGCAAAGAATTCCTAGTATTTCATTCAAGTGGAAATAAGTTTATGGTGGAATTCTTAATTCAATTATTTCAGAAATAATCCAGCCAAACTTAAAATATTTTGAGGCTGCAATGTTAAGCATGCTTACAGGGAAGAGGCCTGCCTACCCCCTTAAACTCAATTAAACAAACTTGACAATAAACATGGTAAAGTTAGGCCTGAAGGTAAGTCCCTTATACAGAGTTATACAGGGCACCTGTATTAATATATACAATTAAGAACAGTTGGATTTAGACATTTATTTTTTATTTATTTTATTCTATGTATAGGCCACTTTTTCCCTTGCAGGTGTAACCTCAGCTTGTGGGTTCTGTGGGGCAGTACTTGGAAGGAGTTGCAAAGAACCAAATTTAAACAAAACAGTTTACTTCTCTTTACAAATAACATTAAACATCAACATTTAACATTACAATTCAAGGTCCTGTTCAGGTTGCATTTCAAGTCCTTCTAGTTACAGTCTACTGATACTGCCAAGTCCAATTCTTCTTTGCAAGTGGGTTGGTTCCTGAAGACTCCAAGGGCTTGATGAACAGGATGCAACATGATGAAGGTTTCCAGGAGAACTCTCACCCATTACAACCACAAAAATAAACTACCTTCCCAGTAGTTCCCAACAATATTGCAGTTTACCTTAACAAGGTGTCAAGGGCTTATACAACCAAGGTCCGAGTCTGGTAGCCTTGTCTTCTCCAAAGAGCTCTGCAGCCTTTCTGCTGCTCTGACTCTCCACCCCCTTACTGGTTCAACCCATTCTGGGCATGGGGGTTACACAGGCTCAGGGCAACTTCCAAAATGAATACAATGCAATAAGTTCAAAATAAAACATCAGTACAATTTAAAACTCTACAAATAATGAGGACACCCTAAGTCTAGCTGGCATTAAAACTATCAGTTAAAACCCAGCAAGTTCCCTGTCTTACGTAACAGAAAAATGAAGGAGCGGGAAAGGAGAAGGGACCATTTGATGGAATACCATTGCTGCCTCAACCATAGGCCTAGTGGAACAGCTCTGTCTTGTAGGCCCTAAAGATTTGCATCAAGTACTGTAAGGCCCAAGTCTCATCTGACAAAGTGTGCCAGCAAACTGGGGCCAGGGCCAAAATACTTAGCCCTGGCTGAGGGCAGCCAGATAGCTTTTAGGCCAGGGATCACCAGCAAGTTGTTGTTAGCTGAGTGTAACACTCTTCATGGAACGTAGTGGAAGAGGTGGTCCCACAAATACGATGGGCCAGACCATTTAGATCTTTGAAGTACCAAGTATTTGATTGAGAAACCACTAAGAAACACCAAGGTTGTGGTGCAGAGCCATGCAATGGCAAACCACCTCTGAATATCTCTTGCCTTGAAAACCTAGTGAGGTCACCATAGGTAAGCTGCAACTTGATGACAAAACACGCACACACCTTTGCTAAATTTTGCTTCACCATCAGATTGATTTGATTGATTTGATTTAGAGACAAAAGATAATATGACAACTTGGACCATTATGCATAAAAAACTTACCTCAGGGCTCTTCACTGCATAGTGGGCTTGTAGTGGGGTCTCCTCATGTTTCTCTGTTTATACGTGAGGACAAACTTACTCCTTGCTGAGCAGTTTGTCTTTAGCCATCAACTAAGTCTTAAAGGCATAGATCTCATCACATCCAGTAGTGCTAAGATTGCTGGCTTTGTGAAAGTTTCAAAATTACTGTTATATCAATATTTCTGTCATTGCGGTTATATCTATATTGTAGCCCTTTCCAAAATAATCCCCCTCCCCACATGAAAGAGGCAAAGCAATTCCCACATGCTGCTGAAGATGGGGACCACGTCCTAAAGCAGATATTTTCTCCCCCACCCACACACTTCCTGCTCCTGCCACAGAAGAAGAGAGAGGCTTGTTTTAAAATATACATGTGTTTGAAATAAAGTTTTTAAAAGCCCTCCTGGTCATGAGGGAGGGGAGAAGTACTGCAGGAGAAGTGTGGTGGAGCCAAGTAGAGACTCTGCTTCTACTGTTCCTTGGAAAAGCATTTAGAGAAGCAGGAAGGAGCAACATAGAAGGGGAGAAAGGGGAAAGGTTGGATGGCCATGCAAGGGAATGGGAAGGGTGGAGCTAGGTTAGGCTCGTCATGGGCAGAGGAAAGATATCTGGGGCAAAGTCATGCTCACTGGTAAATCTGCCTGCTCTGGTGGTGAAGCAAATTAAAACTCATACTGGAAGTGGTTTTGCTTGCTGTGGAGAGATTGGAAAGCGGGGCTCAAGAAAATATGTTAGTACAAGAAATCTTGCCATGACAGACATTTGCCCTAATTGCGCAGCAGACAGTTTGTGCATAATTGGTCCTTCCCTTCTTTTCCCACATCCGTAGCCCCTTTCTTATTTTACACCAAAATGTCCCTTTCATTTGCTTATATATTGTACCTATCATTCAAACTGCATCCTTTTTCACATAGCTGTGTAGTGGGAATTGAGACAGACAAAAATCTTTCTTTGTCCTATTTTTGGGGGGCACTGAGAACTTTTTGATACAGGAACTTGACTGCTAGGCAAATTTGCAATGATCAAAATAACTTGCTTATATGGTGATGAGAGTTCCCAAACAGGTTTCTTACCTGTGCAGTTTCTTAAGTGATCTATTCATCAAATACAGATCAATTCACTACATAATTACCTCTTTGCCCCTGTTCAGTTGCATCCTTTCAATAATCATGTAGATAATGCATTGCCTGCATTTTGGTCTGGCACAATGAACAGGATTCATCCTGAAATATCTGCCCAAAACTGTTTGCAAGATTAGCTACATTTTTGGACAGTCACCAAAGCTACCAATGGCATTTAAATAGTAAGTTTCAGCTCAGGAATCTCAAATCTTTTTTTAAAAACGTGAACTTTTTATAAATTGGAGGTAGTGACAGGAGATAGAGAAGTGGCTGCAAGAAAGCAATTTAATTAGGTGAGAAAGCAGCATAATTTTGCAAATTAGATGTATCCAAACAAGTCAATGAACAGTGGACTTGATATGCATATGTACATGATATGACACAACCAGTAGTTACCAGGCATCTCTGCATTTTTTTAAAAAGCATGGCACAGAGATAAAAGGCCAGAGTGTTGTTCTGGAACCTATTGCCTGGCAAGACTGATCCTGTGGAAAAATTAATTTGCTGCTCCTCATCATACAACGTTCTAAGAATGAACTTCTGTTAATATTCAGCCTGTAGCATCTACAATTTGCCTGTCTGTCAGCAATTTGCTATAGTAAGGAAAGAATAGAAACAGTAGGGGGAAAAAGATTTAATTCAAGCCAGGGAACATAATGACATAGTTTTGGAGCTTGGACTTTTAGTCTGAAATAATTTAAGCTTTTGTTCATGATCAGAGTATTCTCCCCATCGGGCAACTTAATCCCAAACACATGTATCAGGAATCAGATGCAAGATTTTCTAGGTGACTTTGAGCATCAACATTTTTTCTTGCTTCAGAAAGGAGGTTTGGGCTAAATTAATTGAAAGAAAGCCGAGCACAGTCTGAAAGTCAAGCTGCAAAAGAGCTTGCCACAGATTATAACTTAAAACACCAAACCCCTAACAAACCTGTGCAGCCAAATATTGGCTTGAGCAATATCACTTTTTAAAATTTTATAATAATTTTAATAATTTTAATTACTGTTTAACAATTATACCCATGATTGTAATTAAGTGAGTAATTAAAGTAAGTAAGAAAAAAGATGGAATATCCACACATCACTGGATAGTTCATCTTTTTTCTAAATTAAAGAAGGCTGATGACAAAAAAAATGAGAATGGGGGGAGAAAGAGAAGGCCAATTAGGGAAACGGGTAAGCATTAATCCTCTACTTGTGTGTCTTCATCATTGAGCCACTTCAGATTGGCCCCAGTTGTTGTTCTTTTGAGCAAAATTAGATATCTGGATGTCTAAGGACAGACCAACAGCATCACATGCCATTTTGCCCTGAATGGTTACCATGGTTACCATGGTTTTGGTTATGACACTTCAGTGGTAGATCATATTTCACCAATAACATCTTCAGGGTTCCAACGTGCTGTCTTTTCCACTGGTCTGCTGATTTTAATGAAGGGGAAACATCTTTTTTTCTCTAAATGTCCAGTTCACCAAATTGTCTTCTGTGCATTCCAACCTAAAATACCTCTATTTATTTAAAAGCTTTAAAAAAAGGCTTATAGACTGCTATTAGATTATGGTGGCCTTATAAAATATTTTAAATAACTGGGGAAGGGCATCTCACCCACTGTTATCCTGAAATCTGTTATACTGCATAAATCCCAATTATCATCATACTAGTTAAGCATGATATTTAAAACATCTTTTACGCCTCAGGGAAAGAATAGAATAAAAATCTACGTCAAATAAAACTAAGTATACGAAAGTAAAATAAATAAACTATTTTTCCCTGGTGTAATTTACAAGAAAGGTCTTTGAGGGCAGAAAGGAAATTGGAAACTGAGACTTTCAATCTATTTGGTAAAGATAGGTAGGAAAGGAAATATAATGCCTCTTTTTCTCACTATGGTGGGAAGTGCAAGGGCTACTCATTGTGGGTAATATATGCAGTGTGGCTCTGATTTAGTTTCTTCCTTTAAAAAAAGAAAAACAGCTTGGAAAAGAGGTTTTGGGTGAGAAGCAGGGGGACTGGCATTCAAAATCAGTTATGTCTTCCACAGGGTTCAAAATGTGGCAAACGTTTGTTATGCCTGGATAAGATGCATTCTTTGCCAGCTATAACAAAAAGATCTGTCTTTATCAAGGAATGTTGAAAAGGAACATTCATAAAATTCTGCACTGTGGCAGCCTTCTTTGCAAAGAAATCTGAATTCTGTGGCCTGCATACAACATGAAAACTAAGTCAAATTTGAATATATTTGTTTGTTTTACCTAATGTTTTACTAGCCATGTAGAAAAACAAGGAGCTATCAAGTAATCACTTGGTCCTGAGCTTGACTTAAGGGATTCCATTGCCCACTGAAGTCATATGGGACAGAAACTTGCTTTTTAACTAAATGAAAACTGAAAAATCTCAAGATTCTAGATTTCATATCAAATATCAAGTTTTTCATCCTCTCTTTTTTATCCTTACATGGAAGTTCAGAATGTTCAAAACCTTGAACTGAGGTCAAATATACACTCACTGTTACAATATATGTGAAATGAAGTGGATGTTTGTATGAATTTGCATTATAACAGAAGTGAGAAGTCCTCCCTAAAAAAGTCAAGAGACCAGGGAACCCCTGTAGAAATTGTGTGTACAAAGACCGGATTTCACTATTATTTAAATCCTTTTTATCCAGCTTTCTCCCATATGGTATCAAGGCATCATATGACATTAAGCAACGTTATTAAATAAGGACAGCAGTTAGTTCAAATGGAAAATAGGATTTTTATGGAAAACAAATGCAAGGAAAGTTTGGGTAACATCCTTCCCCTTTGAACTCAATGAAATATAATTTCTTCCCATCTCAGCAGGAGGAGACTTAATTATAGCAGCATATGGATATGAGCTTGCACTTTATTTTGAATCCATAAAGTATAATTAAGCCCATTACTGAGTGTAACATTTTTACTCCAGATGAATTAAACAGTTATGAAAACAAGCTTGGTAGAAACTAAATGTATATGAAATTTCTAAGCAGCACACAGACCTTCCAGCTTCCCAAGAATGTTAAAAGCAGTGTCTTAAAATGTAGGTTTACCAACTTCTGAGGCTGATGAATTCTTTTTTTCAGTCTTTTCTGTATACATAGATTCATGTCAGTGTTACTATGTCTGCTCATTTGGAAGAAAAAAATCTCAGTTTGCACTCTGTGGTCTATTCAGTTTTTCTTTTTCATTCTAGATACTCTATCCATTTACAAACAACCAAATAGTGCAGCTGCAACACAAGAGGTATTAGAAGAAGAGGAGGTTGATGAAGATCTGACCTCATTGTCAAGACAGGTTGTACATGCATAAAGTCTATACACACGTAAATGGATGTTCATGACTGGGAACCTCATTTTTAAAGGGTAATGTTTACAAATTCTATATGTGTGTACAGGCTGAAGTTATAAAGCACTTGTTCTGACAGTCTTCTGAACACATGAGGTGGATCGTGTCATAGTGATTTAATTCCTTTCTTGAGAGAATGCAGTCTCTCAAGGGTAATTAACAAAATTAGTATTTCCACCTAGCTCTATATTCCAGTAGGACTATTGGCCAATTGGCCATGCTGGCAGGGACTGATGGGAATTGTAGTCCATGAACATCTGGAGTGCCATAGTTTCGCCACCACTGGCTTAGTCTGTTTCTTTTCTATCTGTACTTCTCATTTTCAAGAACAGCTTTCTCAATTCTGCTTGACATTGAGTTCAATAGTTCCCATTTTGCTTATTAGCAAAAGGGTTTGGGGATGTGTGAGAGAGGGTGAGTGTATGAACTTAACCTCCTTTGGCTTTGGTTCCTCATTTCAAAATGTCACATTATTGGACAGTGCTGATTTCAGTAGCTTTCTCCATCTTGTTTTCCCACAGATTCCTGATCTTGCAGACTAAACAACAGGTGGACTCATTCTGCTGGCCGCCTATTCAAGGTGTTTCTAATGTAATCAAGAGAACAATTGACCACCAATCCCCTGGGTTTAGAACAATAGATAGAGCTGCTAATTACCTCAGCCCTGCAACCCAGCACAGATGCAAAAAGCAAAACCTAATGCAAAGGGTCTCTTTTCCCACCAAACTAGCGATCCACCCTATAAAAGTCCTGCTCACCTTAAGCTCATTGCTCATTTCTAAACTGAACCTCCCTTGGTCAAGTTGGTGTGATACATGATATTGTCCTTCTACGGGATTTCTGTGCTGGCATAGAGTCCCTGCCTTCTCCTTTGTCTGCTGCATTAGAACCATTAGGTAACATATCACCCTGCTGCCTCCCAATTCCCTTTCTATCATCCAAACTTATTTTTCTCACCTTTTTATATCTCTAGGAACTTGGTGTATGTGTCTCCATCTCTTCCTGTATGTTTGCTTGAAACCAAATTTATATAAACATTTTAAACTTAATTTGGACTCCTTGTGTTACTCTGCGGAACGCTCCTTGCCAATTTCCCCATATACATAGTCTCAAAGGTCACAGCCTAGCCTCCTCTCACACTGCCAAGCTAAGTTGCTCTCCCCAAAACACTGCCAAGCTGAGTTATTTCCCCATTGCTACTTTGAGAAAGATATTCATACTGTTAGCCATTAACAAGCCCGAACTGGCATGATATTTGCTCACTATATGCACATCAACCTCCAGAATATATTTCTGACTTTAAGATAATTATACAGTGGCTACTCACTAGGTGCAGTGACATATGTGCATGGCTGTGATTGGGCAACATTAATCTAAAACATTACAAATCTTTGAGCCCTTCAAAGATCTTTTCAGAGTTAATTTATTTATTAAAATATTTGTATCCTGGCTTTACTTATGGCTGAAATGTACACGTAGAGGAGGCACTGAACAACCATCAGTATCTATTTTCCAGGTCTTTTCTGTAGACTTGTAACCAAGTTACAAGACTTGTGACCACAGTTACCTACACTTTAATTACCCTATTAAAGTGCTTTGAATAGAATAGAATAGAATCTTTATTGGCCAAGTGTGATTGGACACACAAGGAATTTGTCTCCGGTGCATATGCTCTCAGTGTACATAAAAGAAAATACAGGTTTGTGTTGAGAAACCACAGATCAAGCAGCTAGATTGTTATTGAACATGAAATATAAAGGAAAATCTTGTCAATCTTAAAATAGGCTGCTAATTTGTGTCCAGGCATAACTGTTATCTTTCTGATTCTAAATGGTTTCAGGGTATTTGAAAGACTACTTACTCCCATATAAGCTTGTCCGGCATTTAAGACACACATTTCAGGCTGTCCTCCATGCATTCCCACCTTTTGAGAGAAGATGAGAGACCCAGCCTTCTCTGTGATGGCATCATAATATGGTTGCCATCCTCCTGGTAGGGCCTGAAGATCTCTCAGAATTATAACTGATTTCCAGATGACATTGATCAGTTCCCTTGCAGGCAATGGGTGATTTGGGGTGGACTGTATGGCACTATACACCACTGAGGCTCCTGCCTTCCTCAAACCCTGCTCTCCCCCAGCTCTCCCACCCCCCCAGATCAGAATTTCCCAACCCATAGTGGGCAGCGCTATGTCACAACCATGGTATGACTTCTGCACAGCACTTTGCATGTTAAGCTTTGGTCACAGAGGCCCTTTCTGCACATGCAAAATAATGCACTTTCAATCCACTTTCACAATTGTTTGCAAGTGGATCTTGCTATTCCACACCATAAAATCCAGCTGCAAAGTGCATTGAAAGTGGATTGAAAGTGCATTATTCTGCATGTGCAGAAGGTGCCCAAGTAAAAATTTGTCCAATTACCCTGCCAAATTGGTTATCTTTTACAAATATCTTGTGCTGTCGCTACTTGTCTATCCCCACCCCCAAAAATATTTAAAGCATGCTAATGAAATCAGAACCCCAAATCCAGCTGCAGGTACATTTAACTGCAGATCGTTAGTGACCTTGTTTGTCAGACTGGAAGGACTTTATAATGCACATCTGTGTAAGCCATACATCCAGATTTTCCTTGCTGTTTGATTACAACAATCCTACTTCCAGTTCACCATACTCATACATTTATGTCACATTCTCCGCTCCGTTCCATGAATAACATATTTCTGAATTATACAAAATATCATATTTGGGAATTATTAGGCATCCAAATACAGACATGGGGATTGGTTGCTGCATGCATTTCCTCTAAAATGAATGTTAATTCTGAAGCAGTAATCAGAAAAGTGATATTGCTGTACCCTTAACATAGGATACTCTCAATATCCCGATCAGTTGCAGAATGCTCGATAAATACAACTGCAATGTGCCAGCCTACGTAGTGAAAGGTTTTTCCTATCACATACCCTTAAACCTATGGCAGTTTTGAAAATGGTGTCTTCCTTATGAAATGTGGGGTATGCGTGTGGATTGGATGGCAGGCATTGAGAGCTAAATGGAAGGAGAGGATGTTAATAACTCAAACCCTAGACTTTTCACAAATCTAAATAACCTTTTGTGCAGTACTCTGGCTTTTTGGATGCAGTTCTTAAAGTAGCTTGTGTTATTTATGGGTATAATTAAACAAATTATTATTAACAGACTCTGAGTGGAATGTGGCATAATTCAATTCTGCTTGCTGATTTAAAAGCTATTAATATTCTGGAGCACTCTTGGAAGAAAGGAAGTAAAGATTTGCTACTTATTCCAGTGTAATAAAATTATTATGCTGCCTAGGCTTTCTTCTCTTGCTCATTCATCAGTTCTGTGGAAATAGGGATGTTTACGAACAGAATATTATCTTGTTGGAGAAGTCCAAAAGTTCCATCTGGTCTAAAATTCTACTCTGCTGCCAACTGTATTGGAGAAGTTCACAAAAAGGGTAAGATAAAGACAAAAAAAATCCTGCTTGTTTTTAGTTCCTACAGCCAAACCACTTTTACACCCTGAGGTCTAACACACTTGTCCTAAGACAGCAATGCATTTTAAATCTTTATAATGAAAATTCATGTGTTAACAGACATACAAAAGTACTCCTTGAATCTCTACACCAAATAATGCTATCAAGTATGTAGCTGAAAATAGTAGAGAACCTCCAAGCAGACCCATCTATCATCATCAAACCTGCAGACAAAGGAGGTGGAATAGTCATCATGAATAAGGAGGATTACTTAGGAGAAATTTGTAGCCAATTTGAGGATAAAAACTTTCATACACCTTTAAAAGAAGATCTTCTTTCACACATACAAAATCTAATAAAAATAGTTGTTAATGAGGGAGAAATTTTAGGTTATATCAGGGATGTAGGTATTGTTTTTTATGGGAGGGGTTCGAGGGGGCCAGACCCCCACCCACCCCTAGGGCATGGCCATGCCTCCCCAATCCCCATCCCCTAGCCTCAGTGCTTATAAAAGCAGGTCTCTGAGGCCAGGGATGGCAGACTACCCTGCCCCCCGCCCCCCCACTGGCTGAGCACCCAGCTGGCAGTCCCTTCTGCCCTCCCCTCTAGTCAGAGACGTAGCTAGGGAAAATGGAGCCCGGTGCAAAATCTGAGTTTTGGTCCCCCTCCCCCCAATGGGTGGCCGTTGGGCTGCAGGAATCCACCCCCAAACAGCATCACTTTCAATGGTGTTTAAGCTAGGGAACCCAGATTCTCCTTTTAAATCCACCTTAAGGGAGAATCTGGGGTCCCCAGTTAAAACAACATTGAAAGTGATGCTGTTTTGGGGTGGATTATCTCCCACCCTGAAACAGCATCACTTTCAATGTTTAAACTGGGGACCTCAGATTCTTCCTTTAAACGCATGCCAAAGAGGGTGGATTTAAAAGGAGAATCTGGGGAAATTTGGGGGGGTGCCTGCTATCAGGGGTGCAATTATTAAGCTAGCAGCACCAAACTTTCAGGGTATCTTTAGAAGACTCTCCTGATGATACCACCCAGGTTTGGTGAGATTTGTTTCAGGGGGTCCAAAGTTATGGACCCTCAAAGGTGTAGCCCGCATCTTCTATTAGCTCCCACTGGAAACAATGCTCAGAATATATGCTGTTCTGTCAAGTAAAATGATAGACATTTTTGATGATCAAAGAGCTGTGTCTCTTACAGTGCAATCCTAAGCAGAGCTACTCAGTCTAAGCCCATACATTTCCATGGGCTTAGACTAAAGTAACCCTGCATATGATTGTATTGTTAAGTGTTCATCAAGCTGTATGGTAGCTGCCATTTGATAAACAGGTCCCAGACAGCTGAAAGCAAATTTAAATGACACAACTGCAGTGTGCCAACTCCAACAATGGGTTCTATTACTTCAGGGCGTTGTGTTTTACAGCCTGGTCCAAGCTGAGCAGGAGGCGCTCATGAGGCAGCTGCTCTCACATGACTGAGCCAAAAGGACTAAAAAGTACCAAGTGATCCTGATATATGCAACAGTTATTTTGCTGATTACGCATAAAGATTCAAACCCCAGAGTGTGATATTTTCAAGTTAGCCAGAAATCACAGTATTGGAGACAGAGGTAGTAAAAATGGTATTTACTAGAACACAATAAATAACCAACGCAACAGTCCATGGCCAGGCTCCAGCTTTTCCAGTCCATCCCCAGTGCTAGTCTCTGCTTTCTAGAGATGTTCTATGAGTTGGTCTCAAAATTACAATACTAATAATCTAGGCATTGTGTAGAATATAATGACCTGAAAAAAGCATTAGACCTTGAGATATCAGGCAGTGTTTATATTTTCAGTGTTCTAGTTCAGATATGTTAGAAACAAGCGTAGGATTAGTGTAGGTGATTAGAATCTCCAATAAAGCCATTCCAGCAAAGTTATATGCATATGTAACGGGTACTGCCAACTTCCCACAGAAAGCCAGAGAGGAATGTGGGCAAAGCAGCATCTTTCAAGGCAAGTGTTCAAAAATAAAGATCTAATGCCATCTACAGATTCCATGACAATAGCAAAGACAGCTAGTATTCAGTATACCCCCAGTATTTAAATGGGCTTCTTGTGAGTTATTCAGAACAGTTGTGTAGAACTGGAGAGTATAGAAAGTTTTCATTTTCAACTAATTCAAGAGGAAATTGGGAAGCTACAGCATTTTTCATTTTTGGAATTTACAAGAATGTCAACATTTATTTCAATGAAAAGTTTTATTTAGTTTATAGAGAAAAGTTTTATATCAAATAGCATATTTATTTTGGTTAAATTGGGCAAAATATGGATCAATATTTAAAATGGAGGGAGCAGAGGTGGGGTTTTTTGCAAGTTATACAAATCAGATAAACTTAGTGGAAGCATGGTGTCTAGTAGTTATTTCTTCCATAGCAGTGGTATTTATAATAAAAAGATATCCTTTGAAATAAAAGTTTTAATGAAATTAACAATTGCATTCTAAGCTGTTGGAATCCTACTGAAGCCTACTCAATAGGGCTTACTCTCAGAAAACTGCTCTTAGAATTACACTGTTAGTGTCTTAATGAGGAATTAGGCAAGGCTTGGACCTGAAATTCCCTTCTGACTGAATAGAAGACTCTTCCACATATAGTCACCAATTGATCCATCTGTAGCCTTCCGTCTTCCCCAGAAGATGCTCTGGAGGCTCTGTCAATGCTTTAAAGATCTTTGGAATAATAGAAACAAGGGATGTGCTCAACTGGAGCAGGAATGCTTCTTGCTCTTGCAGCAGGATCATTGGATCAGACCACAGATAAAGCAGAAGTAATTGAGAGAACCTTTTCTTCCCCCACGCCCTACAGCAGCTTACCAAGTCAGCATAATTTTGTTCTCAATGATATTCCTCATGTAGAACATGGAGGTCAAACTGGGGAGTGCTGTGGATGAAAAAAATCAGTAGAAAACCATCTCTCTGTATTCTGCCATCATTTAAACAAACTATAGGATCAGTGTCAATATATTTTAGAGATTTAAATTTAAATGTATACAACCTAATTTTTATGGGGAAATTTAGGTAGTTAGAATTCATTCAAGTGTATCATCCTTTTGCATGCTGATAAAAAATGAGCAGTTGTCAAAAAGTTACAAATCTTCCTTTATCTTAAATTTCAACAGCTTTTATACATTTGGGATTTAGAACTTGCTCTAGCAGAGTGGTTCAAGAAAAGTTCAGTTGGTTCATACCTTTTACAATTTTTTTCTTTTGCAATACACTGAACCCTCCTAAAAAAAAGAGCTGCTGGACACTAAGACAAGATTCAGCGAAGTTAGGAGCTCACCTTTGCTGTGAGTTCACTAGATATCTTTAGACAATCACCCTCTACAGATTGGGGATACCCAAACACAGTTGTAATAGTTATATTTACACATTACAATCTTTCACACTTTCTCCACTGTAGGAGACAAGATTTGGATATAGACCCCCACCTTTCTCTCCTGTAAGGAGAATCAAGGTGGCTGACAAAAACTCATTTCCCTTCCTTTCCCTACAACAGCCCTCTTGTGAGGTAGGTTGGGTTCAGAGAGTTCTGAGCAGGCTCATGTGTAGATATGGGAAATCAAATCCAGTTCACCAAATAAGAGTCTGCTGCTCATGTGGGTGATTTCCTCACTGGTGACTAATCCTGGGATAGTCACCTGAAATATCCATGTTCCCTCAAGATCTCGTCACAGCCGAACCATGGAGCACAGATCAGTCCCGTTTCTGGCGCTCCTCCTCCCCCCTTATCATGTGATTTTCCTGGACCTGTTTGTATATGCACCTTTTTGAAAAAACACTCCAATGGGAGCTAACAGGAGATGGGGGCTACACATTTGAGGGTCCATAACTTTGGCCCCCATGAACCAAACTTCACCAAACCTGGGTGGTAAAGTCAGGAGAGTCTTATACTTATACCACCCAGGTTTTGTGAAGTTTAGTCCAGGGGGTCCAAAGCTATGGACTTCCAAAGGGGGGTCCCCATCCCCCATAGTTTCCAATGGGAGCTAATAGGAGATGGGGGCTTCACATTTGAGGGTCCATAACTTTGGCCCCCATCAACCAAACTTCACCAAACCTGGGTGGTATCATCAGGAGGGTGTCCTAAAGATACTTTGACAGTTTGGTGCTGCTAGCTTAACAATTGCACCCTGACAGCAGGCAACCCCCCCCCCCTCCCAGGGGCAGCGCTAGATGTCTTCACTAGAGACATGCTGCAGTGAGATGTTGGAACCTGGATGAAAAGGTGCCTATTCTTTTGAAATTTGGTTGTATCTAGATTAAATTTTTCGTGGGAATTTGGCCGTGGAGGAGGGGGGAATCAAACTTGGTTCTCCAGATTGGAGTCACCATTCTTAATCACAGCACCACACTGGCTCATATTGCTTTCCAATTTTCTTTTCTTCTGACATATGACTCACGCCATCATCATCTTATTCTATTTGTGAGTTGCACAAATCACAACAGGTTTTTATTAAAAGAGTAAGCCAGGAAATCTTTGGGCTCATATGCTCCCTCCTCTGCCAAGAATGAAGACTTTGTAGTTAAGAACAAACTACAAATTGCTTGAAGACCCAAAACTGGTTAACAGATTGCAGTGTTGCTTGCCTATCAACTAGGATTAAGTGGCTGTCTATAATCCAGTTTGTAGACAGTAAACAAACCAGTTTATTATAGCACATGATTGTACAACAATCTGTGATCAGTTTCAAATGAGGAAGCAATCTATCTTAGTATGGCACACACAAGTGGTGAAGGGAATACGTGTTCCAAGAGTGAAGTCTGCCGATGGTGTCTCAATGTCGCCAATGAATAAGAAGTGCTTGCAGTATTCAAGTACTATGTATTAAATATATTGTTAGAACAAACTTTTTAGAACAGCTGCCAATATCTGTTGTAATAGTGGAATGTTCACACAGAAGAATGTATTTGGAAGAGCATCTATCATTTTTTTATCTGGAGAAAAAACCCAGGTGATCTTATTAAAGGACAATTGTCTTGAAGCTGTGAAACTGTGGCCGTTTCCGCACGGGCGGAATACTGGCGGCCTTCCGGGAAGACGAGCAAAGCGCGCAGTCCCCAGGTCGCATCATCGTCACACATAGGGCGCAGCTGCTTAGCAGCCAGCTGCTTTCCGCTTCCCCTTGCGCCGCCTATACCCGGGCCGGTGCCAGCGTTTCCAGAGTGTGCTGGGAAGGGCACTTTTCTGGAAACGCCGGCTGGAAGCCGCTGCCGTGCGAACGGCAGCGGCTTCCCGGCGCTTCCCCCCCCCCTTCACTTACCTGCTATCTGGCCCTCCGGCGCGTCGCCGGGGCCTGGGGACACGCCCCCCTGCTCTGCGACACGGAAGCAGGCGCGACCATGCGGACGGTCCCAGCGTCGTCGGGTCGGCGTCAGAAACGCCGACCCAAGCCCTTCCGCCTCCGTGCGGAAAGGGCCTGTATCATTCTGTATCATTAAAATGCTACTGGAACACGGCCATACAACCCAGAAAACCCATTACAGGAGAAACTACTACTGGAACATGGCCATACAATCCTGAAAACCCACAGCACCCTATTCAAGCTTGTTTTACATATCAGATCTAGCTCAATTAAAATGCTCAGGGATATTATGAACACTGCTCCCAACATTCTGTTCTTAATGGTTAGCATAAACCTTGAATAGATCAGTGTTTAAGTACGAGAAGTTCCTGTCCTTTTATAAATAAGTGAAAACTGTCATAATTTCACCAGACATAATATAGGGATGAATACAGCATACTTGCTAGATAATTTTTTCCTGAAATCTGATTATTGCTTTGCAGAAAAACTTTTCATGCTAGAAAAACTTTTCATACTAAAAGATTTTTATTTTAACATATTTCTAATTCAACAACACTTATAGAGGGTACAACATATTAATAGAGTATACAACTCAGTGATGGTGTAGAAATCTTTCTGTGGGTGAACAGTAGATGTATATGAAGAACTCTCAACTTCTTTCAAGTCCAAATATTTTATTATCCTATTATAGTCATGTTCTCTTCCAGTATTTGCCCCAAACCCAAATTCTCTGTCTGCATTTAGAATTTAAATTTCAGGTGTATTATCTTTCATGCTTAAAAAAGAAATCAACCACATAGAGGTAGATAACAAAATTCTGATGAGAGCTTTGATCAGGAACACAGTGGTTCGTCTAAAGCATCTTCAAAGCTTTCATATAACAAATTCCTAAAAAACAAAACCCATCTGAAGCATTTATTTTCTTCTGGCATATCATTTTATTATGTCAAATGTTCAATTTGAAAAAGTGTATTTTGTTTACAACATTTGCAACATGTTCTAGGCACAATCCAATAAAACTGGTCCGTTTGTCTTCCAGTTTGTGAATACTAAACACAGGACAAATGTTGGGGTGTTTTGGAACGCTGGCCTAGAAGTGCCGATAATTGACATCTAGAATTCAAACTATTGTAGCCAGGTCATTTTGTCGCTCTACTCGGACGTTTTAAGTGTAGCTCCACACTAGTCTACAGAAAGAAATCTTACACAGATTTCCTTTTATTGTCACAGAAATCAAATGCTTTTGTGCAACTGTGTTTCCCTGACAGGCTGAAGGTAGGAATTAATAGACTGTTAGTTCTTTAGGTGAAAGTCATGAATCTGCAGGACAAAGGCATCATTCTCTCCCCGTAGTCAGTAACTTGAGAGCTTTCTGTAGATTCTGAACAGCAGTATTCACATCTTCATATTGCAAAGCACTGCCAGCATATTTGCAATATTTCTGAGCCCTGGCAAAATCTTCAGGAGACAAACGAAGTTCCCCTGTGAAAATAAAGATGACTAAGCTTTAGGGTCACTACAAATTACATGAATTACATATTTACTCAATCATTTATTCACTATCAATGGTGAATACTAAAGTTGTTTGGTATCCTTTATGAGTAAGCCAATACTTTTGAGAGAGATTTGCTCTTTATCTGAAGCCAGCAAGGAAAGCTTTTAAAAACTCTAGCCTGTAAAGGGTAATCATGTTACAATCTGCACAAAAACAAGAACAGTGTCTCAAGCATTAACCTTGCATTCTGCTTTTTCCAGAGCTTAAAACACAGGAAAGGCTATTCATGCCGTTTCTGTATAATTTGTCTAAATACTAGAATGAACTCTGTTACAAGATACCCACACTCTCTGATGCTAGATATGGGCATTGCCACATTTTCTTTTTGCTGTAGGTGAAAGAGAGCCAAACAAGTATTTGATAATATACCAGTAAACACTGAAATATTTTTACCCATTTGTATTAAAGTAGCACTGTGCTCATTTGCGATAAAGCTATAAAGAAAGAATAACAGAACAATCTTAAGTACAGTAAACCCCTTCTAAGCCCAATGAATTCAATCTGCTTAAGTAACTCTGTTCAGGATTGCGCTGTTAGTCTTGCTTGACTGCCAGCCTCATAAGATTTGATATAACTGTACAAATTTCAACATAAAAAACGCTCATTAAAACATTTTGCTTTTGAGCTTTGTGTATTTTTATATTTATTTTTTAAATTTATTTTGTTGGATTTATATTCCATTCTATCCCCGAAAGGCTCTGGGCGGGTTACAGAATAATTTTAAAACATTCCATAAACATTAATATATAAACCTTAACTAATTAACCTTTAAAAAAACCACTGAGATGGTAATTCAATAAATCCATCGTTCCCACCTTCAATCCTTCCTTGCTAACCCAGGAGACCGAAGTTGTCATACTATGCTCAATCCATCCAGCTGGCTAGCGGGAAAAGGCCTTGTGGAACAGCCATGACTTGCAAGCCCTACGGAACTGACATAATTCTCACGCGGAACTGACATCATTAGGCAGCTTGTTCCACCAGGCAGGAGACAAGACTGTAAAAGCCCTGGCTCTTGTCGAAGACAGTCGAATGTCCCTTGGGCCGGGGATGGTCAGGAGGTTCCTTTCCGACATACAGAAGGGTCATGTAGGGCAATATGGGGAGATGCAGACCCGAAGATATGCAGGTCCATTACCGCTTAAGGCCTTAATGGTCAATGCCAATACTTTGAAAATGATCTGGAACTCAACTGGCAGTCAGTGTAGTTCTCTAAGAACTGGTGTTATATGATCACGACTGGCTGCCCCAGATCACGACTGGCTGCCCCACTTAAGGCTGCATTCTGGACAAGCTTTAATTTCCGAATCAGAGACAAAAGTAGGCCAGTGTAGTTACAGTAGTCTATTCTTGAAGTGACCATTATATGGATTACTGTGGCAAGGTCAGGTTTAGAAAAATATATGGGGCCAGCTGCCGCATCTGTCTGAGATGGAAAAAGGCAGTCTGGCCTGTTCTCGTGATCTGGTCCTCCAGCGATAAACTGGAATCCAGAATCACGCCCAGACTCTTGATGCAGCTAAATGTATACCTGCACCGTCCAGGGTTGCCAGCTGGAGGTCCATGGGTCTCTCCCCCCAGCCAAGCCAGAGAACCTCAGTCTTTGCTAGATTTAACTTCAGTCTGCTTGCTTTCAACCAACCTGGCAAGGCTTCAAAACAATGCTGGAGAGCTTCAGGGGCAGAGGCTGGCTAGCCCTCCATCGTAAGAATAAGCTGGGTGTCATCAATGTATTGATGACAGTCAAGTCCAAAGTTCTGCACCAGCTGAGCAAGGGGTCACATGTAGATGTTAAACAATGTTGGAGAGAGGATGGCCCCCTGCAGCATCCCACATTCAATGCTTGGCTCAAGGAAGGCAGAGTGATAAATAAGTAGTGGTGTGAAACAGGACTCTACTAGGGTGAGACCTTACTTTTTGTGGATTCCTTTGTCCCAACACTGGCTGAACTGATTCATTGTATTCACTACTGATAGCGAACATGTGGGCAACAGAATGTGAAACTGATCAGCTTCTGTAACTGCATCTATATAAGAGTCAGATACTCTTATGGATATTTGGCGCATGCAGATGTACACATGGAGGGGAAGGTAGCAAGAAAAGAGAAAGGTGTGCCTTTCTTCTTTTCTGGTAACACAAGAGACCAAAAAGCCTAATAAGTAATGATGCGTCATAGTTCACAAACTGATTTGAATTAAACAGAACAAGTTTTATTTAATTTGATTTGTTGCTTCCCTTACCTCAATGATTGGGATAAATAAAAACATGTAAAAGCATAATATTTATACACATTGGACTCCTGTCATCATACAATACTGGCTCTAACCAGTAAGAGACAGCTGACATGAAAAGTCTTGTGAACTTTTTGCACGGTATTTTGGGTAAATCTCCTGTAGAGAAAGAATTCACTATATTGGGACATTTTGCTAATGATGCATCTCCACAAACCTGTGTTGCATAAAGAAAAGCAAGTAGAGAAGATTGCTCTGCCAATTTTAGGTAGTAATAATGGAATGCAGGGAACATCTCAGGTGATAATGGAACACAGGGAATATCTCAGGTGTACTTTGGCTGTAAATACTGTTAACTCAAATATGATATACTTTATATATCAGTTTTTCATTTGAAACTATACTCTGAGAACTGGGAAAATTGCATGACCATGAGTGTTAAATCTACAGTAAAAGTGTAGATTTATATTTACAAATGATAAATGCTAAAGTCTCATTTATTTTACTAGGGGGAAAGCATCTCTGTATTCACTGCATGTAATGGACATTCCAACACGGTGTTATCTAACACCTCTGTTTTGTGTAAAATCAAGAAAGCAAACTGAAAGGCTAGTTTCACCTTTCTTAAAATAATGCAAAATTTAAATCTGCTTATGGAGTCTAGCATCTGTACCTGATGACTATATTAAATCTACATTAAACTTTTTAACTGTGGTCAATGGTGACCTCTGCACTTTGGGGGAAAAAAATGGGAAGGACAAATTACCTTAAAGGCCAACTCAAGGACATTTTGTTTTTCATATTATGATGCCAAAAGCAACTTGAAAAACATTCTCTTAGAAAACAGCAAGGCATCAGTCCAGTATTCAACAGATTTGCTGGAACAAAGCCTAAATTAACCAATCTAATCTTATTTTTACAGTACCTACTCTATTACATGTTCTGTTGACAAAAGGTCTTATTTATTATTATGAAGGCTGCTTCAGATACCATTATAGCAACATTTCAGGAAAGGGCTCAGAACCTGTGGATGTGAAAGAGGGAGAAAACTTGAGTAGTTATTTCAAGAAAAGTAACAGAAAAGTGTTAGTGTATGTGGTAGTTGCTTTCGATCTGTGTAATGTGAAAGAGGTAAATTCTGAAATATCAAAATATTGACACATGGGAAAACCTGGGCCTTATGTATTCTGAAGGAAACCAGACCCTCTGCACTTCCAAACATAATATTAGTATAATAGTTATATTCATTACTGAAATCTAACAGTCTACAGTTAACTTCCACAAATGATGAATCTTTCAACTAGGCAGTGAGGAATGGAGATTGGAGTTGAAAATGCTTATAGATCACAGATAAAGGATGAAAACTGTTTACAATAAAATTGGTGTCTGTGAATGCTTGTAAAAAAAACTGGCTGCATGCTAGCTCCTTTAAGATTATAGTTTTTATAGAAACTGCACAATTTAACACCAAAACAATAATTTTATTGTTGCAAATTAAAAGTTAATTGGTACCTTATTTATTAATATTCAAGGTACCAATTAACAAATAAATAAGGCATTATGAGTTTTTAGGTTTCAGCTTATACTATCTGATGCGTAAGGTGTATTATGCAGCCTCAAATGCTGGGTACACAGATCCCAACTGAGAAATTCTCATGTAGATTGTGGCCCATTATTCATGGAACAACCTTTTAGCAGCGTGGTGGGGCTGAATTGTGGTCTCCTCGTGTTTCCCTGTTCAAATGTGAGTAGGCATCCCAGATCTCCCCCGCAGCTAGTCTCAGTGGGCCGGTTTCCTGGTTCTCTTAATTCTGCTCCTCTTGAAGGCACAGATTTCATAACACGCAGTAGTCCCAATACTAGAGAGCTGGAATCCCCCTTCCCCTCCTCTCTGTCTCTCCCAGTCTCTCTTTCAAAAGAAACTTGTTTTACAAAAGAGGCCTGTCTGAAAAAAAGTTTTTTAAAACCCTCCTGATCATCAGGGAGGGCCGAAGCAGAGCGAGAGAGGTGGGCTGGAGCCAGAAACAGACTCTCCTTGTGCTGTTCCTTGCAAAAGCTGACTCTGTTATATTGATACATTGATATATCTCAATGAACATTAGAGAAGCAGGAAGGAGCCAAGAGCAATGGGGCAAGGGAGAAGGCACGGATGGCAGTGCAAGGAATGGGAAGGGCAGAACTAGGCATGCTGGCTGTGGGCAAAGAGAAGAAGTCCAGGGCAAAGCTCTGCTCACTGGAAAATCTCCATGCTCTGGTGGTGAAGCAAAATTAAATTCATGCTACAAGTGGTCTTGCTTGCTGTTGCAAGACTGGAAAGTGAAAGCAGAGCTTGAGGAAATATGTCTGTACAAGAAATCTTGCTATAACAGACATTTGCCCTTATCGTACAACAGATGCGTTATGTGTAACTGGTTCTGATTTAGCAGAAAAATCCTATTTCTGCATGCATGCTTTGTCATTGTTTGGATCATGATAAAAAAACTCTCACAACAAAGGGGAATCTTTCAAAAACTACTGAAACATATAACTGGAAGCTGCTTTCAAAAAGATTTAAAAACATACAAATGTGAGGCTACAAATAATTCAAATCTTCTTTTGAACCTTGAAATAGTTAAGTGCCACATCTTTGTGTTTTCCACTTAAGAACATAAGAACATAAGAACTAGCCTGCTGGATCAGACCAGAGTCCATCTAGTCCAGCATTCTGCTACTCGCAGTGGCCCACCAGGTGCCTTTGGGAGCTCACATGCAGGATGTGAAAGCAATGGCCTTCTGCTGCTGCTGCTGCTCCTGAGCACCTGGTCTGCTAAGGCATTTGCAATCTGAGATCAAGGAGGATCAAGATTGGTAGCCATAAATTGACTTCTCCTCCATAAATCTGTCCAAGCCCCTTTTAAAGCTATCCAGGTTAGTGGCCATCACCACCTCCTGTGGCAGCATATTCCAAACACCAATCACACGTCAGCAAGTGAAGAAGTGGTTTCCACTTTCTTTATTAGTCCCTAATTCTTTTCCCCCCCCGCATTTTCAACAATGAATGCCCCTGGTTCTATAGTGTATTGTGAGAAAGAGAGAAAAATTTCTCCTCTGTCAACATTTTCTACCCCATGCATAATTATAGGACTTCAAATCATAGTCCCCCCCTCAGACGTCTCCTCTCCAAACTAAAAGGAGTCCCAAACGCTTGCAGCCTTCTTCCTCATTAAGTGAAGGTGCTCCAATCCTTCAATCATCCTCGTTGCCTTTTCTCTGCACACTTTTTTTTTTTTCTATCTCTCTTTCGATATCCTTTTTTTGAGATGTGGTGACCAGAGACTGGAACACTGCAGTTACACCAAGCGCGGGGTCGCATCTTCACTGCTTTATATAAGGGCATGACAACTCCTTGCAGTTTTATTATCAACTCCTTTCCTAATGATCCCCAGCATAGAGGTTTTGCCTTTTTCACAGCTGCCATGCATTGAGAGTTGACATTCCCATGGAACTATTTCTCAACCAAGACAGCTTCCAAAATCCCTTTCCTGGTCTGTGACTGATAGCACTGACCCCTGTAGCGTGTATGTGAAGTTTGGATTTTTCCCCCTATGTTATGCATCACTTTTACATTTTAGCTACATTGAACTCTGCCCATTTTGCCATTTCTTAGCTCCACTCACCTAATTTATCAAGGTCCACTTGGAGCTCTTTTTTGCAATCCCTTTTACATGGTTCTTACCACCCTACATAAATTTGAGTATCATCTGCAAACTTGGCAGCCACATACCACGCTTACCCACCCCTACTTCCAGGTCATTTATGAATAAGTTAAAGAGCACTGGTCCCAAAACGGATCCTTGGGGGACACCACTCCCTACATCTCTCCACTTGTGAGAACTTCCCATACCTTATACCCACCCTTTGTTTCCTGTTTCCTCAACCAGTTTTTTAATCCATAGGAGGACTTCCCCTCTTATTCCTTCCATTGCTCCAGCCTTTTCTCCAACAGTCTCTGGTGAGGAACTTTTGTCAAAAGCTTAACTTTTGGAAATCCAAGTAGACAATGTCCACTGGTTCCCTCTTATCCACATGTCTGTTTACACCCCTCAAAGAACTCCTGTAAGTAAGTTTGCTGTAAGACAGGACTTGCCTCTACAAAAGCCATGCTGACTCTTTCCCTCAGCAAGCAGGTCTTCTTCTGCTTTTCTACATGTTTAATTAATTTTATCTTTAATGATAGATTCTACTAATTTACACCAAGGAACAGATGTCGGAAACTGACTGGCTCTGTAATTTCCTGGAGTCCCCCCCTAGACCCTTTCTTAAAGATTGGTGTGACATTGGCCATCTTCCAGTCTTCAGGGATGGAGCCTGATTTCAGGGAGAAGTTGCATATTAATGCTGAGAACATTTCCAGCAATTTCTACATGCTTTGAGCTTCTTTAAGAACTCTTGGATGAATGCAATCTGGGCCAGGGGATTTGGTAGTATTTAGTTTATCAATGTCTACCACTATCTTCGGCTGCAGTTCCTCGGATCTCACCTCCTAAGAGAGCTTGGTTCAGGTGCAGGAATTTTCCTCTCACTCTCCTTCTTGCAGGTGAAGACAGATGCAAAGGAATTCCATTCAGCCTTCTCTGCAATCTCCTGTCATCTCTTTTTAGCACTTTTTACCTTTTGTTCCTTCATCATCCCTAACAGGGCCTTACCGCTTCCCTAGCTGGCTTCCTGCTTTTGATGTACTTGAAGAACTGTTTGTTGCCTGAATAGTCTTGATGTTCAAGAGCTGCCATGCGTTCCTCTATAATCCTTTTTTTTGCCTCCCCTTTACAGCTAACTTGGCTTCTCTTTTTGCCAACACCATTTCTCTGTGATTTCCCTCTCTGGTATTCTTCTTCTATCAGTTAAGTTGGACTTCCATTTTCTAAAAGACATCTTTTTTTTTTCCTAATAATTTTCCCTCAACCTCCCCTTGTTTGTGTGTTAACCATGGTGGCTTTCTTTTTGCACTCAAGGCCTGCCTTTCCTAACCTCAAGTGGAACATGCATTCCAGCTGAAGCTTTTAAGACTGTAAAGTTTTTTAAATAAGCACCTCCAAGCACCTTTTGGACATTTTTGACCTCTCTTGAGTTTTCCCCTTTCAGCTTCCTCAAGCACTATCATCCCTCTCTATCATCTTTGAGAGAATTTCCCTTTCTAGAAGGCGAGACTGTAACTACATTTAGTAGTTGCCTCACTTGTCTAAAAGCATGCAGAGATATACACTGAATCTGAAAACAGCATTGTGGTTACGCTGTTCCCTATCGGCTCAACAACAACACTGACTTCCCGCAGCAGTGGGGTCCTGGGTCCCACATAGAATTTTCAGATCTAGGATCACCTCCTCCCCTGGTTGGTTCTACAACCATCTGCTCTAAGCCACAGTCATTTAGCATATCCAGGAATGTTCTCTCCTTACTATGACCTGAACATGCATTTTTTCCAGTTTATGTGGGGAGAGTTAAAATCGCCCATTACCAATGCATTTTTGCTTTGTTGGCCTCTCTAATTTCTTTTTTTCCATCTCAGAATCCTCTTGTGCACTTTGGTCAGGGGGACGATAATATATTCCTACTGTTAAACTATGCTTCACCCCTGGTATTGATATCCACAGTGCTTCTGTAGAGGAATCAGCTCCCCCTGCATTGTCTATTTTATGTGACACTATGCTCTCTTTGATGTAGAGGGCCACCCCACCCCCAATACGCCCTGTCCTATCCTTCCTGTAGAGCCTGTAACCTGGGATAACAGCATCCCACTGGTTCTCCTCATTCCACCATGTCTCTGTGATGCCCACTATATCAATGTCCTCTTTCAAAACTCTGTACTCCAGCTCCCCCATTTTAGGTCGAATGCTTCTACTATTAGCATAGAGACACTTGTATACTCTGTCTCTGTCCCTAACCTGGGATTTATGTGATTTGCCCTCTAGCCTTTTGTAGACACTATCACTTATCACATTGCTATGCTCCTCGCACTTAGTATACATAGGTTATGGCTAAAGGACGCATGCTATAATAACTTTGCAGCAGCAATGAACATCTGGCTCTGGCCAATATTATTATACTGTATTATACTGTATATTATTATATTTATTAGATTTAACTATTTTATTCTTGTTTAAATGTATTCTATTTTTTTAAGTGGTTGTATGCCGCCCTGAGCCCTGTAGGGAATTGGGCGGGGTAAAAATGCAAAAATAAATAAATAATAAATAAATGCCTAGATGGGAGATCTCCAGAGAATAGAATATTATGTAAGCTTCTTACAATTCCACAATGGTAAGGGCAGACTACACATTTAAATAAATAAACATTAGATCTAATTCTGAACCAGGCCATAAAGTGTGGATTAAATAACCCATACAATGGAGCCAAGGATGAACTGAAAGATCTTTCCTACAAGCCTGAGGGAAGCATAGAAAAAATATGAAATGTGAACATGTATACAGGAAGTTAGGCAATCTCAACAATTGTCAAAGCAATGTCTGCTTCTATAAGAAAAGTATGCCATTAATATTATGTTGCCCATTTTCAGGGTCCTAGGCAACCCACAATCAACATTACTGAGGATTCCAAACTGCAGTTGCATCAGCAAGATGGATGGGAGACATAAAAAAGATTAAATGTAAAAGGAAGATAGATAGGAAAGAAGTTGCAGTTGGAAGGGGGAAGCAAAAGGGAAATCTGAGGATGGAAGAGAGTGGCAGGAAGAGGAAAGGAGACACACTGCAGACACTATTGGGGAAGGTAAAGATTGAGTTAGTGTGCAAATGAGGTTCTCCTGTGGGTCCCCTACTTCTGAGTTTACAGAATAAAATGCACAAACTATTTGCTGCTGGTGAACAAAAGATTATGGATATTTTCTATTTGCAGAAGTCATATATAAAAGTGGCATTCAGCTAACGGTGTGCCAATTATTCAAAAACAAATTAAGAGAGCCCTGAATGGAAAAGTTTATGTAGTCTTCTACTATATTCCCCTGTATTTGCACATTGGACAAATAAGAACAGTAGCAGGTGTGACAGTTGTCTTCAAAGAAGTTTCTCCACTATTACTAGCAATATTATTGGGGATCACCACAGCTTCCTGGGATAGCTTGAACACTATAAACTTAGAATTTGTTGAATATGTACTCAAAGTGAAGATACTGGCTTAGATCCTCACTCTTCTGTTTCCACTTCATGTCTACCATTGTGGAGATGCTGCTCTGTTATCCCACTGGTGCCCGATATTTCCCACACACCGCAAACAGTAGGATTTAAGCTATGTCTACCTAACACTCCTCCTTGTATATTTAAGCCACTATTGAATGGATCTAAGCATTCTTAAGCTCAGTATCAAATTATCTGTGCGGCCATGGACTTTATTGTTGCCTTAATGTATATTAGATTGTCTTCTGGGAAAATAAGCTCATTGTCGTTTCTAATGACTATAAGCAACAGTCCAGGTTCAGACAATAAAAATAGCTTATAATAAATATTTTTCAATCATGTAAGTGAGACATTTCTGGTGTAAATTGGTATATTTAAAATTTCATAGTCCCCTGGAAGTGCTCTATGTATCAGATCCCATGGTTTGGCTGCCAAAATGCAGCTTTTTATGTAGAAATCTAGTCCAATCTTTTTGTCTTCTGAGCTTTCTCTATTTTTGCCCATGTGGTTTTGATTGAATGTTTCTCCTTGATGAGATATATCTGTTGGATGACTGTACGATTTGTTCCTTTATATGGCACTGTCTCTGCAAAAATTTCTTTGCCAACCTCACTTCCTAACAGCAAATGAATTGTGTGAAAGGGGCTGCTTTGCCTCTGCAGGCTAAACTGGGATTCTTGCAAGGCATTCCTTTTAAGGACGGACTCCCTTTCCATCTTCCTTTATCGAAATGTTGTCTGAAAACTTAGTTCTCCCTGCCCCTGCTTCAGAGAAAGTCCAGGCAGTAAGGAGAAAAATCAGGACATGATAGCACTTAGAATGATGTCCTCTACTAGAAACTTCATGTGTTTCACTGGGTGCCTCGAGAGACTTACGTACCTGCAGGTTGCACATTATAAAGTGAAGGATCTACAATGGGGACATCTGGAGGAGTGGGTTGAATTGAAGCACTTGTCACACCTGCAAGTAAATCAAGAGAGACGTTTTGAGTGTATCTGAAGAAATATCATTATCTGCACATCAATGGCTTGGATCCACTGGAAAGAAGGGATTTCTGTTCACAGAGAATGACTTCACTGCCTCTTGCTCCCTCTGTAGTTGCTCCCAAAACACTGTTCCAGAGGCACAGGAAACTTCCAGGAACAGCAAGGTGTGTGGGTATGTCAGAAATGTGCTGTGGAAGGAGGTAATAAGTGACTCCCCCTTGCATGGAAACTGTGATGGCTTCCAGCCTAATGGTACAATCCTAAGAACACTTTCTTGGGAGTAAATCCCAATAAGCAGATTTCAGTAGAAGAATTGCACTGTAACTTTCTCACAAGGCTCTAGAGGATGAATGAAAGAAGCATGCTGTACAGTACAAAGGACCATGGAAATAAAAGCTGTCAAAACTTTTTAAAATTAATATCATTAACAGGCAATCACTACTTGCCTCTGGGACTATCTGAACTGGAACTGAGGGACACTGCCTAAGGTTTCAGAATAATTCTAGAGAACTTTATGAAGAATTTATTATTTACAAAATAACTGCTTCATATGCAACTACAAGAACTCCAAACAAACTGAACAGTCCTCTGAAACTCTGTTACTTGAAACAGAATCAATTGTACAAAGACAGATCAGATCAGCAGATACAGATCAAATTATAAAAATACCACAAAAGTACCACAGCTGATGAAGAAAAACTGTAAAGTTAAAAAAGAAAGAGAACACATAAACATCTCCTGAAGATGGAAGGGAAATAATTGGAATCCTTCCTTGCAGAACCTGTCAATATTTTGTACAACAATAACAAGTGCCTAGCTGTAATGTACTTGTTAGGTTAACAACATAATCTTACATAAGCTGATTCAGAACTAGTTCCACTGTTTAGTTGGGCTTACTACCAAGTGCGCAATGACTGCAGCCTACGTCAGCATGCTTATACAACTACTGTATATTCCCCCCCACTAAATGTCTTGATTAGTAAAAAATAGTTGGAAATCATTTTTATTTTTGTAGGAAATCCATGTCTCTACCTACCAAACCTTCCTTTTTGCATATTCAAATGACAAGATTCGAACACATAAACTGGGCTAGGACAGCCCAGCAGGACCATGCTAGCAGGGGCTGCTGGGAATCGTAGTCCATGAACACCTGGAGGGCCTGGGTTTGACACCTCTGCATATGTGTTAGAGACAGCTTCTGAGTCCAGCCTTGCAAAAGGGCAGGGGAAAAAACATTACATCTGGCTCGGGACAATACCCAGCGTTGTTTAGGATCTGGGATTTGTGATAGGTAGTTGGCCATCTTGCCTGCATCCAGATTAATACCAAGGTGCAATAAGGAGCATGTTGTTGTTGCATGGCTGATTAAGTATTGATACTCCTGATCAAATAGTCTAGTTTTAATTAGGCTATATATTTGAAGGAGGTTCTTCATCGCCAACTCCTCAAGTGAGAAACCTAGTAAGGTGAGTTTACCATTGATTATATTCCACCATTCTGAGTTTTAGACCTCGGCTAAGGCCCTATGCAGTAGGCTGCCAGAATCTAAGTGAAAGCATAGCCTTATCCAAAATTTAAAACTGAGTAGCCATGCCCTGGTGACGAGTAGGTGCATGCCCGCTTCTGAGCATAGCACCGCAAGTGGAACACAATGCAGGACTCCGAATATTTTATAAAGAAACGTTGGCTGTACCTTTTCTACCGCACTGCAATGGTGCAACATTCATTCATTTTAATGGTTACAAGCAGAAACTGCCAAAAGCTTCCCCCTGTCTTTAATGATTATACATTTGATGCATCTAAGAAATGAGGCAGAGGAAGCTGCTGTTATTAAAAGGAGAGAAAATAGTGCACCTGTGGTGTGAGGAACTTCAGCGGGAGTGTTAGCTGGAGCATGAGCTCCTGGTGGGATATGTATGCCAGTATAATTGCTTGTGGGCACATTGCTTGGCTCCAAGGCAGATGATGATGCCTGAGATTCTTGGCCAGGCAGAGCAGGGGATCCAACTTCTTCATTTTCATCATCTGTTTAGAGGGCAGAACAGAGGCAAATTTGATTTCTTACTAAATTGGAATGGGATTATTTGTATAATCAGTATTACCAGCAGCAACTGTAAACCAAAACCTTTCTGTCTGAACTACTTCATAAAATCACTGTTCTCACATTGCAAAGCATTTTGGTAGGTTATTTATTCCAGCACATAACAGAACATTTCCCCCACTCTCCCATGAAAAATGTAAGATAAAAATAAACATCAAGGTACAGCAAACCAATATCCACCAGCTGCAGAGCATCAATGCCTGGGCATTTTCTCTTCTAATACTGTAATATGAAAATATAACCCAAACTGAAAAGATAGAAGGCTGGCAAAAGAACTCAAAGAACTCCCAGCACCAGCATGAAATGCACTTACTCTTCGGTACCAGCCCGTCAGGGATTTCTTTGCTCCACAGCAGTTGCCCAGGCAATTATTATTACTATTTTAATGTCCAAGTCACAGAATGACCTGGCTATTAGAGCAATCATTTTGTGTCTAACTGGGCTTTACTTTTTCATTTACTGTGTTAAGCATTAGCCAAAAATAGCCACAAAATTACTTTTTATTAGGATCAACCAGCAACACAGCACCGTATGCCAACTTCCTGATTCTCCAAAACCAGTGTGGCTACATACAACCCCTTTTTACTTTCTATGTACTGTCCTCTTACATTTGGTACATATGCAACAGAACAGCATATGACAAGCAGAATGATTCCAAAATAACAGCAAACCAGTTTGCCCCATGAGAGCAAACTGGAGGGAGGGAATACTTCGGCTTTGCTCCCCTCTCCTTTGGTGTTCCACCAGCTAGTTTTCACAGCAATTCTTCATTTACCATTACATCAAAACTTTGCTAGATTTCTGCCCCTTTCTATCTAATTGGACTTGAGCCTTCAAGCAACTTAAAGGATTCAAGGATTAAAAGAAATTTAAACATTACAAAACACAAGGGAGGGTTATGAAACTCACAAGAGTGAATCCCATCCACCTCCCCTCCATGCAGCGCAACCCCTCAATTTCAAGCCTTTCACGGCGTAGTGACTCTTGGCATTCGCAGTGGTTGAGCCTGGAGCAACTCTCAAAGTTTACTGCCATGTCTAGGCCTTGAGTGGATCCCTTAGGTAGCCACTGCCACCAGTTCAAAAGGTATTGTCTGCACATTAAAAAAAATTAGGGGGAATTTAAACCCCCAATTTTTTATGTTTTCAGATCTGTGTGGTCTCAATTCATGCATTTAGATATCCGCAGATGGGATATATTGCAGCAAATATCACTATTATAAATACAAAGATACTAAGTACATGGATAAAATTATACTTTTTATTATTCTATTTAGAGAAGGATTAAGCTACACAGATCTCTTTCTACTAAATGGTATTTGACACCAAAAAACTCTGTGTCACTTTGCCTCTTTGCGTACTTTCCAGAATGGAAAAATGATCTTATAGTTTTTTTGGGGGGAAGGGGGAGGGACTTTTATAATATAATAATTTACAGTGCTATGTTCACAGTCAGCCAATGGTATTCAATAACTGGTTTTAGAGTTTTGTCCTGCTTAGCTATTAAGTCCAGTAGCCTTGACTAATTTTCTGTCCACCCCTAACATACTTCACACAGTTATCACCAATCATTTAAAACAAGGGCAGGATTCAAACTTACTGGACACGCCAGGCTACCCTGATCTCATCAAATCTCAGGTGCTACCCTGTTTCCCCCAAAATAAGACATCCCCTGAAAATAAGACATAGTAGAGGTTTTGCTGAAGTGCTAAATATAAGGCATCTCCCGAAAGTAAGACATAGCAAAGTTTTTGTTTGGAAGCATGCCCGTCGACCAGAGCATGCAGCTGTGGAGCAGAAAAATAAGACATCCCCTGAAAATAAGACATAGCACATCTTTGGGAGCAAAAATTAATATAAGACACTGTCATATTTTCGGGGAAACACCATAATAGAATCAGTCCTGATTATATTTGGATGGCAGACCCCCTCTGCCCCCCCCCCCACAGGTCCAGGATTCCTACAGAGATAGGCAACAGCAGACTAAATGTCTCTTGCCTTGAAACCTCCATGGGTCACCATAAGTTGGCTGCAACTTGACAACTATTTCTACCCCCACTACAAACTAGGCAAATAGAAGATTCCGATGTATTGAGATGGTCACAGTTTAAATAGGCTGCATAAATCCTTAGGAAATATATTGCAGCAGGTTACCTTCTCCACTACTGAAAACTTCTACAATATCAATATAGCTAATTCACAACATGGCCAAATCTGTGGATACTTAAATCTGGAGACTAAAGGCACAAATGGACAAGACAGATATTTCAAAAAACCTGAAAACTGATCCAGGTTTGCAGAAAAACCTGAAACCTTTTTTTTTTTTTGGCAGGGTGGGGGGGATAGTAGGTTAAAATTCCCAAATATTAGGAGCAGGGATTTAAGTTTAATAAAACAAATGTCCTCCTAAGTGGTTATTGATAGGCAATCACAACAGCATTGCTTGCCATCCTTCAAGCCTTGGTTTCTGTCAGTAAAAGGCACGGAAAGAGGGCAGGGCCTTTGACATGATTGTTTTGAGCCTTTGAGGGAGACTCATCAGGGACAGGTCAAAAAGCAATCACTAGTGACAAGATACCATGCAATTTGCTAGCTTTAACCAGGACTGGATGATAGCACTGTTCTATAACAGCCACCCCATGAAAGTCAGTGTGGTATAGCCGTTGGAGTTTCAGACTAGGATGTGAGAGATGCAGGTTTGAATCTCCACTTTGCTGTGGAAGCTAACTGGGTGACCTGGGTTAGTCAAAAAAATACTGAGCCTAACCTACATTACAGGGTTGTTGTGAAGATAAAACTGAGGAGAAGAATGGCAGCTGTTTTTAGTCCCACTGGGGGACAAATCAAATTAAAAAGATAAATACAGCTGAAGATGGAGGTAGGTAAAAGTTCTGTTGCTGTGTGGGAAGGAGAGAAGGAAGAAAGGAAAGGTGAGGATATGGGGGCTGACAGAAAGTAAATAGCGTAGGGAGGGCAACATAAGAGAAAGTGTGGTGCCCCTCCACAAACCAATGCTAGTTTCGCACCACACAAGTAGGCCCACTACTGTGCAACTCCACCAGTTTTCCCAAAGGCGACCAGAAAGAGTGAAGGAGGAAAAGTTACAGACAGGGGGTCAGATAAAGGTAGGTTGAATTGTGGGCAGGAAGGTGAAAAGGAAGCAGCAAAAGTGGCAAAGCTATTGGTGGGGGGCTGCTAGGGAAGACAAAGAGGAAGGGGAGATAATAAGATGCCCCCTGCAAGTCCTTAAGGCTCCTTCACTTGTAATAAACCTAATTTTGGAAGGGAAGATAAAGAATTCCCTGACTCCAAATAAAATCAACAGAGAACCCAAAAGCAGTTTAGACTTAACTCCTGTAAAACTGCATTCAATTTCAAAAGCCACTTGCCAGGATGCTTTTGGGGAGTGGATGCTAATTTGAGAGGGAACATTCTAAAGACCTTTTGTATGCACTGAACAAGCTAAGTAATTCTTTGATTTTGCCATAGTGCCTTCTCCACTTGATAAAACCTTAAGAAAGAATTATCATGAAAAATGGAGGGAAGAAGTGAAAACATAGTAAGTTACACAAGATTTCCTGATTTTCTTTTTGAGTGAAATAAAAATAGGAGCCCTCTTGGGCAATACCACTGTTGATGTGAATCCTTCTGTTTGTATTTTTTTTACTGAATCATTACATCTTCTAACCTTGTCCAAATGTCTATAGTAAATACCCTGTAACTCTCAATGCATTTTCTCCTACAAGAGATGGTCTGCTATTCTCTTTGACAGCTCCAAAAAGATTCATTAGATGGTTTTCATCAACAGAGACCATTATAAAATGGCAGGAATACATATTATCTGATACTTACATTTCCTAAGAAAGCATTTATGAGTTAGTTCACTTTTATTTGCATGGTAGTATATTAGATGTCTCTATGAGGCATTCATATACACTATAAGATTTGTATTCATTCACAGGTAACATACATAAAAAACAGAATTGTATACTTAAGTGCGTGTTATTGTACAAACATTTCCAAGATTTATATTATGGTTTCAAGAATCGCAGCAAGAACACTTTAAAATATGAAATTTTGTCCTGCTACATAAAGTTACTTCCATTCTGTTACAATAATATCTTTTTCCATTTACTGGAGAAGGAAGAAAGTGAGCAAGCAGAAAGGAATGGGGGAAGTCCTTCAGTCTATTTAAACAATGCTGCTTTTCTTCCCCAGATGAACAAAGCAAGAATTATGAGAAGTTCTTTGGGGGAAGAGATACATTTACATATGACCTTTGGCACTGCAAGGCCCTAAATTCTGTATGTTATGTGCTACAGTTAGACTCTGTGGTTCAAGTACTATTTAAAATGCAGCTTCAAGAGCATTTTAAAAATTGATTTCACCAGTTTTCATCTTACAAACAAAATAAAGGTAACTTGTTAGTAGAAAACAAACAAGTAAATAACATTTGAAATATTAATCACTTTTCAGCAGCTATCATTCTAAAGCAGGCTCAAAGTTGGAAATTTTGGGATGCTAGACAGCAAACTTGATTACTATCGTCAAATGATTTTAACAGAAGACTGTAATGTTAATAAAAATGTTAATGTTAATAAAATTAATATGATGTTAATGTAATGTTAATAAAATTAAATTAAATGTAATGTTAATAAAATTAATATGATGTTAATGTAATGTTAATAAAATTAAATTAAATGTAATGTTAATAAAATTAAAATGTAATGTTAATAAAATAAAAAAATTACGTGGCAAAACTCAACAGTTCACTCTTAAGAAAACTACTGCTCCCAGACAGGAAGATAATACATCAGGGAAAACTGGAGGAAAAAACCCAAGGGAAAAAAAAACTGAACAGCACCAACAATGCAGAAATCTTTCTTCCTTTTTCAATTAGTATAGTAATTGAATAAAATTAAGCAAATTATATTTCCATTCCTTGTACATCATATCAGCAACTTTAAACCCACTAGTTAGAAAACTGCAAGCATACTCAGGACACAATCCTACATGAATTGATTTTGGTTTTTTTTTTTACATTACTAATGGTGTGAGCTTATGTAGAATTACTGCCATCTGTGGATTTAAATTGGAGCATGGCACAACAAACACATACACAATTTGCTTAGGACGGTATAGTAAATACGAGAGCAAGAGTATCCTTTATATGTAGTGGAACGCTTACAAAGGTAGACACTTTGCCCTTTATCCATGTCATATTTGTGTTATCCATGTCATATTTGGTTTGTCTAGGCCGCCCAATAACCATCCCAGAAACCTGGGGGGGGGGGGGAGATTCCCTCTAACCTTCCAGCTTGTTAATTTAAAAGATATAGAGGGACAGAAGAGACTCTCTAGGAATCCATAGGTGTCCACTTAACATTTCATTTAATTAGTGAGCATGGAATGATTTCAAGTAAATGTCAGGATTAAAATAAAAGCTTATGGAAGAATTTCCAGCTACTGCTCAGAACCAAAGCGACAGCATGAAAGAAAATGAGGAAGGGAACTGCTTGGTTTTTCAGGACTCTCAAAGCAACTTTTGCCCAGGAAATTTTGTTGCCCCAGTCCTGGTTTCAGCCCTCAGGTGTACTACAGCAAGAGCAACATGAATCAATTATCATCAGAATAAAAACACTATCAGCTATTCCTGAACCAGTGGAAGTGAGCAGTTATTGCTCCCAGTACTGCTGTGTACTCAATAGTTTAGTTCAAAAGTAGCTTACAGTATTGCTCTGTAATGGTTAAATCATCTTTTGTTAAAAAGGATGCAGGGCCAGTTTTTCTTGGTTCATTTCTTGCTGCAAGGAGTCAACAAGCTCACAGCCAGGAAACATAAACATTGAACAGTGTGAATGTACAGTGATGTAAAAAGTGAGGAAATGTAAACGAAAGCCATACTTCCTTTCCCTTGACATTGCTCTGAGATCTACATGAAGACTTTAAAAGAATTTGATGCACGCTTAGAGTATTTAAGATGTTATCCCGCTTTTGTGAGTGCACACCAATTTATTTTAAAGTCTCCATGTAGATTTCGGAGCAATGTCAGCCCAGATCCAAAGTTATATCTGTTAGCTTCAAGTTGGAAGTACAATTATTTTCACTCAAGAAGTCAAACTAGTTAGAAGAGTGAAACCTGACCATGTCTGCCTACTCAATACTTCAAACAAAAAGAGAACTGACAGACAAATGTTTCATTTTTTAAAAAACTAAACTGACAGAGCAATTATGGGTGGGGGAGAAAAAAAACTTCATAAGAATCTATATTAGCAATGAAACTAGAAATATTAGCAACAATGTCTTTTTTAAAGAAATGGGCAATCAATTTCTTTTATTCAGTTAATTCTATTTATAGGCAATATTTTGAAATAACAAAATGATTACTCACAGTATTCGCCTTCCATTCCAATAGGTCCAGATTCGGGTGTTTCTCCATTTTTTAGACAATTATGAATGTATGTTGCCTTCCACCTGGCATACTTCCTGTGTTGAACATTCTAGAAAATAAGCACATGTTTAAACTGATTGTCATTTTGAAGTAAAACATCAGCCAGTGCTTTTTTACACAGGAATATATCTTTTCCTCACAAGATTAGCATTAATATTTGTGGCACTCAGGTATTTTTGGTGGGTTTTGTTTTTGAAATACTATAAAATAATTCAAATGAACAGCTTTTTAAGAAACAGAAACTTTCCTTAAATTCAGGGTTTTTTTTCCTGTCAAACAACTCCATCCTAAGAAGAGTTACTCCCTTCTAAGCACATCAAAATAAATGGAATTAGAAGGGTGTGTGATGGGCAGATACAATCTAAAGAGTTGTGCCAGTCTCAGAGTTGAGAACTGACAGTTGGCTGAGAGACAAGTTAACTGACAGAGCTTAGAAAAAATTGTGAGAGCATATAAAATGATGTATAGATGGTATCTGATGCCCAAAAACCTGACAAAAATGTATAAAGGTACATCTAACGATGTTGGAAATGCCAAAAATATGAGGGATCTTTTTTCATTTGTGGTGGTTATGTATGGAGGCTAAATCCTTTTGGGAATTCTGAATATAACAACGAAGAAAAAGTCTGAAGATTTTCTGCTGGGACTAATGGGAGATGATAACTCAAATCAATACAGACTGCTTTCCATGTATATGTATACTGCTGCAAGGACATTGTATGCACAGAAATTAGAGGAAAAAATACCAACAAAGGAAGATTGGATACAGAAGGTCACAGAATATTCAGAAATAGCAAAATCAACACCCTTATTAAAGGACAGTAATACAGAGAAGTTTGTAGAAAACTGGAAAACTTTTATGAACTACCTCTTGAAATAATATGGTAGAAGAGAATAATTGCAGGATTTGAGATCTAAAAGAAGACAGCAGACTGAAATAGAATATTAGAAAGTGTGTAACTGATAAATTGTTCCATTTTAGATAGACGTATGGACCTAGAATGGTTTAGAATTCAATAATGAACGGGAAGTCATTATTTGGTTATTATCCTTTTTTAAATTTCATGATCTTGTTTTGTATTGATGTAATGGCAGTGTGAAAGTGTTTATTTTTTTGTTCTTGTGTAAGTTAAGAAAAGAAAAAAGAAACAGTGCGTGAGCTATAAACTGTCTAGTGGAAGATTCTCCTCAGGAATGAAAAGGAACACATTTTGGGTTTTTGGATTAGAACAGATCCATAACCAGGTATATAGGGAAAAGAGCTGTAAGGTTCATACAGTGATTCCTAAAAATTTAATGGGAAATATCTCTTGTGAATTGAGTGATCTCAGACCAGTTTGAGAGAGAAACTGGGGAAGTGTGTTAATGTTCCTAACTCCTACAACTAAACAACCACTGTGAAAAATAAAGGTTTGTGGAACAAACCAGTGACTGCCAAGTAAAAATAAAGGTTTAAACACTTGTATGTGAACTACCTTGAAACATTTGGAAGTACAATATTATAATCTGAGCTAACCATCTCAAACTTCTCATTTTCATTATTCTGTACAACCTACAGTTCCTGTTATGAAGAATTGATATCGTGACTTTTAAAACCCAGAAAAAGAAACAAATAAAACCAATTTTAAGTTGTATTTCAAAAACCCTCTCAAATGTCAAGTATTTCTGACCACCTCATTATTCAAAATAAATCCTTCCATCAAGGGGTATAACACTGTTCAGGCTTGCACTGCAATTTCTGCGCCTGTTATACCATGCAGTCCTTTACCTGCCTGCCACACAGTATGGGAGAAAGCTACCTGAGAAAACAAGTGCAAAGCACCCCTATGAGCAGTTCCAGTTCATATTTCTCTCCCTCAACCAAATGCAAGTTAATGAGGTAGAGATTACAAAGGGGAAATGTATGATGCTGAAAGCAACACTGCATAATGAGTTGCACATGTTAAAATGCTATTTAAATTATATATTACTCTCAGTATATCATTAATGTGCTGGACTACAATCTAAAAACAACGTCTGAAACGAGAAACATATGTAGTTTACATAACAATGATATGTAGTTTACATAACCAATATTGAATGTCTTACAAGGATGGAACGGAGGGGAAATCCATGTTACAGTGCGAAAAAACCTGTAAGAAAAACTTACAATTTATCTGGCTTTCTGACATTATTTAGACTCAATCTTGTTTGTCTCGGAATTCTGTTTTTTATCCAAGTAAAGAGTGGCACTTGACAAATCTAAGAACAGGCTACAGAATTTTATAGAAATCTAAACTCAATCAATAGTTAGTATTTTTTAAGGGCAAAATTAACTTCTATTTATACTTACTAAGAAAACATCACCATCAAACCACATTTTTTAAAAGTCAGACTCTTCAAACTATTATTTGTGCTTGTTAAATATGTCTCTGTGCCAGGACTAGATAGCGTGTATGGCCCCTTACTACTCTATGATTCTTCGTGAATGTTTCTAAAATCCTAATGCAGTAGCCTATGAAAAAGGTAGACTACTGCTGCATACCTAAAAGCACCTTCCTAGGAGTGAGCCCCGTTAAACACAATGAAACATACTTCTGAGTAGATTTGCCTAAGATGGATTTTCCCAACAGTTTACTTCTAAGCAGTTTACTCCTATACCCTTCTAAGTCCATGAAAGTCAATGTCCTTGAAAGGGCGCAGCTCAATTTAAGACTGCACTGTTAAACAGGTTTATGTTGTTTGAGAGATTATCATTTTTGAGATAGAGAAAAAAATTCTTGTTGAGATCTGAGGGAGAGATATGTACTGCAGGAGATGACTAAAATAGGCCTGTCCTCATTTAAGTTCTAGGTTTATTGATGGCTGCATATAAAGTAAGGTTGACAATGCAGTTATGAGCATGTATGTGTGAACAGCACCAGTTCCTTCTATACTGCAATCATCAGCGGCACATATGTAACAAATACTAATCTTTAGCAACTACTGTTCTCTCTATTCAAGAAGTTAACTACTTATTCATTAATTTATACTCTGTGTTTCCTCCAAGGAGCTCAGGGCTTTCACCTCCGTTCCATCCTCACAGCAGCCCCATGAGGTAGGTCAGGCTTGAATGTGCGTGAGTGGACCAAAGTGACATAGTGAATTCCCCTGCTGAGCAAGAATTTGGACATCGGTCTTTCAGATCCTGATTCAATATTTCAACAACTCTATGTCTCTCTCAAATCTCAGTTCACTTTCTGATTAGAGTTTTGACTGATATATTAAGTGTATTCACTGAAAATAATGGCTTCAGAACTGAAAGCCATCTTTATAAATTACTGTAAAATTGTGTATTCTGCTTTTAAGATATGAAGTACTTTAACGTGGGTTTAAGAATTTTTTCATTTATTCCAGAAGTCTTTTTGATTAGCTTTGAAATTTGCCTACACTATAAATTTTATATTTCCGCACAAGGCTTTCAACATTTCTGGCATTCTTTTCCATCTTGGCCTTTCATTTCATCCACTTAGCACAATTCCTCCAAATTTATTTTCCAAAAGGGAAATGCCAGAAAGTGGAACATCTTGCTTAGAATTGATCTGTTCCAGCATGTACTACATTAAACCTACTGTGCAACATGTGCAAGCAAGAGAAACTGACTGCACAACTGGCACACATCTTTATTTTAAAGTAGTCTTTTATGTACATTTCCTCCATCTTCTGTTAGACATACTTGATGCTAATTCTGTCCAGCCAAAATAAAGAGAGTTTATTTAAACGACAAATTTGTCTTGAGAGCTGAGCAGTTTGATCAAGTTGCATCCTTAGCCACCAGGCCCATCTTTGCGCACAATGGCATCTTCCATAAAAAGTATCAAGCACAGCTCAATTCCATAAAAAGTATCAAGGACAGCTCAAAAAAGTATCAAGCACAGCTATGTAGCCTGACCCCATATTCTTGTCATTTTAAACACAGGGCCAACCAGCCAGCCTTGTTGTTCCTTTTTGCACAATGGTGTCACTGCAGCGCACAGAGTTACCAGGGCCTTCCATTTAAAGCACCCACAAAAATCACCACTACCACAAATATCCTCTACAAGTTTCTTGGAATTGCTTTGAAAAGTTCTGTCTCAAATTTTACTTTTGGAAGACATGACCCCATTTCTGACAAAGGCAATACAATTACAAACTTAGCGGTTTAATGCATCAATATTGGTGAAGCAGTTAAAGCAGAGACATCTAAAATTAAACCCATCAAAGATGGAGGTTTGAGGCTGGGCTGGGGTGTGTGTGTATCTGGGTTGGGGAGTTCAGTTTCCTGTTCTTGACAGGATTCAGCTGGAGTCAGCTTCCTCTGTCAAGAGTTTGGAAGTAACTCTGGATCCTGCCCTTTCTTTGGAGGCCCAGGTCACATATACTGCCAAGACAGCTTTTCCCATCTTTGTCAGGTCTGCAGCTGACCCCTTACCTATCTCATACAAATTTAGCCACAGTGATACATACAATGGTCACCTATTGCCTGGACTACTGTAAGTCGATCTACATAGGACTACACTTAATATTGCTCTGAAAATTGCAACTGGTTCAGAAAGTGGCAATGTGGGTCCTCAAAGGGACCCCATTAAGAGTTCTTATACAACCAGTGCTCCGCCAGCTGCACTGGCTCCAGATTAACTACCAGATCAAGGTTGTGATTTTGATATCAACCTTTAAAGCCCTCAACAGACTGGGATCATTGTATCTCCAGGACCACCTCTCCCTATATATTCGAAGAGGATGTTACACTCTACTGGAAATAACCTCTTAATGATCCCCAGCCCTAAAATTATCCAGCTGTTGTCTCTACCTAGTTAGACCCATGGCCTGCAGGATGTGGTCCAGTTCTGCAGGACCTGCAAGTGAGGTGAGGTGCCATCTGTAGATAGTGACTGTTAAGGTAGTTTCATATTGTTAATTATATTTTAAATTTTGTAGTGATATATGTGTGATTTTAGATTGTACTGAAACATATTGGAAGCTGAAACGTGTTGGAGCCCATGAAGGGAAGGGTAGTATGAAAGAGAGAGGTCCTGAATCAGCGGGGCCTGCCATTGCTGCCCGGGATGGGCACCGCAAAGAGGCCCCGCCATGCCTCCCCTTAGAAGCGCGGAAGGCAAGCGGTGGCCATGCCCACTATGGGCATCAGCAGGAGGGACGGCCGGGAGCCTATATGAGGCTTTGACCCGGCCCTTGGCCCACACCCTGGCCAGTATCTTGAATTTGGCCCAGAGACATACATGCAAAACCAGTACTACCGTGATGTTATTTTGCCAACACACACCATTAAAGTGTAGTTGAAGCAGTCTGTGAAGTAAATGCTTAGGCTCAGAGTGGAAAAAAAATAATGTAACTAGGTCCTTAAACAGTAAATTCTCAAACAAGATGGCAAACTGTAGAAGCTCAGAAAGCTTCTAAAATCAATGTATTGTCGAAGGCTTTCACGGCCGGAATCACTGGGGTGCTGTGTGGTTTCCGGGCTGTAAGGCCGTGTTCTAGCAGCATTCTCTCCTGATGTTTCGCCTGCATCTGTGGCTTGCACACAGACTTCCCAGCCTACAGACTTCTTTGTGACTCACATACCAGGCTACTCTATTCAGAGGGCCTCACCTTTTGACCTCATAGTATATATACTCCACTTGCTTTCCATTCCTACTATCAGATCCTCTGAAGATGCCAGCCACAGATGCAGGCGAAACGTCAGGAGAGAATACTGCTAGAACACGGCCATGCAGCCCGGAAACCACACAGCACCCCACTTCTAAAATCAATTTGTGACTCGAGGAACTCTTGTATGAAATCAGCAATTCCCCTGGGCACACTCAAACCCTGCTCATGCCTAGGGAAGCTTTTTGGATCCCAAACTTTAATGCAGAAAGGTATCTGATCTACCTGAATTTAGTTCAACTAAATCCAGAGGGAGGGGTCCATCAATGAAGACTGAAACTCTATTGCCTTCAGTGGGACTTAATAATGATTAGCTTGAATGGACTGGAGTCAAAGCCTGGTTCTTTATATTCTGCAATCAATATTGTACATTACTTAATTATGTAACTTACTTCATCTGTTAGTTCTCCAAATACAGTCAGGACATCTATTAGAAGACTTGCTGTATAAAAAGACTTAATCATGTTTCTGGAAAAAAGATAAATTAAAAAAAAATATATTTACATGGCTCCTTTCTTCAGGATTCCAAATTGGTCGCTCATCCAGCCCATGACCAGACTTAGACCTGATGAGTTCAACCAAAGATGACCTAAGGCTAAGAGCATTTAATTGCAAACAATTCTGAAAAACAAAGTCTATTACAATGCTATTTTGCATAACTTAGACGACAATAATAGTATAGACGTCCTCATCTCTGCATTGAAACCTTGCAGTTAGCCATTCAAACAAGACCAGTGACAGAATCATTGCTCAAGTCACACAGGTGCATATGAGTGCAGGCTAGTAAATGCAGAACAAATGATGTACAAGGCTACTTTCTAACCATAATGAGTTACAGTATAAATTATCTACATCTATAGTGCAATTCTATGCAGACTTCAATGGACTTAGAAGGTGTAAACTCTATCTAGGATGGCACTGTCTTTCACTTACTTGTGAAATCGCCCAGCTCGATCTTCATTATCTGCATAAAGAAACATTTTCAATGCATAATTTTCCACATGAGCACAGCCAACTATTTCTTGAGTAATAGCTTCATTATCACCCAACTGCTTCTTCATCTGAGAAAAAAATTAGAAATGTGTATGGTTATTTGACTAGTATGAAATTTCAAGGGCATATTCTAGGCTCATAGTTTTTAAAGCGCAGAAAGAAGTTCCCTATAGAGTCAGAAATGCCTTCCAGATTAATTTCAGATATTTCTCGTCTCATGACAGGGCAGATGCTAGTCTACTCATATATTTATTTTCAATACAGCTTAATCAACTATGCACAGCACAGACAAAGATTACCAAATCACTAAGAAATAGGCTATTGGACTCCCTGCTTTGTTGGCAGCTCTCATTCATGCCCTGCATACTAAAGATCACAAACTGGCCTCTGCATGTGAACTGTTTGCCTACATTTGCCATGGAAAAGCCACCCTGACGGAACAATTAGAACCGCCTGCTATTTGGAACACTGTCATGAAGAGTGTTTAGCAGTATGTCTTTGCCTAGTAGAACTAAAAATGGACATACTTTTATTGACATATTACCGGCACTCTAACTGAAAAATAAATGGATAGTGTTGCAGGGCAACAAAAATATTTTGGCAATGTTTTCATAGGTCATAGAAAAGGAGGAATGAGGAACATGCAATGCAAAAGAAAAACGTTTGAACTGAGGGACTGCACAATAAAGTCCTATTCTCAGTAGTGTGAGTATACTTGCCATTCCTAACTACCGTACATAAACATTTTAAATTATATGTATTCATAAATAAAACTGAACTAATATCTGCACTAGAACCTTCAGTTTAAAACATGAACCAAAATAATGCAGGACTGCCAAGCACTCAGAAGATTTTGGGCTACAGAGATAGACCTGTGGCTAAATTGCCAGATCGTAAATAGTTCCATAATGTTTTCTCCCCTCCCCCCCACCCCCGCATTAAACTCTGTATAAAGACTCAACACTATCCTATTCATAGCCTGCTTTATAGCCAGTGAAATTCGATAGGACTATATAGTTTCCTCCTGTAGAGAAGTTCACAGTATTTAATATAAATAAAGAGCTAATGAAATGAGAATCCCTGGTTCAAACTAACAGCTCCAGTGACCTGAAGATTTACTGGAATGCTTAGTCAAGCAGTACACTGCGATTCAAAGACCTCTTTTCAAAGATGTTACAGAGCACAAGAAGCCTCAAGTTTCCTAATAAAATCAGCAAAGTAAATAATACTGTTACAGTTACAACAGGTGGATTTAGGGGACCTGAATAGACCTACTGTTGGCATTTAGGTAAATCTTATTTTATTCTTACTAAACAAAACCCAGTCTTTATATATCCTATGTTGCCGAATGGTTTTAAACAAAACATGCTGATAGTAGACTAATTTTCTAATAAAGAGGGTATCACTAAAGTATAGGGTTCAGACATCTACTACATTGAACAAGCTGGTAGGCATCTAATATTTAATGGCAGATAGACATACTGGTAATATGTAGAAGTCATCTATTATTTAGATAGTTGGAAATGTGACCTGGGATTAATATGCTTGTTTCTTTCCTATCCATCTCTACCCCACACCCTGAATCTCTACTTGTCTGTTTCTGCCATCTCTCCAACCATAGTTTCTGGGGAATTCCAAACTGGGCAAACTATAGTTAATACAACTCACCAATTACTTGAGAACAGTCCTTTGAAGGAACTTTGCAAAGAATTATTTTGAAGACTGGCAGTAAACATAATCTGTCCAATACAGATGTCTCAGGAAACTATAGTTAAAAGCAAACCCTGAAGAGTAGGAGGAAGCATGGAACCCGACAGAACTAAATGTAATGAGCCACCAAATCTAAATTGTGATTTGAGGGATAGTAATCATAACTTAACAAAACAAAGCTTGACCAAAGCAAAATATTCAACCAAATAATACATTCAGAAGATTGTGTTATATTAAGTTAGATAATTTGTTCCACTGTGCCAAATAAAACTGAACAGCAATTGCCACAAACACCCAACTTTTCATTCATATACATGACATACAACGTACTGCTTAATTGATGGTGCAGAGATCCTCACCATCAAACAAGTTACACTTCCCGTTACAAAATGACACTTACAGTATTGGTTTTTAAATGGTGGAAACAAGATCGGGTGACAAAAAAAAAAAAGGACATAGCCCACAAAGATAGTTCAAAACTGAAAGGAAACTTACTCATTCTCTCAGCCCTTCTGAACTTTCTGTGTGGATTCACTGCACAGTCCTCGTCACAGAACTACAGGAGTCTTTGTACACTATAGTTCCACAGCACAGCATATGGAAATAGCGCAGAATTCAGCTTTCTGAACATTTCTTGTTTTATGATGCTTGAAAGCAAGCAGGCACTACCTGAAGAAATCTCACAATCCAGAGACATCGTCTAAATGAGATTCTTAGAAGCTTGTGCCAGGGCTTGTGTCCTTGCCTCTCTTGTCATGTGTAAAACCAGAATTGTGCAAAGAATCCAGTTTTTCACAGTGCAGAATTTAGGCACTATGGGTTAGCTTTTTAATTTCTTTAGCACAGAGCTCTCTTAGTCATGGACAGTGATATTCAAACTTCTAGGTGCTTTATATCAAACACTCCATGAGAAAAAAAGTTTTACACCCACACACACACACGATCTTAGCCAACAGACTGAATTCTGCTGCAATAAAAGCTCAAACCTTCAGCAATATCATGTATTGTATGAAACGAACAGTGCAATCCTATGCAGTTACTCCAGTCTAAGACCACTGAAATGACTGGGTTTAGACTAGAGTAACTCCCCTTAGGATTGCACTGTAAGGCCATCTCTTTCAGTTTTGAGATATATTCATGACATGTGGACTGTGTTCTGCATGATGCACCGGGAAAAACTTTAAGAGATCATGTGCGTACATTTTTAGACATACAGGTAAAAAAGTTCCAGTACAGCCACGAAACTGAACGTTGAATACAGCTGTTAATTGGCATTTCATACCGTGACAGGTTCAGTCAAAACAGATGCTTCCCAAGTCAGCGATTCAAGTGCCATGGTGGAAGGCTGACAGGCACTCCCCTCTCCCAGTGTGCCTCAATACACAATGCAGACATTCCACACAGTCCTAATTTAGGTGATGCCCTGCTTTTCTGAGTGGGAAATTTCATATGAATCACACAAATGTGCAGATCAGCCACTTCATAAAGCACCCATGCCATATGGGGAGGAATGGTCCATAGCTCCACTAACAGAGGACTTGAATTACTGTCTCAAAATGAGTGAACTAAACCATATACTAAGCTGCAAACCAAGGCAGCAATAACTTCTTCAGTGCTCCTAGGAGAAAAACTTGAGAAAGGGCCGTTCCTCTTAAGTTGCCACTGCATTAAGATATTTTACTGCCAAGTACACAACCAAACTTATTTGTGGAAAATATATAGGACTGATCTAAGATGATAATACAGCCAAAATCTGACAGCCTTGACAATTCTGAACCAAAGAAAATTCTGCAACACAAGGGAGAATTTCCTTCCCTTCCATCAATCCATTTCCCTTTTTATTCTCCAGCATATGAATTCTTGGCTGAAGGTTCAAATGAAGGTTTCACACATTGAGTCTTTCCTGAATGAAAAATGTGGAAGAAAAATAAATGCAAGTCCCTATATATTATTAGCCATATAATAACAACATCTCTACTTACAGCTTCCAGCTGATCCATGAGCTTGCATAAAAATTTGCGACACTCTGGTGTTTTACTATCAATCTTCATACCCGTCTGCATAGCATATAAACGGCCTGTAAAAGACAATGCTCTATGAAGATGTTTTATTCACATAAATTTCTTGGTTCTTGCTGCAGCCTCTTAAAAGCAGAGGTTAAAATTTAATACGATTCTATAAATGAAGGCCTATGGAAAATAATGTCCTGGATTCTAAGAGCTAAGCCTTCAGTCTTACTTTGAACGTGAGCGTCTCAAGCAGAAATTCTGCCTTTTGCCATGATACAAAGCATACTTTTAAAAAATTGATGGCACTTTCCAAAACAGCTGGCAACTCAGCATGTGTTTGCTGGTCAAAAGAAACAAAGTCGAAAACCCCACTGGGAATGCCTAATGCCTTAAGTCAGGGGAAAGTCTATTAATCCCTGCCATATTCTCAGTGAGGCAATGCACACCAGCAACATGAGCAGCACTGATGTCACTGATCCTTGCTCTACTGCAGAGGAAATGATGCGATGAGTCTGGAATGGCTGCTTTGGGTGGCACCATTTTGAACAAAAATGGAGGAACAACAAATGAAGAAGGCTCAGTCTCATTATACCCTAAGTTTCTGAACTTGTACTTTAGAAAACAGGCTGAAACTAGGAGCCTCTCAGCTTTAAAAACTGTTCTAGACTTCAGGAAGTCTATTTCGCATTTATTATGCATTGCACATTTCAGAACTGGAAAAAGCGACTTCACTGTTTTATAACAGGTATATTTTCTGAAAAATGCTTTTGCCAACTTAAACACTTTTAAAATCTGGCCACAGTTCTTTGCAACAACAAAAAAAGAGATGCTCCCAAATCCCACATACATTTAAAAATCAGTCTGAAATGCAAAACTGTGAAATTGCTATTAAATTGTAACAGCATAAAATTAGAGATTTAAATTAAAAGAGGATTTATAATTCAATGCAACTTTTTAAAAGAGCAGCATCTGGAGGGTTGTTCTTCCTCTCTATGAAATAAGAATGTAAACAATATTAAAGTCTGGTGGGAGGATCTCTTTATGTCATTGAAGCTCTTCCATTGAAGCTCTGTGTTTAACAGTGCAATCTGGAGTGGGGCGAGCAAAAGAATTGTGGAGCCAGCGTGACCCTGGCATTGGTGTCATTGCCACTCTACGTGGCATAAATGGCATCCATACTGGTGCAGCTCCATGGCACGCAGGTGCCCACGACACTGCTGCACTGGAACTCCTTTGGTGCGGGAGCCAGTGTCAATGCCAATGAGGCCATTCCTGGGGGTGGAGCCAACCTTAGTCTGCTTCCTCAGGCTTTTCTTCCTGAGAGTGATCCCTTTCACTGGCATCAACTTTTGCCATGTTGGATGCCCCCAATGGGGAGCCCTATACAGTATTTATTCAACCTCTTTTCTTTCAATGTATGGGAAGTGATATCACCCCAAGAGAGTAGAAACATACTAGCTTTCTTTGACACAGTACACGCAAAAGCCAACTATGATGTACAGCTAAATGCAAATACCTTATACTGGTCTGAAAACCCTGATTGATTGGGGAGGGAGGTGTTAAAAGAATTCTACTACTCCTGAGGGAGTGGCAGCAGAGGGAGAAAGGAAGATGGGGGAAGGATGAGGGTGGGATCGAGGAGGGTCCTGAGATAGGGAAGTGAAGTCAATAGTTCTACCCTGGGCAAAAAAACTCCTAGGAAAATGAGGTGATCTCTATTAAGTGTTAAACAATGAAAACTCAAATCTGTGTGTGTGTCTTGCCTCCACAGACTTTAGAAAGTTTGTGTCAAGTAAGCTTATGCCTATTTATCTAAGGAGTTGCAGTCAAGTGGTTTCGACAGTTACAAACAATTGTAGGTAAAACAAAACAGCTATATTTTTGCAACAATCTATTTCAATTTTCCTATTGCCTTTTTACTTGCAAAGTTTAAAACTGAAACCTCTCTGAGCCCGACTTGACTATTTCCCCATAACAGTGAAATGAAACTGTTTATGTGTTTTGAATTAGTATCAGTCTCTTGTATGCCATCTTCAGACATATATCAATGAAGGATTTTTCAGTTCTTCCTCTTCCTAGGCTTGCTCAGAATAAATTGATATACATTTTAGCACTGGAGGGGAGAAGGACAAAGAAACAAGAAAAAAACCCCTATTCAGTTATGTAAAAAAGGAAGTGGAGAACCATCATGCCAACAACCATGGAAGAATTCTAAAGTATCACCAGTGCCCAGAAAACATGCTTGTATCACTAAGCTCTGACTATACTAGACAGAGGAAAGTGTAAGAAGATAGGGCATATTTAGTGATCCTATAATAGGAAAGAGAATGCCTGCCTATTCTGTTGATTGAGACAAAACAATTGGTACTTGCTTGTAAAAGGTCTTTTTCAGCTGAGACAAGGTGTACATTTTATGGGTGATTCTTGCTACTTTGCGAGGGAGGCAGGAACAAGATTCTTCTTTCTGTATCCTGCAGGATTCACCTCTTCTCTCTCAGTTCTGGAACTCCAGCCAGTGGTCAAAATCCAAACTTTAAACTTAATATCTAATTCTGGAGTATATGAAGAACAACTCAGAAACAGAGGAAACAGTGCCTGTGAGAATGATCATGTAGCAAGGCAAGATGTCCTTTTTAACTCAGCTGAAAAAGATCTTTCACGGATAAGTACCAATGGCTGTTTTCCAGCGGAGCAGAAGGATATCTTATGGAACCTCTCGTAGAAGTATCCCTATACATTGGTGGGTCATCATTGCCTACTCCAGCACATGTTGGAAAATACGTCTCCTGTATGGAACATCTGCCAAACTGTAAGTGTTGATCTTCTAGTGACGTATGAAAGTTGACACTACAGACCAAGCAGCTGCCTTGCAGATCTTGTCTATGGACGCATGCTTGGCCATGGTTGCACTGGAAGCTATACTGCATACTGAATGTGCCGTAATTCCTGTAGAACATCAGCATCAACATCAACAATCTTTACTGGAATAACAGTACATTTTCATAAACAATAGGTTCATTCAGGCCAGACAAGGGAGAAGAAAGAGAAGAAAAATAATAATAAAAATAAAAAAGGAAGGAGGTATTAGACAAGTTTACCCCTGGAACTCTGAATTACAAATAAGTCATGAAATGATGAACAATCATTCCTGTAGAAAACACAATTTTTTGTGCTCTTTAGGCTTCTATGATGCAGTATGATAGTCATTGTGAATATTTTCTAACCTAAATTCGGTGAGGACAACACAATGAATAGTGCTTCTGATTTCAAGACGCCATGAGTCCAAATAATATAGGCCTTGAGCGTCATTCTCACATCTAGTTTGTGCCATTTGACCTCTTTTGGATATTTCAGCAGCAGGCAAGAAGGTAAGCAGATTTCCTGTTGCCTGTGGGATGTGGAATTAACCTTAGGCATGAAGGTTAGATCTATTCTCAAAACTATCTTATGGTTGTGGAAGATGCACAGAATTGATAGAAAGTGTCCCTTGGTGTAGAAGTACCCTTGGTGGAAGTAACCACTATCGAAAATATCGCCTTCATCCAAAGGAACTTAAGAGAGATGTCCCCAATTGATTCAAAGGGATGATCCATGAGAGTCTTCAAGACTGTATTTAGCCTCCAGGTAGGGAACCCATGGAGAATCTTGAGCTGCTGCCTCCTTTAGAAAGACCACAATGTGTGGGTGCTTTGTTAATTTCCACTGCTCTAGACTAGGAGCAACATAGCTGCCACTTGCCTCTTCAGGAATGCTGATTGTAGACTAGTGTGGATTCCATCCTGTAGGAAGTATAACATGTTTGAAACCATAGGAATTAAAGGGTTCACTTTCTTCCTTCTGCACCATCTTATACATGCTCTCAAACATAGGAGATGGGCAATTGGAGGAAGGTGATACATAGAAATAGAAGGACCAGGGAGCATTCTGTGAGTTTGAAGCTACAGAGTTGATTTGAAATTCTCTTCTTTGTCAGTGAGGATAAGGAACAGCTCCCATTCCTTAGCTAAGGCAGCCCTATGGGTCATGCCCGTAAGAATTCAGTTTGGTCCTGCCTGGGATAACTGGAGCTAGCATATCTCCTTCAGACAAAAAGTCATCCTCAGAGTGATTGGTTGTGTTGTTCTCTCAGTGAAAGCCAAGGGCTTACCTTCCCCCTTTCCAGTCCTTGTGAGCAAGACAAGGAGGGAGGATGAGAAACAGTAGAGTAAGAATCAGAATAGGAAGAGAAAAGAAAGAGAACATAGGTTTAAGATTAAGCAATACTGAAAATAAGACAGACAGCACAGGTTGAAGATGTCTGCTGTCCCTCTGGGCAGGAAAAGAACTAAGAGAGAGGGGATGGATCCTGAAGGATACAGCAAGAAGACGAATCTTGTCCCTGCCTCCCTGGAAAAGTGAATGATGTCCCATAAGATGTCCTTCTGCTCAACTGGGAAATATACGTGTATGAATGAAATGTGCTTCCAGTTTCAATCCAGGAAAGTCTATGGACTAAAGTTTGAAAAACTATCTTCTTACTTTTATATTGGAATTTCAGTGTTTCTGAACAGGTACCATTTCCTATGTCACAGCTTCAAAAGGCCAGCAGATTCGAGTATTTATCACACTGTTGATCATCAGGACATTCTCAGCTTCATTCAGTGTTTTTAAAAATAAAGGTTTCATTAGGTTTATAAACCTAATCATTCAGTTTTGTTTCATTTGGCTATATTCCAATATTGTCAAAGTCATGAATACTTGGCAAACACATGTTCACAGAAAAGGCCTGTGTTACAAAAACAAATATAACTCAATTCACACTTAAGGGACAAGATTAAACATTTCAACTAGTATGCCCTTCATCAGGGATTATTGCTTACATATTGACTTGTTGAAACCAACACTTACACAACAGGTGTTGTCCAACATTTCTATTTTAATGAATTTGCTAATATTTACTCATTTCATTTTATTAGGTATTATCCACAGATCCTTTGTGCCAGCCATTTGTCGCTTCCCAAACGTATTCTCCAGCAAAACCTCCAAATGGGAAGCAACTTGGAATGAGTGGTGTTAACAGCTGAAAATTTAAAAGAATGTAACAAACTGCTCCTTCTTCTAACTCAGTGTTATTTTACCCGTGTTCCAATATTGTCTACATGTGGAAGTCTGTTCAGCTGAAAGCCAAACATTTTACACGAAATAGTGAACTTGAGAAAGGAAAAATTCAACAATCTGAGATTTCACCATAATATCATCAATTTTAAATAATCTATGGCCATTTCCGCACGGCCAATTAACGACGGCCTGGGGGCGGTAAAAACGCCGCCCCCAGGCCGCCGTTCGCACAGGCGCCGACCTGGATGCGCTTCCACTCCCTCTGTGAAGGAGGCCTCAGGTCGCCGTGCTAAACAACAACCCTTTAAAGGGTTGTTGTTGAGAAGAAGCGTCTTCCGGGCCAGGCTGGATTCTGCGCAAACCTCGGGCGCCCACTGGGAAGGCTGGCTTGTCTCCCCGTCTCCGCCCCACTCACGGTTGTCCCTGCGTCATCCGCCAGTGCTGGGCGTCGCAGTTCCCCGCCCACACTGGTCCCTCCGACCTCCCAGGGGTGGGAGGGCAAAGCGTATGGGCGAACTGCTACCTGGCAGGCTTAACTTGACTAACGAACACCGCTGAGTGGGGCGAAAGCGGCGGCTCCATGAGCGAGCCGCCTGCCATCTGCCGTCGCTCATTCCGCTTCGCAAAGCTCGTTCATACGCGAGCGGGCTTAGCGCCTTCAATGCCGCCCGCACTCTTGGCGAAAGCGTGAAAGGGGCGCATAGAGAGCACAGTGCGGAAACGGCCTATTTCTCCAGACCAAAGTTCCTCTAGAGCAGGGGTCTGCAACCTGCGGCTCTCCAGATGTTCATGGACTACCATTCCCATCAGCCCCTGCCAGCATGGCCATTTGGTCATGCTGGCAGGGGCTGTTGGGAATGGTAGTCCATGAACATCTGGAGAGCCGCAGGCTGCAGACCCCTGCTCTAGAAAGTATGCTGTTCTCTGTATCTCAAAGATATGTGCGAATACTCTGGAACAGATATGCAGTGCATATGCACAATTCACTACTCCTGGAAGGCAAAAGCAGACCATTTCTTGCAACCTCTGATGCATATACATGGCCTTTTCTGGATCATGGTTTCAATTTTTTCTGCCTAGAAGTTAGGCACTGAAAATTATTTGCCTTCTGTTTCTACATGCATACTAAAGAATGTGGGCGAAAAACTGCACAGCTCATATATGGCCTGAACTGTTCACTGTAAGAACCTTAGATTAGAATTGGGAGTCTTACTTTTTTGCTTAAAATATTTATATCTGCTTACTAATCCAAAAGGTTCTTACAGTAACAATAGTATTCTTAAAGATTAACTCCTTGCATCATCGTTCTAGTGCTAGATGTAAGTCTGTCAACTGCTGAACAGTGTCCAAATTAATTCCTTATTGTTGAGGGAGAGGGTAGCATTGTGAACTGAACCCAATGGTTGATTCTGAGAATTAAGAAATACAGTAGAACATATTGTTCTCTTTAAAAAGACGTTGTTTTGTAAAGCAACTATATGCAAAAGACCACACTTGTTTGTGGTATTACAGACTGTAACTCTGAACATGCAATTTGTACAGATGGTACAATTGAATTATATTTCAAAATACAACAGTTCTGCTTCCATATAGCTTTTCTTTTTCTTATAATGAACAGAGAATACATTTAGGAGAAAGATTTTCTGACAAGTATAGACAGGCACTGGATTTATTCCTGGAGTGACAATGCTTGTGCCCTGCAAAAGTTCTGATGACCTGCTTCCTAATACTTACCCATGTTGAGTACACAGGCACATGCCAATAAAACTATGTGATTTTCTATGTTATAATGTATCTATTAGCCCCTTTATCTTGTTATCTGTGCTTCAATCTGAAACAGAATAAACAGGCTGTAACAATATTATTTTAAACATAGCTCTAATTTTTTTTTGCTCTCCCCCCTCCCAATTATTCAATTTTAGCTGTGTGTGGAAGTATCTACCCCCCTTTTTTATCTCAGTCTTCATATCTATTAACATGGAACAGCCCAACTTGTGAAATTAGAGCATAGGAACAAGGAAGAAGAGGAGAGAGTTGATATCAGAAGCTATGAGGCAACACTGAGTAATAGAATAAAGGATGACTGGGCTTTATTCATATGCAAAAGGAAAAAGATTAATAATATGAGGTAACACCTAACTTGGACAGCCCAAACTAGCCTGATCTTGTCAGATCTCGGAAACTAAGCAAGGTTGATCCAGGCAAGTATTTAGATGGGAGACCTCCAAGGAATACCAGGAGTGTGTCAAGAAGCCAGACAATGGCAAACCACCTCTGAATATGTCTTGTCTTGAGAACCCCAGTAGGAGCTCCATAAGAAAGATGTGACTTGGCAGGGAAAATGTGGCAATGTTCACAGTATTAGAATTACAGGCTCTATGTAGAAAAAAACCCTGGTGGACCAGAAAAAATAGCCTACAGATGGTTCTTATCACATGGTGCGAAGAATTCTCAACAGAAGGGAATTTAACATGCTACTCTTATATGTCTTATAATTGACAAAGAGCAGAATATTAATTTTAAACTGATACCAAAGCAGGAAAAGTGGGACTGTACAGAGTACATAGGCTGTTCAAGTGATAAAGTGGGATACAGAATAGAATCACAGAACTAGAGCAAACAAATAGAGCAACGGGACGCTGTCAATGGATATAGAAGATGACGTTTTGATTTTTAATTGACATGCACACCTTTCCAGATTTCTGTCTTAAGATCACTAATACATTTTGCTCACAAATATGTATTGGAAATACAAAACAAATCTATACTTTGCATTTATTCAGGATTCTGAGCGTACTGAGAGCGCTGCATGCATGCCCCCAACAGTCCTCAGAACAGGTTTATCTGCCACATGAAGTCCAAGGATGTGTGCATGAGAGGGCACTGACTTGCCTAAAACCGTATGAGTTTATAACTACCGGTATGACTACACCCAGAACCCAGAATTGCTGCGCTGACAAACCCAATTGCATTACGACAAATCTCCCATCCATCATTTTTCTTACCCTTACTATAAGAAGCACAAGGCAGCTTGTCTGTTATTTTATTTTCACAACAATCCTGTGAGGTTGGTTAAGTGGTGTTTGCAGTAATAACTTTGGTTTGTGGCATCCATACTGTAGGTGTGTATCACGCTTACGTAAGCGAACAATCCTTTGCATCCCGACTTGCCTATCCTTTCCTTTCCAGACCGAGCCGCCGGAACCCTCTTCGCCCGCCCTCTGCAAGGAGCAGGGCGGGACGGCTTCACTGGTCTTCGGCGGCCGGCCAGGCCGAATGTTTCAACGCCAGAGACCTCTTTCTTCGCCTCAGCCCTGCTCCTTGCAGGGCGGGCGCTTCACTCGCCCGGCGGCCGGCCAGGCCGAGCCGCCGGTACCCTCTTCCTTTCCAATACATATTCCTTTCCAATACATATTTCCAATACATTTCCAATACATATTTCCAATACATATTCCTTTCCAATACATATTCCTTTCCAATACATATTTGTGAGCAAAATGTATTAGTGATCTTAAGACCCTCTTCGCCCGCCCTGCTCTGCATGGCGTTGACTTGTTCGGCCGGTTAGGCCGAAAGCCGGGATTTTTTTTCTCGCCTCGCCCTGTAAGTGAGCAGGGCGGGCGCCACTGGCGGCCGCCAGGTCGAAGCCGCCAGAATTCGCCCGGCCCCGTAAGGAGTATGGGCGCTACCGCTCGGGCGTCGGCCAGGCCGGTGTCATTGGGATTCCGTAAGGAGTAGGGTTGGCGCGGCCGGGCCAGGCCGAAAGCCACAATTTTGCCCGGCCTCTGCTCCTTGCAGGGCGGGCGCTTCACCGGCCTCGGGCGGCCGGGCCACAGGTCGGTGCCGGTACCCTCTTCCTTCCAATACATTCCTTTCCAATACATACTTCCACATATTTCCAATACATATTCCTTCCAATACATATTCCTTCCAATACATATTTCTAGAGCAAATGTATTAGTGATCTTGCGACCCTCTTTCTCGCCTCTGCTCCAGGGCTGGCGCTTCACTTCGTTCACGTGGGTCGTGGTTAGGTCGAGTCAGCCGGGATTCTTCGCCCGCCTGTAAGGGAGCAGGGCGGGCTTGACCGCCATGGTTTGCCAGGCCGAGCCGCCAGAATTCTCACCGCCTGCTCCTGCAGGGCGGACGCTTTCACTCTGTCTCGGCGGTTGCCAGGCCGAAGCTGCCAGAACGCCTCGGGCCCTGTAAGTGAGTAGGGCTGGCGCCATTCGCCCAGCGGCCGGCCAGGGTCGGTGCCGGTACCCTCCTTCCAATATTCCTTTCCAATACATATTTCCAATACATTTCCAATACATATTTCCAATACATATTCCTTTCCAATACATATTCCTTTCCAATACATATTTGTGAGCAAAACGTATTAGTGATCTTAAGACCCTCTTCGCCCGCCCTGCTCCTTGCAGGGCGGGCGTTTCACTTGCCCGCCGGCCGGCTAGAGCTGAGCCGCCGGGACCCTCTTCGCCCGCCCTGCAAAGGAGCAGGGGCGGGCGCTTCCTCTGCCCGGCGGCCGGCCAGGCCGAACCGCCAGAACCCTCTTCGCCCGCCCTGCTCCTTGCAGGGCGGGCGTTCACTTTCGCCCGGCGAAGCCGGCCAGATAAGGCTTCACCAGAACCAACTTTCCGCCATAAGGAAACAGGGCGGGCGGGCGCTCCCCTTCGCCGGCGGCCAGCCGAATAGAGCCGCCAGGACCCTCTTCGCCCGCCCTGCAAGGAGCAGGGCGGGCGCTTCACTCGCCCGGCGGCCGGCCAGGCCGAGCCGCCGGGACCCTCTTTGCCCGCCCTGCTCCTTGCAGGGCGGGCGCTTCACTCGCCCGGCGGCCGGCCAGGCCGAGCCGCCGGTACCCTCTTCCTTTCCAATACATATTCCTTTCCAATACATATTTCCAATACATATTTCCAATACATATTCCTTTCCAATACATATTCCTTTCCAATACATATTTGTGAGCAAAATGTATTAGTGATCTTAAGACCCTCTTCGCCCGCCCTGCTCCTTGCAGGGCGGGCGTTTCACTTGCCCGCCGGCCGGCTAGGCCGAGCCGCCGGGACCCTCTTCGCCCGCCCTGCAAGGAGCAGGGCGGGCGCTTCACTCGCCCGGCGGCCGGCCAGGCCGAGCCGCCAGAACCCTCTTCGCCCGCCCTGCTCCTTGCAGGGCGGACGCTTCACTTGCCCGGCGGCCGGCCAGGCCGAGCTGCCAGAACCCTTTTCGCCCGCCCTGCAAGGAGCAGGGCGGGCGCTTCACTCGCCCAGCGGCCGGCCAGGCCGAGCTGCCGGGACCCTCTTCGCCCGCCCTGCTCCTTGCAGGGCGGGCGCTTCGCTCGCCTGGCAGCCGGCCAGGCTGAGCCGCCGGGCCCATCTACGCCTGCCCTGCACATACAGGAGGGATTTTGAGCATGCGCACAGGCGAGGGTCGAGAAAGGAGGTGACTCAATGAGATGGAAGAGGGCCCCGCCCAGGGGAAGGATGTAGTTCGATATGGGCATGGCCCTCCCGTTAACGCCTCTCACTTACAATAATAAGACACCACAGGCTCCCGCTTCTCCAGCTCCTGCGCGGTTCTCAGAACATGCTGAACAGCCTTGAACTGCGGGGGTAGTGGAGGAAGATCCGAGGCCGACATGACGCTACAGATTCAACTCAAGGCGGCGGAAGACTAACAACCACCCAACTACTATTCCGGCCCCAGCCTTGTAACCGGGAGAGTTCCGCTTCCGGCGTAGTGTCAGGCGCTGGCCTTCCTGCGTAGTTCAGCTTTCGCGAGCATGCGGGTTGAAATGTGACAGCTTCAGGCGGAGGACGTTGTCACAGCGCCGCCTTGTGAGCGGATGATGGAACAGCGACGGGTTGTCACAGGGTTGGGCTGACCAGGCGTGGTTTTCTACAGAAATTTCAGATTCTCCGATGCATGCAATAGTTGCAGCGGATTTTGCAAGCGCAAAGAATCCCACGTACGAATTCGCTCCAACGGGCAGTCCCATGTATATGATTTATATTGACAGCCCTTTTCTGTAGTTTCCTGTAGGTGGGGCTGCATTTCAAGACTGGCCCAAATGTTCAATTAGCTCAGAATAGTGAAGCTGTCTCTTAGTTTACAATTTAAAAACTTCTGCTGTGTTGTCTCCCAGGGCTAAAGCATTAAACTGTTTAATCAGGGTGGCTGAATGACTGCCTTCTGCTTTGAAACTATTCATAGTCTGTCTCTGAAGCATCAGGATTTTCTGCAGGATAGAAATCCGTGATTTGGTTATGCAGAATAAAGCCTTGTGTGTAATAAAGTCAATTTTCCATCTATAAATTTCCCATCAAGAAAATGCTCCTTGTTTCTTCACAGTTAGCTTTTAAAACTTGATTTATTTTGTCCTGCCACTGCTATGTTCAACTTACCCACAATTTTGTACATTCTCAGTGGCTCACTTAAACTTACTACATAAGCAATCTGTTACATGTGCAATGTTAGCACTGACTAGATAGTCATGCATACATAGTGGATGCGGGCCTGAGTTCAGCAAAATGTCAGACACATGCAGCAGTGCAGGGATAAGTTCTTCTGTCCAGTCAGTGTATCCCATTTAAGGTGTGCTTTTGCAGATGAAATACTGTTAGCTTTATTTTGCTGGAAGTGTGTTTTTGGCCCATGCGGAATCCTCCAACGTCTTCAATCCCTGCTGAGCTTCCTACCCTCCCCTAATTCCCCTTTCCTAGGCCCCAACCAGTGGTGGGACTCAGCAGGTTCGCACCACTTTGGCAGAACCGGTTGTTAAAATGGTGCTTGTAATCAACCAGTTGTTAAATTATTTGAATCCCACCACCGGAACCGGTTGTTAAATTATTTGAATCCCACCGCTGGTCCCAACCCCTTATCTCCTGGAAGTTCTCAAACTGGAATTGATAATCCTAGTGTAATATGATCAGACTGACTTGACCCCTGTCAATAGGCCAATGACAGTAAATCAACAAGGATTAGAACTAATGGGTGGAAATTTGGCTAAATATTTAAGCTGTTCAACTGTGGAACAGACTACCTCCAAAGGTCTCTTATCATGACTTCTTCTGTCTTGCCCTGGCAAGGTCCTCTCTGGGAACTTTCCTGCCAAAACTTTAACCATCACTGTGAGGGCTCAGTACTCACTGAGCAGTTTCCCACTGTTGTTAACACTGAAGTTAGTGTACATGGATTTTTCCTATCTTTATGTAAAAGAACAACAACTTATAATAACAACAACTAAAAGAATAATAAACTGCTTTATAAGGACAGAGGAATGTGTTCTGTATATCAAAGACCAATATTTTTAAGTTTGGACTTGTCATGCTGTACAATGAGGGCAAAGCAATGGGTTTGGTCTTTCCAGTATCTATTCTATGCAGGGCCAAATTAGTTTTCCCTGAAAAGTTAAAAAATATACCCTGATATTCATGCAGAATAGCTTTCAGTTGCCATTCTTGATCTTTATTTAATTGAGGAGAGAGCACTATCTCAGGTAAAGTACTCTCCCTACTTACCCATCCCCAGCCAGTTAAGCAAAAGATCTAGGTTTTTTTTACCTTTAGCTTTAAGTCCCATATTCCCTCAATTGTAGTAGTGCTTCAACATGTTGACATGAAATAGTTTGTTCTGCTCTCCATCAAAATTAATATTAATCAAATGATTAAACATTAGAAACTTTAGCCACAACATTAAAATAATCCTCCCCAAAACCTTTGAATTTCTTCTTTCTCCTGGGCTGCAGGGCTACAATGTGATCTCCAGGCTTGAAGATGTGATGCCTGGCTCTGGAGTTGTACCATTTCTTCTTCTTTCGTTGGGCTTGGCAAATGTTCTCTGATGCAATTTTCCGCAGCTCCTTTAGATTCTGCTGCAGGCCTTATATGTATTTTACAATGTCCTGGCATTTAATTTGCTCTTGACCAGTTCAAGCTTGTTTTAGAATGTCCATTGGTTCTCTGAGTTGTCTCCCAAACAGAAGTTCGCATGGATGGAAGCCAGTGCTTTCCTGTGGAACTTCTCTGTATCTGAATAGAAAGTGTTGCAGTCTTTGGTCCCAATCATTTGGGTGACTGAACACATAGCTTTTCAATTTGTGGTTCAGAGTGGCATCAAACTTCTCTACAGACTGTTTGATTGAGGATGATAAGATGTGGTGGTTGAATGTTGGATACCACATGCTTTGCATAGTTCCTTCATAAGTTAGAACATGAAAGCCTTTCCCAGGTCCATGAATATTTCATTTGAGAACCCCAGTCTGGCAAAAATAGTTAATAGAGCGCTGGCCGTTATTTTTGCTTCTTCATCTCTTAGCGGAACAGCCTCTGGATATTTTGTGGCATAGACCACTGCACTAAGTATGTAGCAAGATCTATGCCTGGTAACTTGTGAAATAAGGCCAACTATGTCCACTCCAATCTCTGACAAGGGTTCAGTGACAACAGGAATTGGCTGGAGAAATCTTTGGTCTTATCTTGAGGATTTCCCTGCCAGCTGACAGACTTTGCAGGACTGGAAGAAAGTTTTTATGTCTTTCCCCATATAGGGTCAGTAGAACCTTGCTTGAATGCAGTCTCCAGTCATTAATACCTAGATGTCCAGTTAAAGGTGTGTCATGTGCCAGTTGTAAAACCTGCATCCTGTATTTGTGTGGGATTACCAGCTGTGGTCTCTGTTCCCACATAGCAGAACACTTCTTTCTCCAAGCAATTCTATAAAGTCTATTGTCCATTATCTAAAAAAGGCATGGGCATTCAATTGTAATATCAGCTTCATATGTTTCAGCTGCACTCCACAGCTCCTGAAGAGATTCTTCTTTCTGTTCATTTATAAACTGTGCAGCATGAAACTTTTCTATCTGGATTTCTAACTCTGCCTCATCAACTTTTTGAGACCTTGTTATAGGCTCTGAGGTATTTTCTTGGCCATCTGTCACTTGAGCTCTCCTTGTTACAATGTTAATATTTTTCAGTGCTTGGCTAAACTGTGGACTATTAGTATGGGCATCACAATATCATCCCACACTCCCATAAGCCATTTTCCAGTAAAATGTCTATATCGTATGAGAATTTTAGCCAGTGGCACCTCAAACTCTGGCCCATATTCCCCTTATGTAATAATATCTGTTCTTATTGTTCTGAAGCTGCTAATTTCGATTTTATCAACATGATTTCAGCACCAATGTCTCTTAACCCCATAAGGTTTTCTTTATTAGTAGTCACTGCTTCCATAAAGTTTTTACTAAGATTTTCCTCCACCCTACAGATCTATAAAACTTTTGCAGCTTTGTCTGTTGGCGTTTGGTCAGGAGCTACAGTTTTAGTGTTTTGACTGTTCGTGTTCTCAGCTTCTTTTGAAGTAGTTTGTCTGTCTTGGTGCTAGTAGGAGTTCTAGTTCTGTCTTGTTTAGGGCATCTAGATGTTGTGTGTCCCTCCTCCTGACAATAATAACAAACTATCCCTCCAGGCTTAATTTGTACCAAAGTGGTCCACCTTGCAGGGTTGGCATGTGTAGTCCTGACATTGTCTTTTGGACTTTGGTTTCTTGCTGGGACTTGGAATAGGTTTTCCCTAAAGTCTCCTTCAATCTCATCCAATAGTGAACATAAGAACATAAGAAAGAGCATGCTGGATCAGACCCAGAGTCCATCTAGTCCAGCACTCTGCTACTCACAGTGGCCCACCAGATGCCTTGGGGTGCTCACATGCAGGATGTGAAAGCAATGGCCTTCTGCTGCTGCTGCTCCCAAGCACCTGGTCTGCTAAGGCATTTGCAATCTCAGATCAAGGAGGATCAAGATTGGTAGCCATAGATCAACTTTTCCTCCGTAAATCTGTCCAAGCCCCTTTTAAAGCTATCCAGATTAGTGGCCATCAGATTCAGGATGGAGAAATAAAATCGTATGGATTCATATGGATTCAGGGTGGAGAAATCAAATCGTAATGCAATGACCAAGTCTGTACATCTTCTTAACTAACCAATGGACAGGGAACTGGGTGGGATGTTTTGTGAAGGTATAAATTATGTTATGTAGACACACACACCCCCGAACCTCCCTGTCTGCTTGCTAACAGAGGAGTGTTCCCGGCTGCCCAGCTGAAAGAACACCAATAAATAAATCATTTGAACACTGAAGAAATCATTTGGAACTGGTTTATTTTAGCCGTGGCAGAGGCAGAGCTTTGCTCTGTCCTTATCAAGTACCATATATACTAGTGTATAAGTTGACCCAAATATAAGTTGAGGCACCTAATTTTACCATCAAAAACTTGGAAAACTTATTGACTCGAGTATAAGTCTAGGGTAGGAAATGCAGCAGCTACTAGTACATTTCAAAAATTTGAAATTCAGGCACGATTTGGGGGTCTCTGCCACTGACCCCCCCATCTCACCAATCCCAAGGTCTCTGCCACTGACCTCTCCATTTCGCAGCTTGTCCAGCTCACCCAGGTCAACTGGCTGTCACCTGGCTGGCCACTGCCAAGAAGAAGGCAGAGGCAGAGAAAGCGGCTGAAAGGGGGAAGGCAGAGGAGAGTAAAGCAGAAAAGGAGGCTGAGAAAGCAGCTGAAAGGGGGGAGGCAAAGAAGAAAGCAGAGGAGAGGGAAGCAGAGGCAGAGAAAGCGGCTGAAAGGGGGAAGGCAGAGAAGAAGGCAGAAGAAAGCGAAGACGGGAGAGGGGGGAATGCCACACAAGAATTAAGTGGGACCCTCACTCACGTATAAGTCGAGGGGAGCTTTTTCAGCACAAAAAATGTGCTGAAAAAGTAGACTTATTCGCAAGTATGTAAGGTATATGTTTTCCCTGTTTTGTGTTTTATTTCTCTAAAATGTTTTCAACCTTCTTCAGCCATCAGGCCAAATCTTACTTTGACCCTCTCTTTAAAGATACCATAATCAGATGTTTCCTCATCTCTTAAGTCTGCATAAACTTCACTGAAAACGTGACATGTCTATGGGAGTAAAAACAGCATTCTATTCTCCTTAGGCATTTCTAAATCACAGCAAGTTCTCTTGAAACTAAACAAAAATGCTTCTACATCATTGCCCTTCTGGTACACTGGGAATTGTTTAATGTCTACAGAGGGCATTTCTACAGAATCATGTGGTCTGGGCAACTCAGCCTTAATCTGAATTTATTTCATTTTAAGAGAAAACATCTCTTTCTCGTGATTTCACCTCTCTAGCTCTCTCCTCCCCCCCCCCCTTTCCATTATAACTCTTTATCTGCCTGAACTTTGGCTAACTGGACTTCAGCCTCTAATTTAGCTTTTTCTTTTGCTGCCTCCACCTTTGCCACCTCAGGCTTAAGTCTCATAAGCTCTGATTCCTCATTAATATTCTCTTCAGGTGAGGGACCTTCCCTGCTTTGGCGTCTCCATGGGCCTCCTGGGTTCTCTTATTTGTCATTGTCATTTCTGACAGGAAATTTTTTGTGTTTCACTCAAATAAAATATGTTCTTTTACTGATAACAAAAAAATAGTGGGAACAGTTCTTTGCAGATTTTGTTTTTTGTGTCATGACACTGCCACCAAAAAAAATCACAACTTCTTCTGTTGGTGCTCTCAGAGAACTTTCTCGCCAAAACTTTAATTGTCACTATGAGGGATCATTGAGGAGTTTCCTATTGCTGTTAACACTGCAGTAGTGTAGTTTTATTTTCCCCACCTTTGTTTAAAATAAAAACTAATAATAATAACGAAAAGAATAATACATTGGTAATGACAGAGGAATATGTTTTGTATATCAAAAACCAGTATCCCTTTCCATTTCCTGTCAGACTCCTGAAATTATGGCACAAAAGGCATTGCACTTAAAAAAAAAGATTAAAAAAAGTTTTATTTACAGAAACTAAACAAGAGTTTGGCAAGGTGAACTCACACACACACACAGACACACACACAAGTTATCTTGATCAGGTAAGTTCAATAAATATTTTCATCTTCAGTACAGGCTGCTGTATCTTTGCAGGAGTTTAGCCTCTCTCAAAAGATACATTCACAGGCTTCCTAGTAAGAATGGTTCAAGATATAAACAAACAAACAAATAAGTAAGTAAATAAATAAAAGATGTTTCAAAATAATATAAGCACTTGTGCTTTTTCTTAGAAGACTTTCACTAGACTTTCCAGTTTGCTTTTTCCCCATACTCTCATAAGGACAATCCTGTACTGACCTCAGGTTGAATATATTGAGATGGATTTTCTTCCAAATTCTCAAAGGTACACTGTACCTTGTATCTAGTATTCAAAGCTGCATTTATACATAGAAGTTCCTCGTATCTCCATGGGTCATAATTGATAATAGAGCTATGGCCCTTTCCGCACTGCAGAAAGGGCTCCCCTGCACCGGCAGGAATCCTGCCGGTGGAGGGGTGGGGGCCATTCGCACGGGAGCGTACGAGCGCCCCCCGCAGAGGCTGGCGCAGGAGAGGCGGCTCCGCACAGAGCCGCCTCTTCCCCGTCCCCCCCACACTCACCTCGTCATCCTGCGTCGCCCTGCTGGACTACTAAGACCTGCCCACGCTGCCCTCCGACCTCCAAGGGTCGGAGGACAGTGAGGGAGGGTCTCAACAGTTCGGTAGAGCGACGCAGGACGACGAAGTGAGGGGGGGGGACGGGGAAAACAGCATGTTCCCGGCGGTGCCGTTCGCACCGAGCCGGCGGGGACACGCTGTTTTTAAAAAACCTCCCTCCAGGAGGGAGGTTTTTTGGGGCGGCCTGACACTGCTCTTGGGGAGGTGGAGGGAAGCCAGGTTGGCGCTGCTGCATTTCGGCAGTGCCGCCTGTGCGAACGGCGCCTTAGGGACGGCATTTTTGCTGTCCCTAAGGCATCGTATTTGGGCTGTGCGGAAACGGCCTCTGAGTGTGGCTAGTTATATTTTGTTGTCTCCACATTTTGTTCTTCAGATGTTCTAGGGTTACAATATAATGCTCACAGAGGTAGTCATAGTAATAAGCCATTGATCTGGATGAGTGAAATGTCACAAGAGAATGCATAACAAGGGGGAAAATGAGAAAGAAAGATGTTGCTGTATTAGCAGGTGTGCAGCAGGAGTCAGAAATTCAGCAGAGTTTCTCCCCTACACCAATGATTAATTGTGCACTTTTTGAATGTTTGCCACTATACAACGGCTTCTGGTAGAACCACTGCCAGGGAAAAATGGTGGGTCTACATAAATCAGTTAGAATGCCACTTCTGAGCACTTACTTCCCCCTTTCCTCACCAATGGATTCTCACAACCACTGTCCTTTCATAGAGGTCACTGTGCCTCTATGAAAGCACAGATACTGATACTTTTGAGAGTCTGTCCATCATTCACAGAAATCAGGATGAAGTTAGATAGAATAGTATTTTACAGTCCTTTTTGGGAAGCATTTCTATCCCTCTAAAATGCAATGTAAAAGAATATTTTGCAAAAAATATTCAGACACACACCAGATAGTTATGCATAAAAAATTTATTGTACCTGAGATCATATTAAATTAAAAATAAAGAGCTCCTGAATATAAGTAGAAACATGGATGGATATTTTATAAAATTTACACATTTATCAACAAAAGACATAAAACAATCTTAACCAGGTTGCCAACTGACCAGGAAAAAAAATTGACTGGAGTGCTGTTGTCTCTATAACAACAATTTGATAGGGACGACATAAGCATTTCATTTGCTAAAAACCATGGATGATCCTGCTGCTAAGAGCACAAAACTGAGAACTGCTAAAAATACAATGATTAGCCTAGTTGAGAGCAGGTTGTGTGTGTGTATATGCATGCAGCACTTGAAAAGCTCTCGTAAAAAGTGATGCATGCCATGTGGGAACATAAAATGTTTGAGTCCAGAATAAACTTTTAGAACTTAGAATCATGAATGCATCTCTAGAACCTGATATGGAAAGCATTGGTATTTGTGAAGCTTGTACTCTTTATTCACCCATTGAACACAGTGGAGCTGCTTCTGTTACTGACTGATACAGAAACTATCCAGTATTGAGATTATCCACATGTTTCGCAGAAGCCTGTATGGTGCAATTCAAATTCCTACTCATGTCTCAAGCTCACTGGGTGACTTTGGGCAAATCATTTTTCTTAATCCAACCATAGCATGACTAGAAAGAAAAAGTGCCACTCTGAGATCATTGGATGAACCATGCATTAAAAATATGGTAAACAATATAATGCCAACTGTATGTTATAAGTGGGCAGAGATTTCCCCATAGGTTTTGAAAAATAACCTAGCATTCCAGCATCTATTTTTACAGGTAAGTTTCTTTGTGCAAATGAATTATGCAAATAGCATCATAAAGTGGGAGCAGGGCCCACTCCATGATTGATCTACATTGCCAAATGCATCTTGCTTCATTGTCTTCCTTGGCAATAGTTGTCCACGTAGTTTGCTTTCATAAATCAATAATCCGTTTTTGTTCCATGAATGTGATTTAAAATAGTGTATCTGTTGGCTTGTGCAAAGACATAATGGTAAAAGATGTTGACAGGAAGATTGTGGAAATAGCTCAGAGCACATGTTAGTGTCTCCAGGGTATATAGGGTAAAGGGCAGCAATAAAAGACAGATCTGTTCATGGAGAATTTAGAATCAACAGTGTAAAAAGAAAGTTGCAAAGAATTATATATAAGTATGATATACACTTATAATATGGATGCAAAAATCCTAAGGAAGGTTACAAATTAATTTTGTATCAGATCTGTGAAATCTGTGTTATGGTATATGTTGACAGTTGTGCACAGCTGAGCTGCAGTATCTGGGCTGCAGACTAATGTAGGCCTCTTCCGCACAAGCAAAATAATGCGTTTTCAAACCACTTTCACAACTGTTTGCAAGTGGATTTTGCTATTCCACACAGTTTCAAAGAGCACTGAAAGCAGTTTGAAAGTGCATTATTCTGCATGTGCGGAATGAGCCGTAGTTTCAGCTGAGTGATTGTTTTGTAGCTTAAGATTTCTTCCATGCTATGCTATGGGCTATATTGTACAGCGTGATTATTTACTGGTCATTATATGAGACTAGTAATTTAATTTAAGATTATAATTTATATTTGTGTAAGGTGCCTTGAAGCCTGAGCCTATGAACTGAATTAAACTCAGAATTAAAGTTTCTGCACTGGTTTAGAAATGGAGCTTCCGGCTCGCCTAAATACTTCAAGCTGTGTATGGGAATTCCAGCTGGCCCCTAGAATTGAATTAAAGCACAAATATTCCATTGTTTGGACACTGGGGAATCACATGGAAATCACCATTGACGTTCTGGCCTACTTTTATTAATAGTTATATTCCAAATTACTTGATTGAATGTGGAAAGTTTTCAGTATTTAAAAAGTATTTCCCACCATGCATATGAGTAAAGTGCCATCAAGTCCAAGGAAACATATGAGAACCTGAGGAGATTTTCATGGCAAGTGAGAAGCAGAGATAATTTGCCATTGCCTTCCTCTGTTTTCCCACCATAAGCAGCAATATATTGAAGTCAAACATGCATTCATCATCAATCAACTCTGCATTGAAAAATTTCTGGAGATTTGGGGGTGGAGCCTGCGGGACATAGGGCTTAGGGAGGGGAGGGAACTTAGGAGGGTTTAATGCCATAGAGCTTACCCTCCAAAGCAGCTATTTTCTTTGGTGGAGTTGATCTCTGTAGGCTGGAGATTAGATGTTCTGGGAGCTATCTAGGTCCTGCTTGGAGGCTGGCAGCCCTCATTCTTTATTATGATGAAGTACTATCCAATTTTTTGTAAATTCGGGAGATGATAGCAAAATCTTACAACTCCTTAGTAAATATTTCTTCTTTGATGTGCCCCTCAATCCTGTTCATGTTTACTGAGAAGACCTGCTTTGTTCAGTAGACTTACTTTCATACAAATGTACATAGGACTGAGATAGTATTACCCCTTTTTATTTATGTAATCTTAGAAGTAAGTTCTACTGATTTCTTGAGAGCAAGCTTCATTGCAAGAGCACATAGAATTACAGCCATGAAGTACCTTTACTGTGTACTTCTCAAAAAACAAGGACCTACTGAAACTTTATCCATAGTGATAGCGCCATCCCAAGCAGAGGCTGATTCCACACGGGGGAACAACAGCGCTCCAGGGATGGGAAAAAATGGTCCCTGGGGCACTGTTTGCACAGGAGATGCTGCTGCATTGCAGCAGCGCCATCCTGGCTCCCCTGAAGTGGCGCGAAGACGCCGCTTCTGAAACTCGCTCAGGGGACGAGTTTTTTGGAATACGCCAGTTGCCACCCGTTGCCGAGCGAACAGCAGCAGGTGGAAGCCGGCATATTCCTGTGGCGCTCCCGAACAGCTGCCTACCTTTTCCCTGCCTTCCATTGCTCTGAGGAGGGAAGGGGACACACCTCCTTGCCTCCGTCGCTTCAGCCATTGCTCTGGCCAGGGGGCCTGTCCCCTGACCTAGTTAGAGAGACGAAAGGCAGGGAAAAGGTGGACAGCTGTTCGGAGGAACCTATCTTGTTGCGGCTGTCGTCGCGAGCATGCTCCACGCCAACTACGCACCAGCCACCAATCGTGGTGAGCACGTTCATGTGAACGGCTCCGGGGCTTGAATCGGCATCAATCATGCCAATGCAAACCCACAAGCCTGGCTGTGTGGAAACAGCCAGAGTTACTCTTCTGAGTCCACTGATTTTTTAAAAAATTAATTCTGTTTTGGATGGCACTCTAAGTGATTTCAAAATTGTAGCTGAGCATATTTTGGTGGAGAGGGGAGAATTCAATGGAACTTACTCTGAGATACACGTGCATAGTATCACATGTTTAGTATCCTTACACCATGACAGCTCCAGTATCTTAGGACTGCATCCAAACAATTAGAAAAAATGAAAATACTGTTTTCATTGGCAAGGCATGATGGTAAATAAGACTACAAAAGAATATACCCTGTATTTGTTTGCACAAACATTTTTGTACAGTAAGTGTACATATGTTATTCATGTGTTGCACACAGTAATCTTATGTTCTTCAAGCTGTGCTTCTTCTGAAGAGATGTAGCAATTGTTGAGCACTCAAAGGGCAACATTTTTAGTCTACTCAAACATGATACTAGTCCCTAAGTAGTGTATCCATTGCTATTCTGCTTGTCTTTGATCCTAAGTTGTAATTCCTAAGAGGCTAGGATTTTTATGGGGAAAATATTTGTGCTTATACCATTTGAGTACTAAAATTAATTTAACCAATTGTGAGAAAACACTGGCTTTCTGTGTCATACATTTTGTGACATACAAGTCTGTGACATACATTTTGCTAACCAATTCAATGCAAATTATTTGGGAGGTTGGATTGTTGCTTGACCTAGTACATTCCATCCATTTAGGTAGTCTTCTTATTTTGTACTCTTATGATACATTGCAAAACATTTGTATTCAGAATTATGTCCCACTGAGTTCAACCAGATCAAATCCAATAGCTTAGAGCTCGTGCACATGTACTTGGAAATTCCAATGAGTTCATTGAGTCTTGATCCCAAGGAAGTACTTTTACAATGACAGCCAGAGGATAAGCCCAGTGGTAGAATTCAAATAATTTAACAACTGGTTGTTTACAAGCAGCATTTTAACAACCAATTCTGCTGAAGTGGTGCGAACCTGCTGAATCTCACCACTGGATAAGCCCCATTGAACTCATAAATATGCTACTGATCAGGAGGCCTCTTATATGTTTTCATTAGTAGTGGTTTTAAAATAGAAGATAAAAGAGAACTGCCTGTAGAAATCTGCAAATATTTAAAGATGTCATCTCTGTTCCAAACTGAGAAATCCATTGTATAAAATTGGAATAGTGATTAGTTGAATAGGAGCAGTTCATTATGACAATAAAGTTACTGGCTGTTCAAGAAACCCAGCCTTCTACATAAGATCTCAAAAATCTCTGCAATACACAATAAAATTGTAATCACCGTAAATGTGTACATAGCAATAAGGAAGATAGTCTTTTCAAAGTGTTCTGGTACCATGCATCTGGTAATATTAAACTTTTTATCAAGGGCTGCTGCATCACATCTGTAGAGTGGGTTCACTTGGAAACCAAAGAGTTGACTCTGAAGCCAAAAAGCCACAACTTCAAGGATGATCCTTAACAGAACAGAGAGAATATAAAAAACGGTGTAGGCAGGCCTTTGGAGGATATCTTCCTGAGCGACGCTTTTACATGCAGCATAAAGATGGAAAATGGCTCCAGGTACCAGTATGGTCACTAGCTGTAGAGCCCAGAATACCTAAAGTGTAGCAGAAACTTGGCTGTCAGATCATTAATGATGATACTGCACTTCCTGATAACAGACAACCATCTGAGCATCTTGTGATACTTGTTTCTGTTTATTTATCATAGATCATATTAAAATAGCATTTATCTAAAAAAATTCAAATGATTCCTTATATTTACCCTCCTTTTATGACTATAATTAGTTACCGTTGAAGTTAACAAAAACATGGCTCATAAAATCTGGAACTGCTTCAAAATTCTGAACTGGAGTATGGCAATGATCTTGATGTATATACAAAGTCCACTCATGAAGGAAACAAACTAAAAAAACATTTTGGACCTATTTAAAGAGAGTACTGAATCCCTGACCAGCAGATATATTGACAATAACATATAATATGCTTCTTTTCTTCATAGTGCATGGTGGATTCTGCACGGGCCGTAAAGATTGGTGTGCGGCCACTAAAAACACCATTGTGGGGGAGGACTTTGCACGGCTGCTGCTGCTAGAACGGAGCTACAATGGCGTTTCCCCCCACAACGGTGTTTTTGTGACTCACTAAATGAATGAGTCTTTTGAAAAGCAGCGGCATCCACTTGGTGCCGAGCAAACAGCACCAGGTGGAAGGTGCTGTTTTCCAGCATGCTGCTTTTTTAAAACTTACCTCCTCCTCCCTGCATAGCTCTGTCGGGATGAGGGGACATGCCCCCTGACCCACGGGAGGCGCTTTACCAAGGGACCAAAGAGGCGTGTCTCCCTCATCCTGATAAGGCTTCTCTGCGAAGGAAGGAAGAAATGGTTTTTAAGGTGGCCCCGGGCGCTGCCATCTTGGAGAAGCGGCTACTCACGGGCCGTGACAGTGCTGGGGCCGGTGTCATGTACACCGGCACCCCACCGCTCCTGGGGACCATGCAGAATCTGCCCATGCCTGTACAAAACTAAATATCTCCAGGACATGCAGTGTATGTAAGCATCTGACAAAAACTATAGAAAGGAGTCAATGTGGTGTAGTGGTTAAAGTGTTAGACTAGGATCTGGGAAGCCCAGGTTCAAGTTCCCCATCTAGAATGGCAACTTCCTGGGTCACACAATCTCAGTCTAACCTACCTCACAGGGTTGTTGTGAGGACAAACTGGAAGAGGGAAAATTGGTGTAGGCAGCTTTGGGGCCCACTGGAAAAAAATGGGGAATAAATAAAATAAATGAGGAGCATGTATAAAACAATATTCTTATACTCTTCCAAATATTTGTAGCCCAGAGATGTATAGTTTATAATATTTACACTCCCAGTCAAATGCCTTTCCAACTCAGGGTTGGAGTGCAATTTCTATGCACAAAATATGCTTTGAAGTGATTGCTTTATCAAGGTTCATTCAGGAATCGAGAGAAGTACACTCCCATAGTCACACCCATCTACAGGAGCCACCAACTTTCAAGGCCTTGTCTTTATAGATTCAGCAGTATCAAATGGTGACATTTGTTCTAATTTATACTCTAGAGTATCACATTTATATGGAGAAAGCTAGAAACTATATATAGCAACCATGGACCATACATCTCATGATTCAGTGCAATGCCAGTAAAAATGGATGGATTTATGTTAATTGGTAGAAACATCGTTGTGGAAGGAGAAATAGCCAGAAATCTCTAACCTGATTTGAATTGATGGTGGTATTTCTTTATGGAGTGTACATATTCCTAAAATGACATATTAGTAGAAAAAAGGGAACCCCTTATGGAGAAGATTGTTGGTAGAAAGATATTTGTAGAGGACATGGCTCCATTATGTTTAATCTACAGAGATAAGCAAGCAGTGGTTTCATAAAATTTTTAGTTTAAAGATCAAGTCCAACAAGAAAATTGCATCTAATTGCAACTGAAAAAAATGGTAGTCAATAATCAGGTATAGATTGAGATTTATTGCAAAAGCAAGTAATTTCAATATATTCTGAGCAATATTTAAGTATTAGTCAAGGACATCCCAGTTAAATATTGTTTAATTTGTGGTTCCTTAGATAGTTCTTTGATAAATTATAACAAAGACTTTCATATCAACATAATAAGTAACCCTGCAGCCTGTCCCTGGCTTCTCTTTAGATGATGTTGAAAAACTGTTATACAGGATAAGGGGGAAAGACTGAAATAACATTCTGGACAGTACCACTTTTGACTGGGGTAGGGGCTTCACAAAGAAACAGCTTTCTGTATGTATTAAAGAAGGACATTGGTTATGAAGCTATGTTAACTTTCCATAGTATATGTGTTTTTAAAATGTGGAGCATTGGAGGGAGGGGCTCTTTGCATGGGAAGTGTTCAAAAATGAAACCCCCATCTGAACTCTGAAATGGTTTAGTCCAAACTTCTCCCATCATTATCTGTTACATCATTCTGTGCAATGTAAAGATCATCTGTCAATCTCTGAGAACATTTTAATAACTTAAATAGGCTGTTGAATCCCTTAAACAACAAAAGAAAAAGTTTACCTGTGGGGTTATAGGTCTGAATTGATTGTAACACAACAGATTCACTTCCCTCCTGTCTGGTTCACAACTGAAGTGTAAGGCTTCGTTTCCATAAACTGCAAAGCCCAAAACGCCAAGGAAGAACATTCGCACAGAGCCAAAGAAGAGGGTGTGGAATTGACCAATCACAGTTGGAGGCCTAAGCTGTAAGAATCATGGGTAGATTCAGTTGGAAAGATTTAAACAGTGAGAAAAAAAATCTTCAAGATGTATTTTTCTTAATTCTATAGTTCAGACTAGACAATTCCTATATCCCTTCTTCCAAGTGATCATATGGAGGCTTGTTGTGCACTGGACAATGGAGACAATCTTTAAAGACTGTGTTGTAATGGTATTTTGTCACAGGTCTCTTGTGTGAGACCAAATCTTGATTTCAGTGGGGAATTTCCAAATAGTGGTCAAGTTTTAAAGGTCACATAAGTCACTTCTATGGATGTTTAGGGGGTGTGAGGGATTTTCTCTCTTAGTTGCAGCTGCTTGCCCTGTATCAAATATTATCCTGAAAGGCCTATTGCATCCAAGCTAGGCTGTACTCAGGGCAAGGCTATAAAATAAGATCTATGAAGCTTCTGGAAAAAAATTGAATGTATTTTTCCCCAATAACTTGTGTTTCATTGTCCCAGTAAAATATATACATAGTGATTCAAATACATCTTCATTAACACTCTAGACTACTTATGCATCCAATACAATGGCGATATTATAGTTAACTCTCACCCCTTAAAATCTACAGTGCAACACTAGGTTAATGAAGTTAGAAGGGCGTAAAGTGTGGTTTAGGATTGCACTGTAAATGCAGCATGCACAGAAATGGAAAGCTGCCATGCCACTGGGATTATCATCCTTAGCCCTGCCGATCTCCCCCACTAAGCAGAGCATACTTTTTTCTCCAGCATTTCTCCTCTAGTTTATACTCACACATCCTTCATAGAAGTTCTTGATGTAATTTAAAGACATGTCTTGTAAGAAGTTCTCCTGTGGAATTGCAATGCGGTCAGGTGAACAAATTCCCACCTGCATGTCCTCATTACCAATTGTTGCAATTGTCATCAGGAAGGCATTCACGGTGATTGGCCTATTTCTCTCTGCCTGCTCCTCCTGAGCCTTTTGCCTAGGGAGAAACTCTTGTCATGCTTGCACTTTTGATTCTCGCTTTTTATCTTTAGGACTGGCCCCCAATTAACCTTGCACTTTCAGGGAGGTGGGGGGGGGGGGTTCCAAACAAAAGCTATGTGCATGTGGCCTGCCGAATAATCCCCAATGGACACTGTCAGCAAAAAAACACCAACCCTATCATCCAGCAGCAAGCAACACAATAGGAGGGCAAGTGAGCGACTGCCAACGGAGTCACCATATCCTTGTTGTGCTGGGACAGCTACAACCACATGATGCTTCTGGCTGTGCTCCTAGGGATGGTCTAGATGGCTGCTTCCTACTGGACTGGTAATAGAAGGGTTAAGGGGAAACAAAGAAGCACCCCAGAATCTACTTGTCTCATAATGCCTGGATACTTACCCACAACGGCTCATCCTCCGCTAGAAACGGCTCCATTTGCAGAATGAAAATGAGCATTCACAGAAGAATCTTAAAAGAGAGGTATAAAGAAACTATAACAAATTGTACAGCAGCATCCTTATGGAAGGATGGGTTGCTGGGGAGGGGGAGGGGTTCCCCATGGACTCTCCACCCAATACCTACAAACCACATAGGGGGCTGTGCAGATCCTTGCAAGGATCAGGATGCCAGCCCTGTGACAAAGTCAGTGCCAAGTGCCAAGCTAGCCTCGACTTATTTCAAAATCCAATAATCGACTAATCGGGATCCGTCTTTGACAGTTCCTCCTCCTTGCAGATTGCTCGTGATCTGAACATGCCGTTCAAGATCTTGCGCTCCTTCAGTAGTTACCTTTTCTCAAACTGCCCAATCAACTTGGTTTGCGACTGCCCCTCTTCTCCCCCTCTATCTCCGGAGTCGTTTTTCCCTTTGTTCGAACAGGTTTGTCGCCTTCCCTTCTTCTAACGCGGCGAACTCACGTCTTGCCAAACCCGTAGGGTAACAAAGACTCGAAAGGCACTTTCCTGCTTTAATCAGCAGCGGGCATCCCTTCTATCGGGAAGTCTTGGATGCTACCTAGGAAAGCAAAGAGCGGAGGAAGCCCCCAGTCAGAGAAGAGGAAAGATACGCACCAGCCGCAGCCCAGGCGTAACGTTGTTAGGGCGCCCCATTTAGCCGCTCTGCTGACCCCAGCCAGGCAGAGGAGTTGCAACCATCCTGGAAGGGGACTGCGCTCTCCGGTCAGGCTGAAGAGCATCACCAGCTGCTATCCCCCGCCCAGAAAACGCTCTCCGTCTCCCTCTCTCACTCACAGGCAGGGAGGGGAGGGAGAGACGGCCCAGGCAGCGATCAGCTCCTGGCCCCACAGCCCAACACGTGGCTTTTTACTCTGTCCACCCCCTCTCTGTCTTTTCCCCTGCTCTCAGCCCCGACCAACTCCGTACTCTCTTCCCAGATCGGATGAGCTGCTGGAAAACATTGCATCTTAAGTTTAGATACATATTTGTGATACATATTTCTTCCGGACCTTGGGCTTTTGGGGAAGACTCCACAAGCACAGATGCCAGGTCTGAGCACTGGCAATCCCACTGAACTCAGACTCAAATAAGACCCTGACTTGCCCTCAGTCCCTATCACCATTAGATGCCTAAGTAGGCATAGAAAAAGGGGTACAAAGTCAATTTTTGTCAATTTTTAGTACGCATGTTAGAGTGGTGGTTAAAGCATAATGTGGGGCGGGGATTGCCATCAAGTCACAGATGACTTATGGTGACCCTATAGGGTTTTCAAGTCAGAGGTGGTTTGCCATTTTGCCTGATATTCCTTGGAGTTCTCCCATCCAAATTCTTGCAAGGTTGAAGATAAGAGTGTGTCACCCAGTAAGTCACCCAGCAAGTTTCCATGGCAGAGTGGGGATTCGAACCTGGATTTCCCAAGTCCTAGTCCTACACTGCACTAGCTTTCGTATTGGTTATTGGTAGTTAAAGTCAATAACTGAGTATGCACTACTATGAATATTTGTGACAAGAAAAATTGTGACATGAAGAGGGAAAGTGAGCCATTCATTAGAAACTTGGATGTCCTGCTCTCTCAGAAACTCATTGTGAGGTCTGATCCCACCTTTCCAGTCTCAGTACCACCACCAGTATGGTGTAATAGTTAGAGCTTTAGGCTAGGATATGGGAGGCCCAGGACTGAATCCCCACTCTGCCAAGGAAGCTCACTGGGCCATCTGCTCAGCCAAATCTACCTCACAGAGTTGTTGCAAGGATAAGTTGCACTTGTTGCACTTAATATCCCCTATGAGAACAGGTTATGTCAGTGCAAAATGGTTGCTGTTGAGACTGTCCAAAATGTACTTTTAGAGTGCCCTGTTTATGACGCTCTTCTTTCTATGTATATCTATCCTCTGATAGAGAAGTTAGATTCTGATAATGTCATCATCTATTATGAATTTTTTACTCAATGGTTCCTGTGACCTTATTTGTGAGAATGTTGCGAGTTTCTTGAAATATTACCTTGCCAAGCATAATTACCTTTTACAAAATAACTACGGTTAATTCACTTATTTATCTGTATCTATATATAGGGGTTTGTATGTGGATACTCAATGTATATATTTTAACATATTTTAACCGGTTTAGTTAACTGATAAGTGTTTTATTGTAATTTATAATGCCAATAAAGGCTTGAATGTGAATGAATGTGTAAGGCACTCTGGGTGCCTATTGGGAGGAAAAGCAGGGTATAAATAAAATGAAAATAAGTCTGTGAAGTTTGCATCATTTCAGTGACATTTTTTTTATTGCTGTTAGCCCTGCTTGGCAACCACTATCGAGGCTGCCAAGCACACTGCAAAAATGAAAACATTAGACGGGTGTATACTCTGATATCTCAAATGTAAGTCTCCTTTCAGAGTTACAATCAAACTGGATGACAATTATAAAATGATAATGTAACAGTATAATAGCAGCCATAACAGATCAATAAATTCAAAGCAAGAATGAAACAAAAATTCTGCAGACAGAAACAATAGCATCTGTACACACTGATTTGCAGAAAGGCAAATAACTAATTTTTTTAAGGAAAGAGTGAAAAACTGTGCAGGCAAATATTCCTGAATAGGAAGTTCCACAGTTCGGATATCATCATCCATCGCTGTTGAGCTCTTGAGCAGCAGTGGTGTAGTGGTTAAGAGCAGGTGCATTCTAATCTGGAGGAACCGGGTTTGATTCCCAGCTCTGCCGCTTGAGCTGTGGAGGCTTATCTGGGGAATTCAGATTAACTTGTGCACTCCCACACATGCCAGCTGGGTGGCCTAGGGCTAGTCACAGCTTTTCGGAGCTCTCTCAGCCCCACCCACCTCACAGGATGTTTGTTGTGAGGGGAGAAGGGCAAGGAGATTGTAAGCCCCTTTGAGTCTCCTTACAGGAGAGAAAGGGGGGATATAAATCCAAACTCTTCTTATACAGTATTACTCAGATAATTATTTTTATTATATACAAGCAGGGGACCTACAAGGATGTGCTTGTGGGGATGGGGACCTCATTTTCTTGGAAGCATCCCTAGTCTCCCCCTTGTTCTTACTTCTTACCTTCTCATTCACCATCTATATTTGCCTTTCCATCTTCAGGTGTTCTCTTCCCCCTGTCAGCCTCTTCCTGAGAAAACTCTGGCCCAGTTGCATAGTGCTGGCTGCCAGGCTTAGCTGTGCAGTGGGGAACTGGCAAGGACTTATGGAAAACACCTAATTTCTCCTTGTATCATACTCTCAACACTATTCCCGTCTCCCTGCCCCAATAGCCCTCATAGCCTCACCTTTTCCTGCTTCCTTCTCTTTTTCCCATCCTCCAACCAATCTATTTTTTCTATCTTTCCATCTTCAGCTATATTTATTTGTGTTATCTATACACTCAAAACAGTTTTCTAATTTTCTGCCATTTTATCTTCAAAACAACAAGGTCAGATTGAAAGTGTGTGACTGGGGCAAGGTCACCCAGAGATCTGAAACTGAGTCTCCTCAATTGTAGTCTGAAATTCTAGCCACTATACTGCATTGGCTTCAATGGGGTGGAGTGGCAGTAATGGACAGCTAGGCCTGGTTAGTAGGCAGTGGCCTGGTGGTTGTCATAAGAACATAAGAACTAGCCTGCTGGATCAGACCAAAGTCCATCTAGTCCAGCACTCTGCTACTCCAAGTAGACAATGTCCACTGGTTTCCCCTTATCCACATGCCTGTTTATACCCTCAAAGGACTCTAGTAAGTTTGTAAGACAGGATTTGCCTCTGCAAAAGCCATGCTGACTCTTTCTCAGCAGGTCTTGCTTTTCTACATATTTTATAATTTTATCTTTAATGATAGATTCTACTAATTTAGCAGGACCAGATGTCAAACTGACTGGCCTGTAATTTCCCGGGTCCCCCCTAGATCCTTTCTTAAAGATTGGTGTGACATTGGCCATCTTCCAGTCTTCAGGGATGGAGCCTGATTTCAGGGATAAGTTGCATATTAATGCGAGAACGTCAGCAATTTCATGCTTGAGCTCTTTAAGAACTCTTGGGTGAATGGAATCCGGGCCAGGGGATTTGGTAGCATTTAGTTTATCAATGGCTGCCAGAACTTCTTTCTTGTCTACCACTATCTTTGCTAGTTCCTTGGATTCGCTTCCAAAGAAGCATGGTTCAGGTGCAGGAATTTTCCTAACCTCCTCTTGGGTGAAGACAGATGCAAAGAATTCATTCAGCTTCTCTGCAATCTCCCTGTCATCTTTTAGCACACCCTTTGTTCCTCTGTCATCTAACGGGCCTACCGCTTCCCTAGCTGGCTTCCTACTTTTGATATACTTGAAGAACTGTTTGTTGGTGGTCTTGATGTTCGCAGCCATGCGTTCCTCATAATCCTTTTTTGCCTCCCTTACAGCTAACTTGCTTCTCTTTTGCCACCATTTGTGATTTCCCTCTCCTATATTCTTCTTCATCAGTCAAACTGGGACTTCTTCCATTTTCTAAAAGACATTTTCTTTTTTCTGATAATTTTCTCAACCTCTCTTGTTAACCATGGTGGCTTTCTTTTGGACTGGGTGCTGCCTTTTCTAACCTGCGGAACATATTCCAGCTGAGCTTTTATTACTGTGTTTTTAAATAACCTCCAAGCATCTTGGACAGTTTTGACTCTCTTGATTTTCCCTTTCAGCTTCCTGTGCACTATCCCCCTCATCTTTGAGGAATTTCCCTTTCTGAAGGCGAATGTAACTACATTAGTAGTTGTCACTTGTTCGCATGCAGAGATACTGAATCTGACAGCATTGTGGTCGCTGTTCCCTATCGGCTCAACAACACTGACTTCCTGCACCAGGTCCTGGGTCCCACATAGAATTAGATCTAGGATCACCTCTCCCCTGCTTGGTTTCACAACCATCTGTTCTAAGCCACAGTCATTTAGCATATGCAGGAATGCTCTCTCCTTACTATGACCTGAACTTGCATTTTTTGCAGTTTATATGGGGATAGTTAAAATCACCCATTACCACTACATTTTTGTTTTTGTTGGCCTCTCTAATGTCTTTTTCCATCTCGGAATCCTCTTGTGCACTTTGGTCAGGGGGACGGTAATATATCCCTAATATTAAACTGTCCTTCACACCTGGTATTGATATCCACAGTGATTCTGAAGGGGAACCAGCTTCCCTTGCATTGTCTATTTTATGTGACACTATGCTCTCTTTGATGTAAAGGGCAACTCCACCCCCAATGTGCCCTTTCCTATCCTTCCTGTAGAGCCTGTAACCTGGTATAACATCATCCCACTGGTTCTCCTCATTCCAACATGTCTCTGTAATGCCCATTATATCAAAGTCCTCCTTCAAAACTCTGTACTCCAGCTCCCCCATTTTAGGTCGAAGGCTTCTACTGTTAGCATAGAAACACCTGTATACCCTGTCTCTGTCCTTAACCTGGGATTTATGTGCTTTACCCTCAAATCTTTTGTAGACACTATGTTCCTTGTCACATGCACATTGCTGTGTTCCTCGCTTGTATGTGGTTGATTTAGAAAAACCTCCTTCTCTGCCTGCATTCCCATAGATACTGTATTCCGAACCGAAGTCATCATCCCACTCCCTGGTCCAGCTTTCCCCCAGGGATCAGGTTTAAAAGCTTTGTTCTGCCACCTTTTTTAATGTTGAGCGCCAGCAGCTCCTGGTTCCTCTTTGGATTTAAGATGAAGCCCATCCCTTTTGTACAGAGTCTGCTGCTTGTCCCAAAAGGTTCCCCAGTTCCCTGACAAATCCTGAAACCCTCTGCCTTACATCACCTTCTCATCCGCGCATTGAGACCCTGTATCTCTGCTTCGCGTGGCTTCGCCCTGCACGATGGAACAAAGTAGCATTTCTGAGAATGCACCACCTTTGGGGTCCCTGGACTTCAACCCTGTTTCCTAGCAGCCTAAATTTTAGCTTCCAGAGACACTCCTATGGCATACATTTCCCAATGTCGATTGGTGCCAATAGCTGGACCCTGGCAACTGCTGAAACTCCACCCCAGCACTGTCACAAAGCCTATCTAGAAGCGAGCGTGACTGTATCGCGTGCACTTCGCACTAGGCAGTCAAGTCACCATGCGGTCATCACGCCTCTCACAAACCCAACTCTCTAGGTTTCTAATGATTGAATCACCTACTATGAGGAGCCCCCCGCCTCCCCGAGGGGTATACTGTCGAATCTTGAGAAGGATAGCTGATCACCAGCTAAAGAAGGGTCCCATATAAAGGGGGGCATCTTCCCCCCACCCCAGACTGGCACCACTCCATCCCCCAAGACCTTCATTCTCCGCGGTGACATCTGAAGAGATGTCACCTTGGGAAGATGGGACCCGGCTGTTCCAGAGTCCCTGAAGAGTTAGATCCTGTCACCCTCTCCTGCAACTACCAAGCTCCCACGAAGCTTCTCCAGGTCTGCCACCTTGGCTTCAAGAGCACGCACACATTCCTTGAGTGCCAGGAGCTCATTGCAGCAAGGGCACACCCACAACTTCTGTCCTAGTGGCAAACAGTCGTACATGTGACACTCAGTGCAAAACACTGGAAAGCCCCCATCCCCCTGCTGGCTTCCTGCCTTCATATCTGATTTTGTTTAGATATTTTAATATTAAACTTTTAGTCAGTGCCCCCCCAGAGCTATCTGTACCTACTATCCCCCAGGAAATGTCCTTATTTATTTAAAAAAACAACAACAAAATTGCGTGCACCGTTAGGTTCCAGAGACTGAACTAAAGACTGACTGACTCACCTCTCAGCAGCCCCACCTCTCAGCAGCCCAGGACAAAGAGGAACAAGAGATAACCTCTGTTAACCCCTGTTAAGGCCCACCTTTCAGCAGCCTCAGCAGCCTCAGCAGCCTCACCTCTCAGCAGCCTTACAAGGAGAAAAAAAGATAACCCCTGCTAGCCCCTGTTAAAATACACTGTTTTAAAAGACGTGGCTTTGAGAAAAGCCCTCCAAAATGAACACCAGAGCTCACTCTGCCCTCCCTGGCCCAGTCCTCTTCTCCACTGCTACCTGAGGTTCCAACCTGCTGCTGCCCTGTTGCCTGTAGGTCTCAACTCACTGAGTTTCAGAGTCATATCTGTGTCCCACCCCGGATTGGGGAGCAATGACAAGGGAAGGCATTAATTAAAAGGACATGCTTGCTCCCTCCCTTAATTTCCTTCACTGACCAAAATGAGAAAGGAGGATTTCAAAGAGAATCCACTGCAGAAGTTGTGGCCATCTATTCCAACAAAATCCAACAACAAAGGGTCTTGTGACACCTGAGTGATTTTAGGTCACCGAATGCAGCGACACAAAACAACTTGGTTTCCAAATAGCCTGCTGGTATCCAGTTTGTGTTCTTACTGGACAATGAGATCCAGTCTGTGAACAACCATCTCTCATCCCCTTTTGGTGTTCTATTTTGACAGCAATTCTTCCCAAGAATCGGGAAGTTACTATTTAAAACTATCAAACTCCTGGTCAGTTTAGGCAGAGATTAGATCTATTCAGTAGTTGTGCTGTCTCAGTTTCTCCCCCAGGATGAATGGAAAGGAGGGCCAGACTGACAAATAAATAATGCATGTGTAGTTTATGAAAGATGTGCTTATTACCCCAGCACCCACGGCACACATCCCATCTACTGATGTACCATATCTCTGGAAGCTTTAATAACAAATGTCACTTTCCACTTTAGGGACTTCGCAGTCTACAGATCTCCGAGAAAGGCATAGCAGCATTAAGCACATAGAAGACTGATGAGTTTGACACTTAAACCTCAATACTCTCACACACCCAAGTCTTTCTCCGAATCCTCATTCACTACCAGATGATGACAAATCAAACTAAAGGAAGCCTTGAAGTAGCTACTGAAAGAATACTTTCACCAAGCCAACTAGTTTGGAGGAAGTTGAGCAGTATAGCTGAGCAAAGACTTCTCTCCCCCAGTCACCAGTTTTACAGCAGGTTTATGAACATTGCTTTACTCTGAATTGACTTACAACTAAATAGCGACTAAACTAAAGTCTGGACTGTACTGTTTGCAACCAAAATCCCACACATATTTATGCAGGAGACTGCTGAATTTGATGAGGCTCACTCAGCTGCTAGAAATCTAGAGGAAGAAGAGTTTGGATTTATACCTGCCTTTTCTCCTGTAAGAAGTCCCAAAGTGGCTTACAATCACCTTTCCTTCCAGTCTCCACAACAGATCCCTTGTGAGGTAGGTGGAGCTGAGAGAGTTCTGAGAGAACTGTGATTAACCCAAGGCCACCCACTAAGCTTCATGTGGAGGAGCAGAAAACAAGTCCAGTTCACCAGGTTCAAGAGTCTGCCGCTCCTGCCGAGGAGTGGAGAATTAAACCCCATTCTCCATATTAGAGTCCACCACTCTCAACTACTGCACCACACGGACTCTCTAAGGAAGGGTGTGTGGCTCCTGCATGGTGTTTGCAAACAGTTTCCAAGCTACACTGCCTGTTACTTGAAAGTAATGCTTATTGATGTCAGCAGGGGCTTACTTTTATTCAAATACCTTTAGTAAATCAAACTGTCCTATTTGACCGGGGTTGTACTTCTGCCCTTCCCAGGATCTCTTTCTGTGCATTCCTAAACAGGTTCACACAATTGGATCTCACTGAGTTCAACAGGACTTGCACCCCCAACGGGCGTGGAATTGCTGGTGAAATTAGTACTGTCCTGGTGAATCAACTCAGTTTCGTTTCTTCAACTCTTATTTCTCTACGGGGCGGCGCACTAACCTGTTGAACCACCTTGGTTTTGGCAAAAGTGGGGACTTAGAAATGGACCACAGCATTCTTCGGAGCTGGCTGGCCACTTTAGAGGAAGTCCCAGTCTAAACGATTAATTTGCGTGTGACTATCTTTGGTGCCGCCGCGTTTGTCTTGTCGCTGAAAGGAGAGGCACGAGGACTCCGGAACGCTTTCAGAACCAGAGGCGGGACAGTTCCACTTCTCCTCGCCCCATCTCTAAGGTATCCGTCTGTCCCGCGAGGAGAGGACCCGCAGCATGGCCTCAAGGCTTGTGGCTGCCCACAGGGGCTCTCCCGCACAGTCCCCTCCGTCCAATCTTGCCCTCTCCATCCCTCCACCCCGAAAAGTCTTTTGGCCGACGTGAAGCCCGCGGCGCCCCCTCCTCCTCCCTGGACACCCAAGAACCCAAGTGTCTCGCCTCTCCGGGCTCCTCCTCGCAGAGGCGGACCTCGCGGCGGATATAAAACCGAGGCACACCGTGGTGGGAAAAAACAGGCACAGCTCGCCCGGGCTCCTGCTTCACCCCAAAGCCTGGAAAAGAGCCCGGTGGACTCCCGCCCCTTCTCCAGCCCGCTGCTGGAGCTCCAGCCCGTCGATTAGAGAACAGGCAAGAGGGAGCGTTGCTCTGGCCCTCCCATTCATCCTCCAGCCCGTCGGACTTCTCGCTGCCAGGGCACTGCCCTTGCCTCCGGGTGGTCGCGGTCCTCCTTGGGCGGCAGCCGGGGCTTGGCGTGGAGGCGCAGCAGAGAGTCGCCCTTGGGCGGAGGCTGGGCCATGCCGCCGGGCAACCTGACGACGGGGGGCAACGGGAGCGGAGCGCCGCCGGAGCCCTCGGAAGGCCGGCTGGCCTCGCCGGCGCGGGCGCTCTTCGTGGTGCGCTGCGTGATCCCTTCACTGTACCTGCTGATCATGCTGGTGGGCTTGTTGGGCAACGTCACTCTGCTGAGGATCTTCGCCGGCCAGAGCGCCCGGCGGAGCGTGCCCAACATCTTCATCTCCAGCCTGGCCGCAGGCGACCTCCTGCTGCTGCTCACCTGCGTGCCCGTGGACGCCTCCCGCTTCTTCCTCCAGGACTGGCTCTTCGGCGCCCTGGGCTGCAAGCTCCTCCCGGCCATCCAGCTCACCTCGGTGGGCGTCTCGGTCTTCACCCTCACCGCCCTCAGCGCCGACAGGTAAGGCAGCGCCGACAGGCAAGGCGAGAGTGCCGGGAAGCTGCCCGGAAGACGGGCTACTTCTTCCTTGCATCCTCCCTTAAGAAAGGCGGGAGACCCGGAGGCCACCCATATAGCAGAGGAGGCATTCGAACCTGGCTGGGTACCACACTCCAGCCCAGGGGCGTACCTAGGCAAACTGGCGCCCGGGGACAAAGCCTGAGTTTGGCGCCCCCCCCCCCCGGCCTGGCATATGGGCAGCCACCCTCCCCCACCATGACCAAACAATGATTTTTTGTACCAGCTCACAAAACACTTACACTCCCCACTCCCAGCAAAACATGCACGGCTCTCTCCCCACCAACTCTTTTCCTAATTTCCTAATCTCAACAACCCTATGAGGTAGGTTGTTAGCCTAGAAACAACTCAAGCCAGTGCAAGAGTGGGTGATATATAAATCTCACAAATCACACCCCAAAACATTTGCCAAACAAATGTCGGCATCGCATCTCTCTACAAAGAAACTTACCTCTAGTGGAATCACCCTCAGAAACAACATCACTTTCAATGAATTGTTTAAACTAGAGATTCTTCTTTTAAATCCATAAAGGGAGAATCTAGGAGTTGGTTAAAAACAAAATTGAAAGTGATGCTGAATGAATTCTGAAACAGCATCACTTTTTTGAGGTTGGAGATTCAAATAAGAACAAATAAGCTGATTCAGATGGAATCTGGGCAAATTTAGACACATTAGGACAAAATTGTCCACGTTATGTCCTGCAAATATGAACAAATCACGAATAAAAGGTATTTGGGGTTTTGAGGTATTTTGGTGTTTTAGATCATACAGGAGCTCGAGAGGAAATTTTAAAACTAAGCGGCGCCATGATTTCCAGGGGCATCATCCAGGAACTGCCCTGATGATACCACCCAGTTTGGAATGTTTGGATCAGGGGCAGCAAAGTTATGGACACGCAAAATGGAATGCCTGTCTGTGTGAGGACGGGGGCTTAACAGGTAAATTTTAGGCGCAGGGGGGACTGCACTGGCACTGATGCAATTTTCAACTTTCCGCCAAGCAGGGTAGCATGTAAGAATGGTGGCTGGGCCTTTTGAGGCTGGGGCATCTTGGCAGAAATGCGGCTTCCCATTTTAAAGTGGCCAAAGGTCTTTGTTTTGAAGTGACTTTTGTAAAAATACCATGGCAATGGGGTTTTCTGAGGCAGAGACTTGCGTGCCAAGACAGGCCATTTCAGGGCAGCTCAGCAGGGCCATTACAGATAACCAGGAATCAACAGTGGGCTTTTGCCTGCCGGAGGGATACAGGAAGAACACCCGGCCAGGCTTTCTGCAACACAGGTTGAGGCTCAAAATAAGTCTTTTAGGGGCACCAGAGGCCAGACTGCGGCTTCAAAGGTCTCTGGAACCTTATTACCAGGAGGCCCTCACTGGACACCTGAAAGGAATCTGAGCCTCCAACTGTTCAAACCACCACCACTCGAATACCCGACACAATGGAGCAAAGTCTTTAAAACTGAGGAATTTCAGCCCATTTGCGAGAGTGCTGGAGGTGCAAGCACTAGGCTGAAATTTTCTGAGGTATCATCTCAACCTGTGCCATGATGCCAGGTAGAGGATGCTGTTCGGGGACCAAGGATTGTGACCCTCAATAGGCTGGCTTATCTCCGGTGCCCAGCCAAAGAAACAATAGGGATGAGGTCACCCTCTTTGGGGAGTCCATAACTGCTGCCAACAAACTATCACAAATATTGGGTCGGCATATCACATCAGGATTGGTATCTCTGGATGGGTACCTGAGGAGAATTTTGGTGCCTTAGCAAATTACGCCCTACGGAGCCGGAGCGATGAAACACTTTAAACATTTAAAACAAAACGACCCTAAAATGTTAGCGCCCCATTGACCAAATGAGGCGCCAGGAGGTACCTGTCCCTAGGCAGGAGGCATCACTGCTCAGCCATTTGGGCGCGATGCGGTTTTACTCGAAAGCGAGTATCCTTGTGATACCCAGAATGCCAATGACTTTTTTTTTGCAAACTACAGAAAAGTTAGCTGAGATGCAGTAGAAACTCTGATAGGGTCTCAAGGACAATAACATCACTGAAGAATGTGCTGAGCAGGCACAGAAACTAAAAACACGGCTTAATTTATCTAATTTTTTCTTTGCCTGAAGAAAGTAGAGTTCACAGACTGTTGTGGATTTTCCAGGCTGTGTGGTCACGATTTTTACTCCTAATGTTTCATTTGCAGCTCTGACTGGCATCTTCAGAGGCATGTCACAGTTGGATATGTTTCTCTCTGTGGCACAGAGTGGAGCAACTCTCTCAGCCTTCTAATTTAGCAAACAATCATGGAAGTCTCCAGGTGTATTAGCAACTTACGTTTTGGAGTGTATGCACTCTAAAAAGTACCAACTGAGAGCTGAGAGAGTTGCTGGTAAGAGGCTGTTATATCGTATCATATTTTGTCCTTGGCTTTCCATGTTCCAGTACAAAAGTATATTGCATCAAATATGGATAGGACATCAAGATGTGATGACTCTTTCGTTAAACATTTTAAGAGCAGTGACAGTCTCACAATTCACATGTGCTCCATATAATCAAATGTATACTTTGCACTCATGCTCCTTTCATAACTGATGTGACGCACATGGTATGCTGTTCTCTACTTTCTGCACTAGACTGGTAGTGAAGTGTCTCTTACAAAGCTGCTTATTGTTGCAGGAATGTTCAACAAACTGCTGCTGTTGTGAGAGCAGTTTCACAAAGGAAGAGTCATATTCTTCTCTTATCAGCTCTCCCTTCCTCAGCTCACAATAACATAAATTAGCTTTCCAATGCTAAGACAATGGAAGAAGGAGAATAGGTGTCCTACCAAACAAGTTGGATGCAACCAGTGGCAATTTAGCCCAAACAATGTTCCCATGGAATCATTTTGGCTTGAAAAATGCATTCAGCTTCAGAAGCATTTTTGCTAGATTATGTTTGCGGACTTTAAATAGCATACTAAGTATACATACAACAATATATATTTTTTACATTTAAACAAATATAAATTGCATAGGAAATACATAAAATATAGAAATGTTTTCTTAAAAGATATACAATCTAGACAATTGCTGGTATCAATTAATTGTTAAACAAAATTGTGGATAAACTATTTGGAGGGTAATGACATATGTAATCGAAGTGAAAGTTAACCAAACCACAGCACTGGTTTTTTTTTTGCTTCCTTCTGTTTAGAACGTGATTTGATTGTTGCTTGCCAATACGATGAGAAACACATCAGCTCTATGCAGCCATTCAAGTGAAATTAATTGCTTTAAAAATTACTTCTGAAAAAAGCTGAATGCCTGTGGAACACCATTTTCCTCTGCTGTGTTATTCATAAGTATTATTTGTTTTTAAAAAGTAATGCAGTTTACAAAAAATTCCAACTAAGAACAATGAAATCAAACCTCATTGCAGGTGAAAAGCATGAGACAACTCAAATGCAATAAAACCACAAAATGATAGAACAAATATAAACAACAGCAATTAACCAACAAAATAAGCAGGTAAATGATAAAAACTAGATATAATAGCACCAGAAATAATAAAATCAAGATAATGAACCCAATTAAATAGCAACTACAAATAAAAACATTGAGATTCCGCCCCTCCCCCTTACCATAACATATGCCCAATGTATGAGTGGCTAAATGGTGGTGAGTAAGATGTTCAGAGACAGCCCCATAATTGTAACAGGCTTCAGAACGCATGATTTGCATGTAGAAGTTCCTAAATTCAGTCCTCAGAATCTGCAGTTTAAAGGATCATGTGATCTGAAAGACACTTCCTGAAAACTCTGGAGAGTCATAATTGGTACTAGCAGACCAATTTCATATGTTCATGTGTTCATGGAAGTTATACAATAATGAACATGTCCTATCATGAAACTTTGGGTTCCTCAACACCACATCTGAGACCACCTTCACAAGCTCAAGTACAGATACTGCTGAGCAGCAGGATGGGTAGTACAGAAACAGAATTTCTATTCCGTCCCAGGTCTCAAATATCAGCTATATATCTGAGGGTGGAATTCTGAGCATTGCAAAGAGCCAACAGCCTACCATTGAAACTGGACTGATGCTGCACCAGGAAACTTGAGGGGACAGTTGGTCCAATAAGTTGGTCTATGGTGGTCTATGATGCATATTGGTCTAAGTTGGTCTATGATGCATATCAGTGATCCTGTTTCTACAGAATGACATTCTGGATCATTTATCCCCCACCTCTTTCCCATGAACTACCCTTTAAATAAGCAACAGCACTGTTAGGTTTGTTGAACAGCCAATAAGAGTGCCATGGTCACATTATATGAGAGAGGGCTCAGAACAAGGGGCACAGTCCTTGGGTTGCTCTGTTAAATTCTTAAGATATAAGACCCATGCTTGTTTAATTTGCTGGGTATCTCCTGATGTGTTTGGTGAATTGGCATTGAAGCACTCCACTATCACTGTGGCTGTATAATCCCGGTGCTGGTACAACTGCACCAGAAATAGGGCCCAGGAATAGGCAATGTCAAAGGCCAGGGTTTGTTATATGCCATATCGCCCTAGGTGCTGGTGAAATCTCATATCTTCATGAAAATATTTGCCTAAGAGCAAATACTCTGCCTGTTGGCTCATCACATTTATACTGCCACAGTGCACTTTAGGATGGCAAGTTAATCACTGTTCTCCCAAGCCCTATGTAAGCCTCAGGCAGGAAACATGTATCTTACTTTCACCCGCTCCCTGTTAATTGATGGTGTGTGTGAAACCATGTAAACTACATAATGGAAAGGGGATATGAAAAATAATGACTGCTGGGAGGAAAAGCAGTTCACGAACTTCACAAATACATGTAGGATGTATGCAGGATGGCTACATAGAATGATGCAAAGCAAAATTTTGGAGTCTGGATCTGACATCCTTTATGTCAGCTAATCCAGAGTTATCAAAATATGTCTAGGACTCATTCCAGGACTGCCTGGTAATTAGCCTCACGAGGAACTTGAACCGGAAACTTAATGGGTGTTACGCCTGGAATGTTCTCCAGCACTTGGCTACAATCCTAAGATCTCTTCCTGGGAGTAAGCTACACTGAATGAATGGGACATACTTTTGAGTAGACATGCTTAGGATTGTTCCCTGTGCCTTTATATCCATCTTTCTTGCCATGGTTTATACAGCTGCTTTCGACACTGGGGCCATGGAGATTCCAAATGAACCATGATTTGTCATTTCCAGTGTTGCCCAACTGGCCATGTGATAAGAGAAAATGTCTGCAGTGTCCATCAGGTGAGGTGTCTCCTGTTTTCATCTTGGAGGGCCTGTGGTTCAGTGGTAGAGCATCTGCATGAAGAAGGCCCTGGGTTCAATTTCTGGCACCTCCAGTTAAAAGAACCAGATAGTGGGCAATATGAGATCTAATCCTAGATCCTGGAGAGCTACTGCCAGTCTGAGTAGCCAATTCTGGTCTTGGACAAAATGTGAGCTTTGCCTTTTTCCTGAGTCCCTTTTGGTAGGATTTACCCACAGTTTTTCACATTATGTTTTTCATTGTTATGTTTACACCCAGTGAGCTATAAGAGAGATGACAGAGATGCCTTTTGTGAGAATTCTAATGTGTGTTTTTCTTTGCTATGCCTTCATGTCTTTGTCCAGTTTGCTTTCCAAAAAGCTGCCCCATGGGACATTCTCCCTCCTGGGTGAGGAAGCTGAAGTCTTGCTTGAAAGACACTATGCAGTTTTTCTCTACCATCTGAGCTGTGACAGTGACTGGGTGATGTGGTTGGAATAGCCACACTTCCTTCGTCCTGTGCTTGGCTTTGCAAGAGATGAGTTAAATCTCCATAATTGAAATAGTATTTATTTATTTATTTATTTTATTAGGCTTTTATACCGCCCCATCCCCGAAGGGCTCTGGGCGGTGTACAGCATATCAAGATAACAATATAAAATAGTTAAACATTTAAAAGCAGCGATAAAAACTAGAAATTTAATTTATGCAGTAGATCTCGGTAAATAAAGATTTAATTGGCGTCCAGTATTCCAGATTTAAAATTCCCTCTCCCCCGAGAAGGGAGGCATGGTGAGTCTCATTAGATGGTAGGTGGCCTGGGTGATAGGGCCACAAGTAATGTGGTTTCAGGCCACAAGTAATGTGGTTTCAGGACTCCTACCAGGTATGCCGTAGTTCTTCATATAGGCTGCTGTGCTTCATTTGTACCTTCCCCTGTTGTGTTCTCTGTGTGAGTGGGTGCAAGGTGACCTCCAGCAAGCATGGCAGTCTCAGTGTCTATTGGCTGGTGGCTTCCATCTGTTTTTGACACTGGAGAGTCTCTCTGTATGTTGCTGGTGTTACTGAGAATTGAATGCAGTCCCAGTGCTTCCAGTTCCTTGCATATTCTTTTATTTACTGAGAGAGTTTAGGATGCTGAACAGGGATGGCAGCATCAGTAGTATTATCTGTGGTTATCTGCATCTTCAAGTTAAGATTGAGCCGTTCATTTGCTAGAAAATTGAGCCTTCATGTTAGTCCTCCTTTTCATCTCTTTCTGTCTCTCTGTCTGATCTTCTCTCTAAATTAATATTTATTTATTTAATTTATTTTATTGAATTTGTATACTGCCCTCCCCTTGAGGGCTCAGGGCAGTAAATCAGTTTAAAAGCAATCAATCCCCACTAAATACAGAACCATAAGTGCATAACTTACATAATTTCAGATGGTATCAAAATTTCCCCCACCCCCTTCCTTGCGCCCATGGGAAGCCAGATGTTTATTATATAGCAGATTTTCGATGTTATCCCAGCTGGCCATAAGCCTGGCGCAACAGGTCTGTTTTACAGGCCCTGCGGAAACTCTGTAGTTTCAGGCAGGGCCCTGATCTCAGGCAGGGCCCTGATCTCACCTGGAAGCCTGTTCCACCCCTGGCCCTTGTAGAGGCCAGCCAGATCACTTTGGGGCCAGGGATCACCAGGAGGTCCACCTCCGAGGAGCAGAGGGGCCTAACGGGATGATATAGGGAGAGACGGTCCCTTAGATATGCTGGTCAAAGGCCGCGAATGGCTTTAAAGGTCAAAACCAAGACTATAAACATGACCTGGTACTCAATTGGCAGCCAGCGTAGTTGATACAGGACCGGTGTGATCCGGTCCCTAATAGATGTTCCTGAAAGAAGCCTTGCATGCTGGTACAGTATATTTGGTTTATTAGAAAGTAAAGATATTAACCAGGTGGAAAGATTAGATCGAAATAGGAATGGAAAATTTGGCAATAGCAGTTGCCTTCTCTGCAACAACAAATTTATGGCCATTTCTATTTCTTCTGTGGTACTTGATGCAAGCTCTGCACCCTAGACCATGACTCTCATGTTCTTCTGATAGCAAGCATTGCCACAGCTTTCCTAGGTCATTTTGGGAAACAACATGAGCATGTTTTCTCATTGTTAATCTTTAGATATTGAATCCATAATTTAGCCACAAGTTCAGCAAGGAAATAGAGAAGATAGTCCCATGGTGTATTGTACTAGGACAAACAGCAGTGGAATCAGTCTTTTCACTCTCAGCGGCCCCTGCCTTTATGGATCCATGTCTTTAGGAGACTGGCTTTGAGTTGAGGCCAAATTAACTCCCCATTTAAAGTAAATGCACGAATAGTATCTACTCACATAAGGGTGGGTCTCCAGTTTTCATGGATTTCTCTCTTGATCCTCCCATGCTGCATCTTTTACATTGTTCCCAAGAACACAAAGGAAAGTGACTGCAGAAGACAGGAAGTGGGAAAAATCCATTCTGTGATTTCTGTTTGGTTCTTTGATTTAATAACTTTGATACTGGCTTGACTGCATGAAGAGGCAGCTTCTTGATGCATTTCACTGTGCTTGTGAACATAGTCAATTGTATCAACTTGAAAGATTTTAATGGAATTTTGACAAATGTCCCCCTTGTCAAACCCTGACATTCTGAATATATTTTCCTTCCCTGTCTGAAATGTATCAGCTCTAATATACTCTGCCTATTGGAACAGCTTATTGGAGCAAACTCTGCAAACCTAGACATGCTAAGAACAAATACACATCTTGGGGGGGTTTTGTGGAAGCCCATCAATTCCAAGGCATGGCTTTTCATGCACAGGCAATTTACCACTTGGATCAGGTGAATTATCACTCCACATCACTGTGTATATCTTCTATATATGCTACTGTAGTAGGGTGAGGAAAATTGGATGCTTTTCCCGTCATCCTATTGGTTTATGTCACAACAAAAGAACTCTAATTCTAGGGATCATTTGTTATTGGATTTTTCTGGTTCTAGGAGTTTGAACTACTTGCCAGGAAATCCTGTCATATATCTCTGCAACAAAAAGCCACGATATGCTGAAACTGAAAAACAAAACAGCTCAATGTCTGTTGTGATTACTTTTAGGTACCTTGTAATTACCCGTGTTGGAAAAGACATATGCCTGTGATCTATAACAGGCACATATGGGCAGCGGTTACCATTTCAATTCAAAATGGTGTTTCTGAATAAACATTGACCCCAGCACTTGTATCCCACCTCTAGTCCTCATATTTCTCATGAACCCCAAGCATGTTAACTACCCATAGTGCTTATCTGCTTTAATATGGGTCTCAGTCCTTATTTAAAGTTGATGCTGGTGAGGCCTAAGAACATGCCCCTTTAATTTTCTGGGCACCCAAAATCTTTTTAAAACGTTGCTGCTCCTGTGCAAAGCATCACTTGTGCTTGAGTTAGCATGCCAGAGATCCGTAGCAGTGTTGCATAGGCATGCTAATTAAGGAACATCTCTGGTTTGGATCTGGAGATTAGTGTGTACATAAGCACTGGTAGCAATTCAGTATAAACAAGAAACTTGGCTCGACAATTTCCTGGGGCAGTTCTTTTGCTTTGCATTGTATTTAAACCCGGTCACAGTCTCAGGTAATGCATCCAGGCATCTGTATCAATGTCAGCTATTAATGTAGAGCAGCTGAAGAATGCCCTGCTAGCACCTTCTGGAAGCTGCTTTCCCTCTCTTCACAGTGCCCTGCAAAGAGCTGTCTGGATTTGCTAGAGGATTTCGATTTGCTAAGGGGATTTCCTAATCTAATCAACATGCTGATTGGTTAACATTGTTGTTAATAAAAGGAACAAAGCTCCATCTTCAAATCCCTGGACATCATTAATCATGGCTGGTTGTAGAAAGCTTCAAGGCACTCGAAGGGTGAAGATAGATAGTTTTCATTATGCTTGCTAGGCTGGCATTGAAAACATTTTGGTGTGCAGAGCTGGTCTTATTATTGTGAAACTGAAATGGATGTCCTTGAGGACTAATTTAAGGATCAGCTGTGTTTAGTCCTCCATGCAGTAAATTTGCCTACAGAGTATCTGGCACCATTTCAAGAATGGTGCCTCAAATGCCAACAGTCCAAACACTAATTGTGCTTTAAGAGAGTACAGTTTTTACATCTTAATCTCTTTCAAAAGGGCTTAACTACTAATACTGGAAGTCCAAGGTCTTGATAGTTATATTCACGGTGTGGCCTAATGCCTAGTGTGGAAAGACAGGCAGAGGTATTAAGTGATGAAGATGTAACCAGTGTTGTTATTGGGAAGATAATGTATTTTTCTAAAATTCGCTTTTTTAGATATAGACATTGGTTCCTGTTATTTTTATTATCAAAAAGAAAGAGGAACCCCTCTTTTTAGAGAAATCAATGCATGCTTTTGTAATTTCAGCCTTTACAGAGTTTTTAAAAATGTTACATAGCACAGATTAGTGCTATAGAGAAAGACAGGAAGATTTGGGGTGACATTGCCTACCTCTGAGCATTTAAAGTGTGAAATTCTGCATTATTTCAGAACCTTCCTACCCCTCTTGTCTGTGAACAGTTCTTTGATCAAAACAGAATTGATTAGAAACAGACTCCAAATTGTCCTCAAAAGGAAAAGGAATAGATTTCAGGAAGAAACTGGATATAGAGGAATTAACAGCCCAATCCAGCTCCCCCAGTGCCAGGAGTCAGCACGACTTTAGCACTGCCCCTGCTGCTTTCAGGATGGTTTCTTGTTGGTGCAGGGATGCAAAAAACAAAAATAAAGCTTCTCCACAGTAAAAAAAGCCCTCTACTGGGCTTTAGGAGCAGTAGTGGTTAAGAGCAGGTGTACTCTACTCGAATCTGGAGGAACCGGGTTTGATTCTTTGCTGTGCCACCTGAGCTGTGGAGGCTTATCTGATGAATTCAGATTAGCCTGCACACTCCCACACATGCCAGCTGGGTGACCTTGGGCTAGTCACAGTTATATATATATTTGGGTGCTGTGTGGTTTCCGGGCTGTATGGCCGTGTTCTAGCAGCATTCTCTCCTAACGTTTCGCCTGCATCTGTGGCTGGCATCTTCAGAGGATCTGATGTTGGGAAAGCAAGTGGAGTATATATATCTGTTGGAGTGTCCAGGGTGGGTGAAGAAACATTGTCTGTGAGTAACAAAGAAGGCAACCAGGTCAATAGTTGAGGGCATCTGAATAGAAGTATGAGTAACAATGAAGTCTATAGCATGGGAGTAACACTGTAGATAGCAAGGTCACTGGTGGGAGCATCTGAATAGAAGTATCCTGGCCTTTGTTTCCTTTGTCTATGGTCATCCTGTGTTTGTGTGGAGCTGGTTAGACACTGTCTTGACTCTAGTATTTTTCAACACTGGCAGCCAATTTCTGTTCATTTTCATAGTTTCTTCTTTCCTGTTAAAGTTGTCCATGTGCTTATGGATTTCAATGGCTTCTCTGTGTAGTCTGACGTAGTGGCTTTCAGAGTGGTCCAGAATTTCTGTTTTTTCAAATAATATTCTATGTCCAGGTTGGTTTATCATGTGTTCTGCTATTGCTGATTTTTCTGGCTGAAATAGTCTGCAGTGCCTTTTGTGTTCTTTGATACGTGTCTTCGCTCTGCGTTTGGTGGTTCCTATGTAGACTTGTCCACAGCTGCATGGTATGTGGTAGACTCCTGCAGCAGCTAGAGGATCCCTCTTATCCTTTGCTGAACGTAGCATCTGTTGAATTTTCTTAGTGGGTCTGTAGATTGTTTGTAGGTTGTGCTTTTTCATCTGTTTTCCTATGCGATCAGTGGTTCCCTTGATGTATGGTAAGAACACTTTCCCTCTAGATGGCTCTTTATCTTTGTTCATGTGGCTTGTTATTATATATACACACACAGTTCTGGTGAAAGGGCACCAAAGCTATTGATAATATGTTGCAGCAAATCCCCACCCCCACATGTGAACCAAGTCAGTTAGAAAGAGTCCAGCCTGAAGGCTCTTCCCAGCCACAGAGCTCCAAGGCCAGGGAAACAGATAAGTGGCACCTGCTAAAACTCTCCCCAGCAAATCCCCCCTCCCAGTAATGGCATCCTGACAGTACATCAGAATGAGTGTTCTGCTGGTTTTGAACAGAGAATTGGTACCCATTAACAAATATAAGGTGAATATTTAATATGTAACATAAAAAGAAAACATGGCCAGAAATATAGGGGAACAATTGGTAGACTTGATCAAAAGTATCTTAGGCCCCTTCCGCACACGCAAAATAATGCGTTTTCAAACCACTTTCACAACTGTTTGCAAGTGGATTTTGCTATTCTGCACAGCTTCAAAGAGCACTGAAAGCAGTTTGAAAGTGCATTATTCTGCATGTGCGGAATGAGCCTTAGAGAATACTATGGAACACATAGTCAGAACAATCCTGGCCTATCATGGAAACATGCCAAAAAGGGGGTCTACAAGCCCAGAATAAAATAGCCTTTAAGCTCAGTAAGAATACGAAGAAGTTACAGTTATATGTCCCTCTGTGAATTAATGACTCAAGGATGTGAGTAGAGGTTGGGGCAAAAAAATATTAATGTAATATGATAAATTTGTGATAATTATTTTTAAGTAGACTTTGCTAAGATAAAAAGTAGGAAGTTTGAACTAATATTTTATACATTCTACATTATTTTAAGTAAAGGCAATCTTGTATGGTACTTGAAGATATGAATTAGCTAAGGTTGTGGGCCCTTATCAAGTGGAACAGTTAGCTATTGTCGTGAAATTATTTTAAAAGCCTATAAATAGTGGAAGTTGTATTGATTGAGAGCTTCTTCTCAGAATATGCCCCCATAGGAATTCTGGGTATAGGGAGGGCCTGAGTCATGCTGCAGGTATGACTCAGCCATTTAAAATGCCTGTGGGAGGAGACTGAAGAGGGTGTACTAGCTGTGGTTCTCAGCAGAGAAAGGACCACATCTAAGCGACAGGAGGTAAAATGCGGTAGTTCTCAATCCCTTCTCCTTTCTGTTTGAGGCTAAAGAAGGTTGCTTCATCCAAGAAAACACTGAGATGCCATGGTCTTGGTATGGGACCCAACACTAATGAAGGTGTAAAATATTTTTCAAAGCAGAAAACTTAAATGCCCATAGCAATAACAAATGAAAAGACAGGACAAACAGCAGACCAACATATCAAGGATAAAACCACAGCTCAGAAATCTTTAATTGGTACCCAGGTCAAAGGCATGCTGACATACCAGAGTGCTAAAGGAAATAAGGAGTTCTAATGGCTGGGTGATATCTCTGAAAAGGACTGCAGACCAGAGTCTCTGATCATGATCTAAATATGCAGGTAGATGTATATGTCCATGGTGGTTTTAAGATATTCAGGTCCTAAACTATTTAGATTAACAGCAGCAATTTACTGAAATGAGAGCAAGTGAAAGTGATACAATACTGGTAAGATATACTCAAGCAAGAGATTATGCACTACTGTAGTGCTGCGTCCCAGTTGAAGAATTTTTCGTCCATTTAATAGCAAGGACTGGGTCTGTACTTACAAAACAGAATCCTCTCCTCTCCTCTCCTCTCCTCTCCTCTCCTCTCCTCTCCTCTCCTCTCCTCTCCTCTCCTCTCCTCTCCTCCCCTCCCCTCCCCTCCCCTCCCCTCCCCTCCCCTCTCTTTCTTTGTGTATGTATGTAATACAGCTAAGCTCCTTATCAGAAGCTATAGTTGTTCAATAAATGAAGAATAATGTTCATTTCTCCCCTCCAATTTTAGGTACAAGGCAATAGTAAATCCGATGGATATTCAAGCACCCAATGCAGTTATGTGGACTTGTATAAAAGCTATAGCTATCTGGATAATTTCCATCCTGCTAGCAGTTCCTGAAGCTGTATTCTCCGAAGTGGCCCACATCACTGATGCAGATAATGTCAGCTTCATAGAATGTATGCGATATCCTCCGAAGGATGATTTGCACCCAAGGATTCATTCGGTGATGATTCTCTTGGTATATCTCCTCATTCCTCTCACTGTTATTAGTGTTTACTACTACCATATTGCCAGGAGTTTAATTAAGAGTGCTCATAACCTACCTGGGGAACACTGTGAGCATTCTAAAAAACAGGTACATATTTTTTTCCTTTAAAAGAGTTTTAAATATCTCATTCATCCAGATCAGATGTTACTTCAAAATGCTAATATACTATGTCGTTTATTATTTCAAAGTTATTCTTACTGAAAATTTTGCTAAAAGTTATATTATCAGAAATTTTCTGATCATTTATAACAACTGTTGCCTCAATTAAGATAGCCTGTCAGAGTCTGCTTTTTCTGTAGGAACTCCCACCTTGTAGAATGGACTCCCTGGGGAAGTGAAGGGATGCTTTATCGAAGGCTTTCGTGGCCAGATTCAACTGGTTGTTGTGGGTTTTCCGGGCTGTGTGGCTGTGGTTTGGTAGATCTTGTTCCTAACATTTTGCCTGCATCTGTGGCTGGCATCTTCAGAGGTGTATCACAGAGAGAAGTCTGTTGCACACTGTGTCCAAACTTTTCTCTGTGATACACCTCTGAAGATGCCAGCCACAGATGCCAGCTACCAGACCATGGCCACACAGCCTGGAAAACCCACAACAACCAGTTGAAGGGATGCTGTTTTATTGTAGATTTTTAGGAGAAATTTCATTTTAGTTTCCAGGGCTTTCAGGGGGTATAGGTTGCAGGCATTTTTCTTTTTTGATGGGAAGAGAATTACTCAGAATTTTATTGTACTTCATAAATATTTAAATTGAAATGATAAACTGCTTTAAGCCACAAAAGAAAGGTGGGGTATTAATATTTTAAAAATGAGTTAAACATTGAACTACCCCTTACTCACAAAAATGAATGATCACCTTGGTCAACAGTCAACATACTGAATGTTTGGACCAACATATTGAATGTTTAGACCACGAAGATAACAATAGCAGACAAGATATGATCTTGGCTAGATTTTGCTGAACCCGCTGCATATTTTCCTTTGCAATCCACTGCACATTCTGCTTCACTTTTAGATGTTATGGCTACCAATCTTGATCCTCTTTGATCTGAGATTGCAAATGCCTTAACAGTCCAGGTGCTCGGGAGCAACAGCCGCAGAAGGCCATTGCTTTCACATCCTGCATGTGAGCTCCCAAAGGCACCTGGTGGGCCACTGCAAGTAGCAGAGAACTGGACTAGATGGACTCTGGTCTGATCCAGCTGGCTTGTTCTTATGTTCTTATGTTCCCACAGCACAAAGACGCTTCAGTGGGTCCTTATAGCACTCATCCTGCTTGTGGGCTTCCTGGAGTCAGCTGGTTGGCCATTGTGTGAACAGAATGCAGCATGGGTCTTTTTATGTTCTTGTGTTCTATGATATTTAGGAGCCATTCAGACCAATGGGGAGCCATTCTGCCACTGGCAAGAGATTCAGAACTCTAGAAATGGGATATTTCTTCATTGCCTTTGAACAGAATTTCTTCCAGGCAATTGCTAATAATATTGGTTTTTGGATTTACTGCTGCTACAGATGCATATGTTCTTATTGGATTATGCCTTGGCATGCATCCCCTGATAGGCAGGTGGTGTGAGCTCTGATGGTGCCAATCAATTGGTTGGGAGATGGCATATTTCCTTTTTAGCCCAAGTTAGATGCATATAGAGATTATGATGATGACTTTAACTATTTAGTGGACACCCATAGCATGATCCTGACATGCAGTATTATATGAGTACCATAGTGTTGCATGCAAGGATCTGCTCCTGAGAACAGTGAATAGTGTAAAACATAGCAGAGGTTTTATTGGAAATTTAGTCTGGCTTTTACGGTTGCTAATTTTTCTATATTGTATTTAAGTGAATTGTGAAAACTAATGGAAAGTATAATTTTATATATTTGTATTAAGGCTTCACCAAGAACCATCTCTATTTAGTGTGACTAACTGCTCATTTTATCATTTCAGATGGAAACACGAAAGCGTCTGGCCAAAATTGTCCTAGTCTTTGTTGGACTATTTGCTGTATGCTGGTTGCCCACCCATGTGCTATACATGTACAGATCCTTTAACTACAGTAAGATCGATCCATCACTTGGCCATATGATCATTACTTTGGTAGCCAGAGTCCTCAGTTTCTGCAATTCTTGTGTAAATCCATTTGCACTCTATTTCCTCAGTGAAAGCTTCCGGAGACATTTTAACAGCCAACTTTGCTGTAGCATAACACCTCATCAACAGAGGTCTACCACTTACCCAAATGGCTCTTCAGCCATTCGAATGACTTCTCTGGAAAGCCATGGCAGGAATACTGTCATCATGACAACTCTGCCTAATGAGCATCAGCACAAACAAGAAATATCCCTATGATTTGATTAGAGTAAATGTTTGAGTGTGGAATGAAATCCTGCAATTATTTGTTTGCCAAATGTGTACTTTATCCAACTTTCTTAAAATGTACTGACATCCTTCACCCATGGAAGTGTGCCTTTTAGTGTACATTCACATCAGTTTCAAAGGAAATAGGATTCCCCCCTGCACTTATCAGCTATATAGTTTATTGCTTTGAAAGCTGATCTATCTTTTCATTGGTACTGATGGACGTATAACCAAGATACGTATAAAAAGAGTATATATAATTTGTTTCTATTTAAGAATACTGATTTATGGTGGACCTTGTTTTCTTTTTTTAAATATTGCATACTTCAGTCATGTCTTCTTATAAGGGACTATTTTTGATGCCATGTAACTTACAGCTTTAAATTCTGTACTAAAGAATCAGTAAATATTTGTGTGCTTGTGATTAAAAATGGATGGGTAGATCACCATTGGAATTATTTGTCTTATATCATGTTCCAGTAAATTTACAGTAGACATTAATGATAAAGTTAAACTTTTAAACTTAAAATGATCCTTTCAACCCATTAAAAGCTCAATTTTTTTATTTTGCCCCATTTTAACTAAAATCTTCATTGTTATCCTCCCTCCTCCAGTTGATATATAAATTCTATGCTCTAGAAAGTTATAGTTTACTGAATTACTTGTTATATATTCTTAGAATGTTTTTGTTGCTGTAAAAACATACGAGTTGGTGCCAGTTCCCTTTTAACAGTGCATTCTGAACCATACTGAATTAATAAAGATCACTTTATTGAAGAAAGATTTGAAGTTAATAAATTATGTTGCATGACATATTGCTTTCTTATGCCACCATTGTTGGAATTACTTGGGGAATCATCCACAAAAAAAGCAACAACAGTTAGAGTCAAAGATCACTGTATATTAAAATGGAATTTTAGAGAAGGTGAAGGCTAAATAAAAAAGAGTAGGATGGTTGAAGTCATGCAATCATACAGGAAATAAGAAGCATGGCTCTGGGAGGAAATGTTGAGGAGCTAACCACTATCTGTTCACTAGAAGAAAAGTAATGTTGAAAATAAAACTAGACTGATAATTTTCAGGACCCTAATATAGTTGGTCTCCCCATTCTTTCTCATGCATTAAAACTCACAAAACTATAAAATTTTCATGTAACTTGAAATTGTTTCTAAAGAGGAAAAGTACTTTTGGGATAACCACTGTGTGCCTCTATACTCTTTTGAACTGCTTTTCATATTTAAAAAGGTCTTACCTGAATACCCCATTGTTTCCATACAGTCTGCCCCAACACTTTTTGTAGGATGGAAAATGTATTGCATACTTCCTACATTACGATTCCCTGTCTTAGATTGTCTGATATCACACAGGCTTACCAATATGATTGAATTTGTTATTTGCTTGTATCTCTTCAGTTACCTGCTTTAATATGGCTTCAGTTATACTTATAGAGAAGAATTTGTAGATGTTTGCAGTCATCTTTTTATCTTAATTGTGGCATGAACTGTGGGAGCTTGGCAGCATAGTGTGACAAGGACAGTTTGGCAGAAAAGAAGACAGCCTGGTGATTGTAGCTGGAAAAGGTACCTGGCTGACAGGAAATTAGTATACCCTGAACAGACTGCTTTGCAGACGCCTTATCTCAAGTTCAATTTCAGTAAAATAATGTGACATGGTATTTGTGAGCCTTTGGTGTAGTGTGATATTTGTGAGATGTTATTGCCTTCAAGTTCTGTGGAATATTCTTAAATGTTGTTTTGATATAAAAGAATGTGCTTTATTTCCTAAATTTTTGAATGGTTCTGTAATGCAGTAAATATCATAAATGTACTTGATTTATAAGTGAATTGCAGCTGTATAATAATAATTAAAGCAACCAAAACAGAATGTAACAGAGATGGGCTTTTCTTTTCTACACTATTTTCTTCACAACTCTCTTTATAAGCTTCTCTTTATAAGCTTTCTCACAACACTAGAACCAGGGGGCATTCATTGAAAATGCTGGGGGGAAGAATTAGGACTAATAAAAGGAAACACTTCTTCACGCAACGTGTGATTGGTGTTTGGAATATGCTGCCACAGGAGGTGGTGATGGCCACTAACCTGGATAGCTTTAAAAGGGGCTTGGACAGATTTATGGAGGAGAAGTCGATTTATGGCTACCAATCTTGATCCTCCTTGATCTGAGATTGCAAATGCCTTAACAGACCAGGTGATCGGGAGCAACAGCCGCAGAAGGCCATTGCGTTCACATCCTACATGTGATCTCCCAAAGGCACCTGGTGGGCCACTGCGAGTAGCAGAGAGCTGGACTAGATGGACTTTGGTCTGATCCAGCTGGCTTGTTCTTATGTTCTTATGTTCAATCCAGAGTAAATTTGTAGTAGTACTTAGGCTACAATTGAAAGCACATATGTGGAAAGAACACCTCATGGAACATTGTGAAAACTGCTTCTAAGCAAACATGTATGGGATTGGACTATGAGCCACATATCAATAGAATAAATGGGATAAGATTAATCTAGAACCCATGGACTACAGAACAAATAATTGGGTAAAAATCTAAGTATTTCTTTAGATTTATTGATTTATGGTGGTTTCCTACACTGAGACCGTTTCCGCATGGCCATGCTGCAGCGGTGCGTCGGCATAAATGATGCCGACACCCCCCCCCCCGGGACCGTTTGCACAGATGGTCCTGGTAGGGGTGGGAAAGACAGAGGTTGCGCCGTCCCCCAAACGCCTTACCATCCCCTCTGGCCTTCCGGTATGTCGCACAAGCCAGGGGACACGCCCCCTGCGGGAAAGGGGGGAAATGGTGCCTTCCAGCTGCTGCCGTTCGCACGACAGCGGTTGGAAGATGCTGATTCTGAAAAACCTAGCTCAGGGAGGCCCTTTCTGCATGGGCCATAAACAGTGTCCTAGAGATGGCAAAAACACCGTCCCTAGGGAGCTGTTCGCATGGGTTTTTCGGAAGCGAGGTTTTTTGGAAGCAGCATCTTCCTGAGCAAGGTTTTTCGGAAACAGCGTCTTCCAACTGCTGCCGTGCGAACAGCAGTGGCTGGAAGGCGCCATTTCCTCCCTTTCCCGAATGCCTTACTGTCCCCTCCAGCCTTCCGGCGTGTCGCACAGGCCAGGGTACATGCCCCCTGCTCTGCGGCTCCAGAGCTGTTGCACAGGGCCGGGGGGCGTGTCCCCTGGCCTGTGCGACGCGCTGGAAGGCCGGAGGGGACAGTAAGGCATTTGGGGACGGCGCAGCTTCTGCGCAGGCTGCGCTGTCTTCTCCACCCCTACTGGGACTGTCCATGCAAACAGTCCCAGGGAGGTGCGTCTGCGTTGTTTATGCTGACGCACCCCCGCAGCGTGGCCGTGTGGAAACGGCCAGAGCGAGGGGGGGGGGAGCAAGGGCCTCCCATGTGAACAGTTCCTTAGGGACAACATTTTTGCTGTCCCTAGGACACTGTTTATTGCCCGTGCGGAAAGGGCCCGACTCCCAAAGGACACCAGATTAAAATATGTTTGCATTTTTACCTTTATAGGACAAATCACTACCTCAATTTTATTTTTATAGGGTAAATCACGGCCACTACATCATTGGCCACAATGATGGATATCTTAAAACAGCCCAGGGAGGGGGTACAGACAATAAATTGAGAGGGGAGGGCAAGAGGAAATATATTGTGAAAATTAAAAATGTGGGTGGTCTCCCTTCTGAGTAACTGACCCTGCTGAGTTTCAGAGATCTGATGAGATTAGGCTGTACCATGCTGTCTTCCCTCCAGCAGCAAGCTCGATAATGTACACCTGAATTGGGACAAATTTCTACAGCATGTTAACCACATCAAATGGAAAAGTTGGTCTTAGGGACTCCTTTTCTTCTCACTCTCATCAAGATATGTGATATCTGAATGCTACTATTTCTGCCAAGGAAACTTGCAAGTTGCTTCCAAACAGTGAGTGTGCTGGATACATATGACTATCCTCTCATCACAGGATTTGTCTCAAGCATTCTTCAAACTACAAGACCTACCTGAGTAAGTACTGAAACAGAGCAATGAGACCAACTGAATTTGCTACTATAGCAATATGTAGCAATTTGCTACTATAGCAATATTTTTCCAGGACTGCCTTTGGTCTTCTGCAAAGTCTAGCCAGGGAGTGTTGTTGGGAGATTATGTAACTCCATTTTATGGGTTCTGTGGGGCAGAATTTGGAAGGAGTTTGTAACAACTACATTTTAAACAAAATTGTTTACTTTTCCTTGACATATAACACTTATCAACATTAACATTTAACATAACAATTCAAGGTCCTGATTAAGTTTCATTTCAAGTCCTTCTAATTACAGTCCGATAATGCCAAGTCAATTTCTTCCTTCAAGTGGATGGCTAATGAAGACTTCAGGGGCTTGGTGTACTGGATTTGAGATGATGAAGGTCCTCAAAAGAACTCTAACCAATTACACAAACACAGCCCTGAAACAATAAATTCTAACATTTACAATATAGCAAAAATAAACATCTCCCTTCCCACCAGTTCCCAACAACACTGCAGTTACCTTTAACAAGGTGTTAATAGCTTATAATAATCTAGCAAGGTCCCAGCTTGGTAGCCTTGCTTTCTCCAACTTCATGAGTTCTGCAGCCTTTTGCTGCTTTCAGTCTCTACCTCCTTCTAGGTCATCCCATTCTGCACATAGGGGTTACAATTACAAGCCTGGATCTTTGGTGAGAGACATGGCTTGGGTGGTTTCCTTCTTTCTGCTTGCTCTTGTCAATGATGCATTTGCTGGGGTGGTATAACTGACCCAAGTCAGAAAAGTAAAAGGAGGAACCTAAACCTTCTTACAGTTTTTACTTTAAAAGATCACACACCTGAAGAGGTTTTTCTGGCTTAATATCTGTCATTGATCAGTATCTATGAGGACTATGAAATATCTTTATTGGTGGGCGGGGCGCATTATACTGAAATTATTCTGAGTATGCTCTGGGTTATATCAACAGATATAACTTTAACAGATATAATCAACAGATATAACTTGGTGTCATAAGCATATCAATGACATCCCAATCCAAACTCCCAAATTAACCCAGCAAGAGGGCACATATAGATGTTAAACAATATCAGCAAGAGAACTGCCCCTTGTGGGACCCCTTATACCAGTGCATGCAACCTGAGTTAGGCTGCCAGACAGAGGTTTCAGGTAACAGCATAGAACTGTGCCTGTAGAGAAGCAGGGAGCTGAGAGCCAGTAACAAAGTACGTAGTTCAAAAGAACTAAGTCAAGAGCTCCAAAATCAATACTGGGAGTACCAGTATACCAAGTCAAAGGCTCGTCACACAGGTTCAGAGTCCAAAGGGGTTGGTCCAGGGTCAGAGGCCACAGAGTCAGCACAGTCAACAGTCAACTTGCTTAATTGGGTCCAGGCTGGTGTGGTCTGCAAGCCTCCCTGATATAGAGTCTCCAAGGAGCTTAGAATTCATCCTGTGAGGAATTGGATTCCTCCTCCTGAAGGAGGTGCCTTTTCCAAGCCATTGTGCACTTTTCCCTTTAGCCTGGAACAGTTCTCTACAGTGCTGTCTTAGTTGACGAATTGGCTCAGGTGAGCTATTTGCCTGAGGCACCTCAGCTAGAGCAGGGCTGGGTGAATGGCCTGTTAACGTCAGGTGCTTTGGGCTCTGAATCCTGGCTAGCCTGCTGTTCATCCTGCAGGGGCTCCAGCTGCTCTGGGCTCAGCCCCTGTTGGTTCTTAAACTGGTCTGAGTTTTCCTGGCCCTGTTCTTCCTCCTCACTCCCCAGAGGCAGCCCACAACACCATGGTGTGCATAGATTCTCTCCTTGATTGCTACCCTCCTATGTCATGACTACACTCTGATTTGACTTAGAAGTACAATATGAACGTGACTGCTAGTGATCTCTTAATGTTCTTTACTGCTCATTTAAAGGGAATAGATGAAATTATTTGTTAAGTTACTTTTCAATTTGAGGGTAGCTTTGTATGTTCTCTGAAATTTTGCCAGCTGAACAAATGAGTGACTTTTGGATTTGGCACTGTGCTACTCATTATAGTTAGAGAAGATGAGCATCTTGTCTGCAATCAGATGCACAAGCTGTTAGGAGCTTGTCTTTCTCACCACAGGGAAGATGTGCAAGGCCCAGCTTTGGATATAATAAGATACACATCAGCTACATGTGGAAGGCTGCAGATGTCTTCTTCAATGTCTGAAGATGCTCTGAAATTCACTTAATTTTAATTAATTGGGAATACAGGACTATATAAGATGAGCATCTGTTAATGTGGATAAAAAAATGAAGCATGATTTAGATTAGTGATAGCGAACCTTTTCAAGACCGAGTGCCCAAATTGCAACCCAAAATCACTTATTTATCACAAAGTGCCAACATGGCAATTTAACCTGAATACTGAGGTTTTAGTTTAGAAAAATGGTTGGCTCCGAGGCGTGCATTACTAAGGAATGGTGGTAGTCAGTGGCTTTGCTTTGAAGCAACGATGCAACTCTTCCACCGGGTGAATCACGACCCTAGGAGGGTTTAATCAGAAGTAAGTCCCATTGTCAGCAACCAAGCTTACTCCCAGGAAAAGGTTTGCACTTTAGTTCTTCCAATGAAAATTAGTGGGGTTTAACAGCGCTTAATAGGGTTACCTATACTGCTTCCCCAAAACTAGGCTTTAGGTTTAATGCTAATAATCGAGTTCAGTGGCCCAGGCCAGCCTAGATGTGTGGGAAGGGGGACTCTGCGCATGCCCACAGAGAAGGCTCTGAGTGCCACGTCTGGCATCCGTGCCATAGGTTCGCCACTACTGGTTTTGATTATAGATGATACCAAAATGATGGGCAACCCATATCCTATAATGAAGAAGATTAAATTAGAAAAACACACACATTATATTAAAGAAATCAAGGCAGAGTGATGTATAATTCATGAATTCGTGATGAACTGTAAATATTTGTGTACAATTCTGTTTTGAAACACAGTCTTGTTTTTATTTGTCTCAGAACCCAACATGCCAGAATCGATATATCTAATTCCCAACTGTGGTCCCAATCTATGGATATTTATTCCACAAATAGGGGGCACACTTAACTCCTAATAGCTGTATATTCAAACTTGGGATACTCACCAGGTTTTCAGATTTTTCTGAAAACTTAAAAAAAACAAGAAAGGAGGAAAGAAGAAAGGGAAAGGGAGGAGGGGAGGAGAAGAAAAGGAAAAAAGAGAAATAAAAAAGAGAAGATGGAGGGAGAGGCCTAGATGCCTCAGCCATATGTCTGGGGGAACAGGTCTGTTTGTAGGCCTTGTGGCTCTCATTAGACAGAGCATTCCACAAGGTTGGAGCTAGAGCTGAGAAGGCCCTGGCTCTGGTTGAGGCTAGGTAGATCTCTTCAGGAGCAGGGACTTCCAGTAGATTTCAACTCACTGATTGCAGTGATCTACATAGGATGTACTAGGAGAGAAAGTCACATAGATACACTGAACGCAGACTTTTTAGCACTTTATAACATCAGAACATTAAACCTGAGCTAGTACTCCACCCAGAACCAGGGCAGCTGGCAGAGTACTGAATGAATGTGCTCATGCCATGAGGTCCCTGTAAGGACTCTCACTGCTGCATTTTGGATCAGTTGTGTGGGGCCAGGACCGCGTCTCTGGTCCTACACAGCTGAATTAGTTTAAGAAAAACTTAAAGTTAGAAAACACCCAAGAAGCAATTTTGAAACAGAAGATAAGTTTACTGGACAGCATAAGTATCTGACCAGGGTGTCCTCTTAAGGGTAAGAGGCACCCACACTTCATACAAAAGGACCCATTTTATAGACACAGAATTTAGAAAGTTACAGAAGGTGAACTCTCCCGAGGGAGAGGCACACCTTGGTGCTCTCAAGTGAGAGACACGCCCCCTTCCGGGTGGGTCTCGAGTGAGAGTCACACCCAGCATACGAAGAACCTTAGTTTTTATAGATACAGAGTTACATACGTCATACAGTTCATCCCCTTAAGTTTCACGTATTAATTCATACCTCTTTCACGTGCTACAAGCATGTACCTTAAAAAATTTCATTGGATAGATCTGTCTCCTGGTCACAGTAAGACAGCCTCTTATTCTACGTATTACATTCCTTCTGTTCATGCCCCTCTCTGCCCATATGCAAAAGGACAGCCATAAAGTTAGCCTCTGTCTCCAAGAAAAACCTGTTTTTTTAGTTTTCTCCCAGAGAGAGATATGTCCTTAAGCTATGCAGCATTCCTTAGGCTCATAAAACTTTTCTTCAATTCAAAATGATTCTAACAATTCCCCAGTTTGTTAAAACATGATTTTAAAACTATAGGATTATAGTGAAATACTAATACATGTGAATCTCTCATTATCATTTCTGTGTTCATTTAACTATATAGAAAAACACTTTTTAAAATTTAACTAATCACATTCATTTCTAACCCAAAAACCAAAGTTATAAAATGCATATTTCTGATGTCACCTTTAACCTTCAGTGACAAGATCCTAAAGATGTTATCTTGCTTGCCTGCATAGTCACCAGCAATCTGGTAACATTCCTTTGACCTGTTGCAAACAAGCAAACCTGCTGTCTCTTTACGCAGAAACCATTTTGATTCTTCAAATCTTTGGTTCTAAACAGAATCCATATTTCTTGATTAAATACAATTTATAGACATTCTGGCCCGTCCCCACAGTTGCAACTTTCAGAGCATGCCCCGGGGTAGCCATGTGTAGAGCAAATTGCAGAAGTCAAATCTGCAATAATTGTATGCCTGTGCTGTGCAGCTATGCATGTGTTGCAGGAATGTTTTTTAAAAAAAGAAAAGCGTCTCCTTGCGAAGGCATGAAAGCAACCTGGGGTCCAATCACTGCCTGAAGGGCACACATGTGAATGGGAAACATGAAAATGGGTTTCTTGATAATAAGAACATAAGAACAAGCCAGCTGGATCAGACCAGAGTCCATCTAGTCCAGCACTCTGCTACTCGCAGTGGCCCACCAGGTGCCTTTGGGAGCTCACATGCAGGATGTGAAAGCAATGGCCTTCTGTTGCTGCTGCACCTCCTGAGCCCCTGTGCTGCTAAGGCATTTGCAATCTGAGATCAAGGAGGATCAAGATTGGTAGCCATAGATCGACTTCTCCTCCATAAATCTGTCCAAACCCTTTTTAAAGCTATCCAGGTTAGTGGCCATCACCACCTCCTGTGGCAGCATATTCCAAACACCAATCACATGTTGTGTGAAGAAGTGTTTCCTTTTATTAGTCCTAATTCTTCCCCCCCAGCATTTTCAATGAATGCCCCTGGTCTCTATGGTGTTGTGAGAAAGAGAGAAAAATTTCTCTCTGTCAACATTTTCTACCCCATGAATAATTTTATAGACTTCAATCATATCCCCCCTCAGAAGTCTCCTCTCCAAACTAAAGAGTCCCAAACGCTGCAGCCTCTCCTCATAAGGAAGGTGCTCCAATCCTTCAATCATCCTCGTTGCCCTTCTCTGCCTTCCTGTGCCCCCAGCTCCCCATGCCCCTCTGCACCACACTTACAGGAGTCAACAGGTAGGCTGGGGTAGGGTGTAGATTGGGGGGCGGCTTGGATGAGCACCGTGGGGCTGCCTGCCACTGAGCCCTGTCCCTCCACCTCTCTGCAGGCTGGCTCCTGCCCTCCCCAGAGCCTGGGGAGGACAGAAACCAGCCTGCAGGGAAGCCGGGAGGGCGGGGTGCCACGCGTGTGGCCACAACACATGCTATTTCATCCAGTGCCCCCCTCCCACATGATGAAACAGCATGTGCCAGAGGACTCATTAGCAGTATGCCACTAAATGCTACATAAGCAATTCTGTCTCTCTCTGTGTGTATAATTGCTTATTTATGTGAGTGTGTGTGCACGTGTGTGTGTGTAGGTATATGTATAACTTAAATATAAATTATAAGTTACCATTTTCATTATCAATTTGCTTACTTTAAGAATTTTAATGGAAAACTGAGTTTTACTTTATGCTGGGCTTCACACTGAAATTTCATTTGTATGTATGTGAAAATAAATGGTGTCAAGGTATAAGCTTTGTGCATTTGGTTATGATTTCAATCTGTCTCTTGAAACAGTATTTCGGTTCATTTCTCCCTTGAGTAATACATCTTTTGTATCTTAAAAAGACATCAGAAGTTAGCTGTCCTTCAAAGGACATCTATTACAGCAACTTCTAGAATTTATCAGCTTGACTAGTACTAAAAGAAGAAAGATGGATTTAGAGAGTAGCAGAAACAAACACTGTGAACTGTAAACACTTTTCCATACTACAGTGACATGATGATAGATTTCCTAAGGGAAGAAAGAAGAAAGAAAATAATTACTCTGCATTTCTGAAGGAAAGTCAGCTTGGCAACAGGAACAAAAACATGACTTAAGAAACCTTCACCACAGGTCTACAATTAAGTCCTTTTTAATCGCTTAGTTGCTAAATGTCTTTGAACAAATGATATTGTGTTTGTGTGTCAGTTCAATCCATGGTTCTGCTTGAGGCAAACCAACATTTCTACCTCCACCTTTCCCCTCCACTTTTCTTGTTTCTGTCCAGGAGCCTCTGTGAAGCTATGGTAATAAGTAGGAAATTAATTTTCTTCTAGAAACACAGCCAGAGTATCTGCTAATATGCATCCATTAGTAAACTGGTCCTTTAACTTAATGGAAGCTTTCCTGATAGGCTGCTGGTCTGGAAGGCCATTGTCAGAGAGGAGCAGGTTGAACCTAGTGGCCCTTGCAGTGGCCTAGGTCTTAGCTAAGTGGAACTGCAGGTGCCACTTGGCTTAGTTTGCTTCAGTGGTGTTCTAACATCCCTGTCTGCTCATGCTTGTATCCTTGATTATACGACAGAAACAAACCCTTGAGCTGCCAGATAGGCAGCTTAATTCCATACACAACTGCAGAAACAATGTTATGAACTTCACCTTATGCTAGTGCAGGTGAGACTCATCCAACATTGGCTAGGTGTCAGTATAACAGTCTATAGGAGCAGTCCCTACTAAAGCTGAAGAAGAAGGCTCTTTTCCTTAAACAAAAAAGGCTGCCAAGAGGAAAGAAATGTCTATATACACTAAGCTGGAAGTAACTCAGTTTTGAACTGGAGATTGCTTGATTTGCAGTGATAACCCCCTACAGCTGAATTATGTTTTCTCAGCCCATAGTCTTTTTTTGCACTCTTTTTTGCAACAGTCTTTTTTGTACTCTGAGGCTGTTTCTGCACGAAGGCGGAAGCGGCCGGGTCGGCGTTTATGACGCCGACCCGACGATGCTGGGACCGTCCGCACGGATGGTCCTGGAAACAGCAGGGCAGCCGGCGCCACAGAGCGCCGGCGCCCTGCTAACTCCAGCGCGTATGTTCCCTGTGCCGCCATGGCTGCCGCCAGGTGTCGAGACCTGGGACACGCCTTCTGTCTCTGGCGCTTCTGCTCCTGCTCCAGCGGCGCGCAGGGGCAGGGTGGTCCCCAGGCCTCGGCGACGCGCCGGAGGCCCGGGGACAAGGTAAGTGCCGGGTGGGGGAGGCGTTGCGAAGCCACTGCTGTTCGCTCGGCAGGGGCTTCGAGGCGGCGTTTCCCCAAAAAAGAGCACTTCCAAGAGCTCTGGGGAAACTGCCCGGCCTCGGGCTTGACTTGGGCGGGTGGCGCCAGTGATGCCACGGCTGCGATGCAGCTGCGCCCCCTGTGCAAATGGCGGCCTGGAGACGGCGTTTTTACCGTCTCCAGGCCGCCATTAATTGCTCGTGTGGAAACGGCCTGAGAGAAAAGGAAAATATAATCTTCTGCACTGCCATGCCAGCTGCTACTTGATTTAACATATCTGGACATTTCAAATACTAGTACTGGAATGCTGCAAAAAGTCAGCTATTCCTTCCAGAGGGATCCTACCTCAGATCAGTTTGCAAGAAGAAAGGATTATCTGTCTACAGTACTTTACTAGAAGCTTGCAAAAGGAACTCAAAGGGAGATACACACATTTGTACAGGGATAATTTGATAACAGTCAACTCTTCCATTAAGTCATGCTCCTGCAGGCAATCACGACTACTTGTTTTACCCCCTTTTATTTCCTTCCAAAAAAACAAAAACAAAGAAAGATTAAAATATGTATATATAAAGTGAAAACAAAAATATAACAGCAGTGGTGGCAGATCGAGACCTAAGTTTCTATAAATGATTTCCAAATATCTAAAAATAAGTCCACATGCAATTGAAGTCTATATGCCATTCATTCAAATACTAATAGAATTCTAAGGTCCTCAGTTCATTGCTTTATCGAAGATGGGTTTTATCTTTCCAGTGCTGTAATATAAGTCTTTTAGCTATGGTAAGAGCATAGAGGGTCCATTTTTGTTGACTGTTCATTAGCCTTTAAGAGACAGGCAAATAGTTTAAAAGTACATAGACATGCTCAAAAATCAATGCACATTCTAGTATAGAACGCATATGGGTAGTAACTTCTTCCCAGAAAAAAAAATGAATGGTCATTCCCAAAGCATATGTTTAAGGAATACATCCTTTTGCTGCTACCTGAAAGGAAATAACAAAATCTTCTTCTTCATCTTCTTCTTAGTCGCTCTTGATTTATTTGGGGGCATAAATACTCATGCTGGGATTGTGCAACAGAGCAGCTTTCATATATTCTTTAGAATTGTGTTCCCAATCTATGGGTCAGGACCCAAAAGTCAATTGAAACTCTCTTTTGTGTGTGTGTGTGCGCGCGTGTGTGTGCGGGGGGTGGGGGTGGGGGGAGAGGTTGTCATAAAGCCTGGAGGGAGAAGGTGAAACAAGTCAAGAAGGGAGAGAAAGTTCTGCAAGGCTTTATGGCAAATTTGGATTTGCCTCTGCAAAAAGTGCAAAATGTCCATGACACCAGGCTTGTTGCTCAATAATGCAGTATAATTATTGAACTTGATTGTGTTCAATGTCAACAGATGTGAAATACATTGGAGAAAGGGGAAATAAGTTTGGGGTTAATCTGCAAGTGGGGTTCACTTAAAAAACTTAGAGAAATGCTGAGTTTTACTAACACTGATAGGCCTTTCCCCATACAAGTTGAAGACAAAAGTAGACAAAAACTGACCAGAATGATTACTACAATCTGGATGCTTATGCGTTTTAAGTAAAAGAAGAAAAAAGACGAAAAGATTAAAGGCAACCAAATTACTATGGAATTATTTCTGAAATGTTTCCCCCCCGCCCACTTTCCTGTTAATTGGGGAGCCAAGATGTACAGCTGCAAATGCTATTGGTACAGAATGCCTATTCTGAATTTAGTATTGGCTATTGTTCATTTATGTCTCAATCTTTGTGTCACTTTTAAACAAAAAAAAGTTCAATTATATTTACCCAAAGAAGAGCTTTATGGTTTTCCCATTGTTTTCCTCTCTTGAAAAGCCATAATTGTTTGTGACATAAAAATAATACCTCAGCAAGAAATTGAAATACCATAATGAATTGTCTCCCAATAGAGAAGGAGAAGAAATGCTCTGGCTTAGTGACAAAAGAGAACAACAATCTTTTGCTAAACTTAGGTAAATATGACCAATAGCCCCTCCTATTGAAAGTGCAGTTTTCAAGTATTTAGGCTCCTTACATGATGGCAGACTGACTAAGTCTCATATGTAACATACTCATGTATGCTAGTAACATAGAATGTTATATATGAAATACATCTTAAAGTTTAAACAGAGATGCAGTAAAATAGGAGAGCTTTGACCCTTCACGAAAAACAGTCTTTCCCTATTTTGGTACCAGGTTTAAAGGGATCACTACAGTCTGGATCAGAAGCTGAAAGTCAGGGCAATGCTTCCTCCTCTTACTGCTTCAGCTTTGCAATTATGTTAGAAGTCATAGCAGTAACAGAGGGATATATAGTAGCAGCAGAAAGCAATGAAACAACTGAAGTTCAAATAAGTTTTCTAAACATTCCTAGGATTGTAAGGGACTATTAGGGAGGAGAGGAAATGGGGAATATCCATGATCACTTCATTAGTGGATGACTGAAGTCAGCTAATTTATAATGTTTTTTCCATTTCATCATTATCATCTTCATCATCAATCATCATCATCATCTGCATAATATTTACCAAGTACATCTCCATCTGCAGGTATGTAAATCTGCAGATCATTGCCACTCTTGCATTAAACAGATGTCTCTATAAATTTGGGAGAACTCCTAAATTTTTAGAAATTCTGCAATTGCAAAATTGGGGGTTCAAATTCTCCCCAATTTTCCTACTTTAGGCAGTGCAATTCAGGAGCCATGCAGTGGCACTTCCTGGGACCCACAACATGCTCAGAAGAACAGCTTGGAAGCTGAGGCATGCACGGTAAGAAAGTGGAGGCAGGTGGATTACCCCTTTTACAAGTCTTGCAGGGCGCCACACTGAGCAGCAAGGCTAGAGGTGAGAGAAGGAAGAAGGATGGGGGTAGACAGGAAGAGCAACCTGACAGGACAATGGGGCTAGTTAATCTTCACTGTGTCATCCTAAGGTGACTCAATCAGCTCTCTGAGCATACCATTACTTACCCTATCTGCACCCATCCCAGCAATCAATCAGTATTCAAGCAAATGCTGAGCCGTTCTCTTGGGGCCTTATGACTTACCAAGTCTTTCCTATTTTGGGGTTGGTTCCTTGGAAAAGGAATCAATTCTTTGTCTCTGGATTCCCTGCCAGTTTACCTCATACTATTTTAGGACCCATTTTTGGTAATAATTAGTGGTCTTTTGGCCATTCATGGTGTGTGTGTACCTTAGATCTGAGCATGCACCCCCCACTTGCATGTGGGCTCTTTCTTTTGTTCCTGGAAATACTGTTTATTTTCCTCTTCAGCGCTGCCTTCCCTGAATGTCCCTGCAAGACTGGTAACTATCACACATCCCTGAAATCCTGTCCAACTTTTTACTTTTACCCTTAGTCATCTCATTTATACTTGTTTGCATATGTTCATTGTTTGAAATCTATTTCTCGTTTTACTATTTTTATTATTTAATAAAACCCATTCAATTATACAACTGCCTGCTCATTAAGAGTTCTCTCCAGTGACTAACACAGTTACCCCTTGTTATTTGCCTCCAGTTAATTCCTCCCAATTTAAACAGAGACTGCCTATTTAGGGTGACACAGGGGATGCTGCTAGGCCACCACAACAGTTTTGCTAGCAGCATTCCAAAGCTTGGCTTTTCTAAGTAAAAGGCGGGAAACTGATGCAGCAACCTTGATTTATCACATGATTTTCATGACTCATTCAACAACTGCCTGCTTACTACTGTAAGGAAAAAACATAAAGGAAATAAGGAAAAGGAAATAGTGGGAGATGGAAAAATGAGGTGCCCCGCAAGTTTTTGCATATTTCCAGTTTGTTATATCTAAAGGACAAACCATCATTATCGAGAAAACCCATAGCCCTGTCCACTTACATAATTTAATTTTTCTTCTTTTCTGTATGTCCAAACAAACAGCTGTACATTATTAGTAAGAGTGGGACCACGGTGAATATCTGGCACAACGTCTATAACGACAGAAGGAAATAATCATGCGTGCAAGCATAGTAACTCTTTTAATTAATCACACCAAGCTCTCCAGTGTGCAGCATAAGAAAATAAATGGAAAGGGATTAATGTACTAATTATCAGAGTAAGTTATCTGAAACCAGGTCTTTAAGCCAACTGTAATCAGACAGATGTATCTTCTTGGCAAGAGAGACTTTAATTATTTTCTTTTGGCAATAGCACTGCTGAAAAAAAATCAAGTTGTAATGGGAATCCCCCCCCCCCCCCGCATGTATAGAACTGATTCATTGCCAGTGGATTATGTCAAAGTAATTAACCCCACTCCCTCAAAGTCATGACTCTGCACTTATCTTGGGGTAGATACATCGATAGTCATAACTTCCAATCCTGAAAAGGATTTTGTCTCCTTGTGGCTATCCATACCTTCAGGAATGGTTAGTTAGAGGATATTAATGAAGGGCAACAGGTATATTTACAATATATAATCCTGTCAAGCAAAGTAACGAGCAGAAATGTGGATTGTGTGGCACATTAAATCAGAATAGTTATCTTTCGAAAGACCAGCTGTTTTTCCTCAGAAGTTCATGAACATAAAGAGAACTTTACTTTTAACCAAGAGAGAAAAATAAACAGTAATATATATATCAACAAAGTATCACATATACATTGTTTCATTCACAACTCATTGTTTGTTACAATTTTGATTGTGATAGTAAGCTTATACAATATCTTAGTCAAAGGCAATTTTACATAGCATTGTTTAGCAGTACACAGAGAACATCATTCTGTCAGAGCAGAAGAAGAAGAACTACCAATGTTTTTAACTGTTATTTTTAGAATGTTCGTAGAGGTATCCCAGCATTCCTTGCTGCTGGTGCTGCTGCTGCTGCATGGAAGCAAGGCTGAAAATTCCAACAATTAAGACCTTATTTTCTAGGGTTTCCCTTTAATCAAAACTCTGTTTCACTGAAGCATACTACTAATATATTTGCGTCAGCTGGACTGTGTTTTGGCTTGCACAGTCTGGATCTAGTGCTGAGTACTCAGTTCTGCACTGGTAAGAATTGCTATGAATGGAAGCTTCTTTCAAGGAAAAAAACCCAAAGGTATTTCTCTGATCTGCAATCAGCAGATCTAATCTTTAAATTATTATTGGTCTGTTCCATTAAATATAGTAGAAAAGGAACTAGATGATTAAATGGTTCACTATCTTTAAAAAACCTCCCACCATTTCCAAATACAGGAAACTAGGCCTAGCTTTCTCTCCAGTTTTCACAAGTTTTTTCTTTATAACTACAGTGGTAGAAAGTGCCATCAAGTCACAGTTGACTCTGTGCTGAATGATCTGATTGGCTACCCATCTGTTGCCATACACAGTTCAAAGTGATGGACTCTTTAAGACTCTAAATGGTTTGAAGCCAGGGTACCTGAAGAATATTCTCCTTCTTCCCCATGTAGGGCAGGTTCCATTGCTACCACACCTTGCATGTCTTCCTTTATGTTGGCTGTTCCTCAGGAAATGCCTTGACCTCTCTTTCTCTCTTTTCAGTGAGTTGGCACATGATGATTGAAGGGAATCTGAGCCACTGCCCTGATTAGATCTTTCTCTGCACAGAGTCATCAAAAGGCGCCGTTTACAAGAGCGCCAGGGATGCTGCGTGCTGAGGGGGCGCGACAGCGGCAGCGTCAGGGCAGCTGCACTGTCGCCGCCCCTGTCATGGGGAGTGCCGGGGGACCCAGCGCTACTTGAGGAGAGTAGCGCGGGGCTTAAGGTAAGTGGGGAAAGGCCCAAAGTTGGGGTAGTTGATGCCTAGAGACAGGGCATTTTTATGGTAGCACCTAACTTCTGAAATGCCTTGCCCCACGAGACTTGTCTGATGCCTACTTTACTTACTTTTAGGCTCCAGGCTAAAACACAGTTTTTGCCCAGACTTTTAATTAGAGTTTTTTATCTTAGAACTTTTTTCCTGCTACCTATATTCAGTTGCTTGTTTTTAGTTACTTGCTTTTGATATTGTGACCCAGTTTTAATTATTAGCTGCCTCAAACAGAATTCTGAAGAGGTGGCATAGAAATATGCTAAATAAATAAGTATGCTTAAAAGTGGTATATGCATTTATTGTACAGTATTGAATGGGTTTGTATGATTCCTATGTGGCATTATATACATGCTTGAAATTTGACTGTGCATATTAACACTCAGAGGTGGGATCCAACCAGTTCTCACCACTTCTCTAGAAGTGGTTATTATTTTTTTCTGAGTGCCGAGAAGGGGTTACTAAAGCAACCTCCCTGCCCAATAGGGACTGGAGGTGTGCGTGTGCGGCAGCGCCACTGTTTGAATCCCACCACCATCGGAACCTGTTATTACAATTTTTGGATCCCACCACTGTTTACACTGTTATAATTCAGTGACATACCTGCACTCTCATGTCCCCCTATTTTGCACTTGAATTTGGCATGGGCTAAAAGGCGTATCTTTGTGTTATGGTTTTAATGCCTCTACTAAATTGCAGTCCTTTGAGGTGGGGGAGTTTGAAGTGTGCATAAGAATTAAATATATATTTATTGAATTGAATTAATGGCTCATATTTTTTAAAACTAAGAGCCATCCTCATTAGCCCTGATTTGTATGAAGTACAAAACACTTGTATACATGTGAAGGTCTTTGTAGACTTTCTTCTGTACACATAGAAGAGTGTGTGTGGAGGATTCGGAAACATTCCTCTCTATTTTATGTGTGTAGAGTATATCAGTTTTAAATGACTGATAATCAGTCTGTGCTGTTTACATACTAAATGTCACCAGGAAGTTGGGATTTTTGTTTCAATGCTGTGTTCCTGTAAGACGAAAATGTGACTCAGCAGCGGTCCACAGTTATAGCAGGCTTTTGCTTCATTCATTTCTCTTAAAGCTAAAAAGGAATACAATACCTCCCTTTGTTGTGGAATGCAATTAGGCAGGTGCTGGAGCATCTGCAGAGCAAAAGGCATAAATATAGATACCCCATGGAAATAATTTGGCAATAGAAAAGCCCAGATGTATTTTTAATTGCATTTGTTGAGTATAAGCAAGCTTTAACACTGTGGATTAATTTTAGCTTGTTACAGAGCAAGATCACAGATACTGGAAGAAATATTTGATAGGAAGGCCCAATTGCTAATGCAGATGTTAGATGTCATTTCCTCACATGGCATCATGAATTACAATTAACATATCTTAAGTAAATTAGCACCTATCCAATTTTTAAAAAAAGTTTTAAAATCAAATTAACAGTTTATGTATTCTAGCACTTTATGCCTAATGTTAAAACAAGCATTTAAAAAAAATTCTGTGGTTTCTGGTAAGAACAGCAACTGACTGATGGAGTCTGTTATAAATTATGGAAACAACAGTTTCCTGTTGGTCTTATGTTATGGGTAGCCTATTGCCTTAATACAGTGCAGCACAGGATCTACTAAATAATAATTTTTCAGGCTTTGCTAATACCTTAGAACTATTTTTAGTAGATCAAGTATTTTTAGTAGATTTATGAATCCTATGCAAGATTACTCCAGTCTAAGTCCATTACTTTCAATGGTTTTAGATGGGAGTAACTCTGATGAGAGTTGTACTATAAATTAGATACACAGCACAATCCACAAGGGGAGACTGAAAGTATTGTGGAAGCGGCATGACCCCACACCATCATAAAGACCCCTTTATGACAGCCTAAGGGACATCTTTAACAATCCTGGTGGACTTTACACCTGTGCCAGAGAGTAGCACAACAATGCCATGTCGAGCCACAAAGGCCAGGCATGCCATCACAGCTCTTTGCAGGGGCTTGCACTGGTGCAAAAGGAGACATTCCCAGTTGCAGGGCTAACATTTATCAGCTCCTTGAACCCTTTCAGCCCTGGAACACCCACTTTTACCAGCAAAATGTTCTGCCACCAAAAACTGAGGCGCAGCCTACAGAGCTGCATTTTTTTTGCAGGGGGAATGCTGGGAGAGGGCTGGTGGGTCACTTCCATGGAGCAGAGGGGTGGCTAGTATGCACATGGAAGAACAACCACCTCACTTTCTGAAGGAGGTGGGTGTGGGGTCCTCAGTGGAATAACTAAGCAGAATAACTAACCACATCTCTTTGCCCATATTGACATAAGGCTTGATGAAGGTTGATGGATAGGACCAGGTGTCTGCCTTGCTGTCAAAGGAAACATTACCCAGGAATGCTACTAAAGAAGACTGAGCCCTGGTAGAGTGAGTTTTTATGAGAAATGGATGATCAACCTTTGAGGCATAATAAACTAGCCTAATCCCAGTGACTACCCATTGTGAGATGGTTTGCCTCTTCCTCATGCTACTGTCCTTCAAGCTATGTGATGCAGTACCAAATTTCCTCACTGCATATTCTTATCACTGTGTGTTTGGAATGAAAAGTCTCTTGGAATTAATAACAAAACATAGACACTAAATTAATCTGCATGCACAAGAGTTACCCGGAAATCAGGAAGCCAGTGTAGTTGCTGGTAACTCAAGAGTTTCGGTTTAAAAAACCCCCATTAAATGTTGTGCTGGCCGCAGAAGTCAATCCAGTCCATGTCATGAACAGAATTTCCATCAATTAAGGTGTGATTTATTATTTTATGTGACTCTTTTATTACTGGAAAAAGGAGAATAAGTTCTGCAAAAAAGAAATAAAGGAAATGCAGTTTTTCTTAATTTGTGGAAGGTATACAGACTGCATGATTTAGCTTTCCTTGTCCCAAATTTGTGATGCATTGGCACAGGATCTGAGCGGTGTTCTCCATTTTAGCACTACAGTGATAAGATCCCCTTGGGAGGCAGTGCATCTATGCCAAGGACAGCATCAAGGTAACACCAGCAGTGTGTAGAAAAATGATGTAACAATAATAAAATTCACCCATCATCCAAAATGCTGGAAAACTGTGATCTGCCTATTTATTAGTTTATGCCAGAGGCATTAATTTTTTGGCAAGCAGGAAAACCAGCTTATAGATTACAAGGTCATTGTGCTTGTTTTTAGAGCTTTTTCATAACTGTTGTGATGTCAGCAGGAGACTGTACTTAGTCAGGTGAGTATAGTGCAGTGGGCTTTAGAATGATTCGCTGTATATATTTTCAAAATATGACTGTCAAAACAGCAATGGTATGCCTGAAAGTAATTAGACTGACAGCAGTTGTGCATATTTTTGTTCATTGCTTTCTTGCCTCCTAATGACTCATCAGTCAAAGTTACAACAGGAAGGCCAAGAGGAAAATGTAGTTAGGAGGCCACATCACTGTAATCTTTTACACATTATTGTATTTTTATTTGTGGGATGCATTTGCATTCTTTTTTCATTGTACAATTACATCAGTAGAATTTTTGGCTGCTAAATGATTAGTTACTAGGGAGCCACAGTCACTCCTGCTACTTTTCTTGTTCCATTACACACAGCATTTCCTAGGTGTCAACGATGTAAAGGATTTTATAAATTATGTCATGTTGGTAGTCAAAATGAGCTTCATTCACAAAGAGTCTGTAGCCTGGGAGTGACTCACATACCAGGCTACTCTATTCAGAGGGCCTCACCTTTTGGCCTCACAGTATATATACTCCACTTGCTTTCCATTCCTACTATCAGATCCTCTGAAGATGCCAGCCACAGATGCAGGCGAAACGTCAGGAGAGAATGCTGCTAGAACACGGCCATACAGCCCGGAAACCACACAGCACCCCAGTGATTCCGGCCATGAAAGCCTTCGACAATACATTCACCGTATTGTTCAGATGTGTCCAAATGAATCTAAATGTGTCTATTTACATGAACATATTGTTGGCAGAATGATCAAAACAACAAAGGTGCACCATTTGATTAAATGGTAAATAAAAATTTATTCAGGAACTAACATACTTGATTGTGAAGAAGACAGACAGAGATAGTGCCCTAACTACATCACTAGCTGAGAGAGAAAGAGAGACCAATATGGCACTTTGAGAAGAAACATGATATAATCTGGTGAAAGACGAGAAAAGACACAACATGAGAAAAGGTGCTGACCTCGTTATCCAGCTAACTGCCTCCTTTCTGACCCCTGCAGAGTCTCCTCTTCTTATGTGTCCACCAGACATTGCCTATTCCAACAGATATATATTTGCTTCAGGAGGTAGGTTTGTAGAAGGATACACTAGCATTTATCTGATCATGAAAGATGTGACTAATTTATCTGATCATGAAATATATGGATGAATTAATGCCAGGAAGACTTCCATTGCTTAAAAACTGAGATTTGTTCATATTCTGAGTTCATTGTCCCAACTTTGAAAACGTTTTCACTTTAATGATGGATACCTATAATATTGTCCTTGGAATGGTTCTGAGTCAGGAGTCTCCAGGGTTTATCATATTAGAGAAACTTTTCTGCCTTCAACTCTAATAATACAGAAGTTTTGGGGAATGCATACTTTTTTCTTGAACTATTAGCAAACCAGACAAGACAGCTGCGTAAACTTTTATCTTTTATTGAACAAAAAATATTATTTTTATTCAGCAAGACAGAAAAAAGGCAGAAAAGATTTCCACAGTAGCTGTGGAAATGCATGCAAAGAATTATCAGCATTCTTAGCATTGCTTCCTCATAACTGATGACAGTTTTAAAACAAATCAGGTCTCAACTTTTGTCTCACTGGTTTTAACCATTTTCTCCAGGGTAATTGTTCTCTGACACCTTGAAAACAACCATAACTCAGGTTGATGGAGGGAGGAGATTGAGCCTGTAGAGGGTGGGTTTTGAGGAGGGGAGGAATACCAGAAGGGTATAATGTCATAGATTGCACCTTCTAAGGCAGCCATTTCTTCCAGGGGAACTAGGTTGCCAGCTTCCAGGTGGGGGCTAGAGATCACCTTCAACGATTTATATTATTTATTTACTTCATTTATAATCTACCTTTCTCCACAGTGGGGACTAAAACAGCTTACATTATTTTACTCTCTTCCTTTTTATCCACATAACAACCCTGTGAGGTAGGTCAGTATGCAACTAGTTCATAATTACCCAGTGAGCTTCCACAGCAAAATGGGGATTTGAACACGGGTCTTGTGGACCCTACCCTAAAGCTCTAACAGTTATACTACACTGGATTTTAGTAGGTGGCTGCTGTTGAATGGGTAGCAAGCAGCCAAACATAGTTGAATCATGCAAGCCAAGTGATATCAAGCCAGGTCTAGGGTTGCCAGCCTCTAGATGAAACTTGAAGATCTCTCAGAATTACAACTGAACTCAGATAACAGAGATCTGTCCTCCTGGAGAAAATGGCTGCTCTGGAGGTTGGACTCTGTAACATTATTTTTAGCTGAGCCCCCTTCCCCCAACCCTTCCCTACTTGGACTCCACCACAAAATCTGCAGGAATTTTCTAACCTGTGGATGGCAACGCTAGTCAGGCCTGGCCCCAACGAGTCCTGCTTCAAAGCCCAAAACAGGCCTGGAAAGAACTGTAGTACTTTCCCCTGCCTTTTTTACTGGCAAAACCTTGCAACATTGTGTTTGCCTAACAACAGTCACTGAAGGAATCCATACGATTTCCATATGTTTTAGCACACACCAGATTTAGCAAGGGTTACAAAATAAAAGGAGATAAAATGCAAATCCTCTTTTCCTACCACTAATACATACCCTGGCTAAAGATGGTAGAAAGCAGGGTAGGTCCTTAAAGCTTAAAATGTTGCCATTGGCAAAGAGCTCACATTACCTGGCTGAGCACATGGTCCAGAAAATGGCTGCCGCCTTCCCAGTTCAGGCAAGAGCCCTGCTCCCCTCCAGAGAGACCTGAGCCAAGAGACCTCGCCCCTCTATTCCCCTCAATTTATCAGATCCCAGACCCCACCCTCCTTTGACCAGGTCAGGCTGGGTCAAGATATCATTTCCCCATATGTCAGGTAGCATTTCCTGATGTTTCTCTGGGATTTCTAAGTCCTCCAAATCTCTGGTACCTGGTTGGAGAAGGACAGGATGAAAGAAAAAGGAAACGGAAGGGGGGGGGGAGGAGCCATTTCTCCACAGTAAGCATGGGAAAAAGGAACCTTGGAATGAATTATACATATTAATACATCTTGTTTCTTTTTGTGAAGAAAGTGACTGATTGACACAAACACTTTCATGGATTGATAACTCACCAAGAGCAGCAGTGGTGTAGTGGTCAACAGCAGGTGTACTCTAATCTGGAGGAACTGGGTTTGATTCCCTGCTGTGCCGCCTGAGCTGTGGAGGCTTATCTGGGGAATTCAGATTAGTCTTTACACTCCAACACAAGCCAGCTGGGTGGCCTTGGGCTAGTCACAGTTCTTCTGAGCTCTCTCAGCCCCACCTACCTCACAGGGTGTTTGTTGTGAGGGGAGAAGGGTAAGGAGTTTGAAATCTCATTTGAGTCTCCTATAGGAGAGAAAGGGGGGATATAAATTAAACTTCTTCTTCTTCTTCTTCTTCTTCTTCTTCTTCTTCTTCTTCAAAAGCAATCTCCATGTGACTACAGATAGATGCATTAAAATTATTTTTTGAAATATTTCACAAATGTGCATAAGTATGTGTACATCAGCAACCATCACATATAAAGAATCTTTATATATTCATTCATATATTGCTTCTGCTATTTTACATCCAGAATCTGTCTGCATTAGTGGTGGTGGTGAAAAGTGCCATTAACTCTCACCTGACTTATGGCAACCCTGTAGGATTTTCAAGGTGGTTTGCCATTGCCTTCCTCTGCATAATAACTATAGTATTCCTTGGTGGTCTCCCATCCAAGTACTAGCCAGGACCAACCATAATTTGCTTACGAGATCTGACAAGATTGGGATAGCCACGGCCATCCAGGTCAAGGCTTCACACTAGTGGCATTAAGAAATTTAAATGTATGAAATGTGTGCCAAACTCCACGCTGGAATTTTAGAATCAATTTTAGGATTTTTCTAATCAGCAATCAAATGGGGTGGAGGCTACTGAGCAATAAAGGATGGAGAGTGCATTCTTCCTTCAATATCACACACACACATATCAAGGAAATGAATTCCAGAATTTACTTGGTGATGATTAAAAGGGGCCCATGCATGCCTTTGGTGGCAAGAAAGGTTTGTGAACACCAGGTATCAACGTGATGGCTTAACCCCTTTCGAGTGAGTGCCCAAACTGCAACCCAAAACCCACTTATTTATCGCAAAGTGCCAACATGGCAATTTAGAAGAAGAAGAAGAAGAGTTTGGATTTATATCCCCCCTTTCTCTCCTGCAGGAGACTCAAAGGGGCTGACAATCTCCTTGCCCCTCCCCCCCTCACAACAAACACCCTGTGAGGTAGGTGGGGCTGAGAGAGCTCCGAGAAGCTGTGACTATCCCAAGGTCACCCAGCTGGCGTGTGTGGGAGTGTACAGGCTAATCTGAATTCCCCAGATAAGCCTCCACAGCTCAGGCGGCAGAGCTGGGAATCAAACCCGGTTCCTCCAGATTAGAGCTGGGAATCAAACCCGGTTCCTCCCTCAGGCGGCAGAGCTGGGAATCAAATCAATACACGAGCTCTTAACCTCCTACGCCACTGCTGCTCCTTTAATCTCAATACTGAGGTTTTAGTTTAGAAAAAACTGTTGGCTCTGAGGCATGTGTTGCTTGGGAGTTAGTTTGGTGGTAGTCAGTGGCTTTGCTTTGAAGCAAATGTGCAACGCTTCGAACAGGTGAATCACAACCCTAGGAGGGTTTACTCAGAAGCAAGCCCCACCCACATGACAAACTCTGTGTGTGCGTGCCCACAGAGAGGGCTCTGAGTGCCACCTCTGGCACCCGTACCATAGGTTCGCCACCACTGCTGTAGGTGAACTCTTAAACTGTTTCATATTCCCTGGGAGAGCAATTTGAATAACATTTATTGCAAAACTTTTAGTCAAAATGATTACTAAAGCAAGGAATATGAGACTTCTTTATTGACTATAATACCATGAACATCCCTTCTGGAATTCATCCAAGGCAGCCATGCAAGGTAATTAATTCTGGCAAACCTTTAAAAATGACTGCAAATTTGAGTTGTTTCAAAATGTGAAGAATACACCTCATCTAAAATAAATACAACGAGGGATTTTATTAAGAAACCATGAGCAGACAGCCCAAGCATGAAATATTAAATCTAGAATTCTAATATTAACTCCTTGGCTTATATTCTTAGGGGAAAAAAGGAAACTATATACCCTTAGACTTCATTGAGGCAATTAATAGTTAATTATAATATAGAACTGAATCAATTAATAGTTCCAGAAAGCCAGCATGGTGTAATGATTAAGAGTGAAGGACTCTAATCTGAAGAGTTTGATTCTCCTCCACATGAACAGTGGACCTTAATGTGGTGAACCAAGTTTGTTTCCCCACTCCCACACATGAAGCTTGGGCTAGTCATAGTCCTTTCAGAACTCTCTCAGCCCCACCTTCCTCACAAGGTGTCTGTTGTAGGGAGAGGAAAGGAAGGAGTTTGTAAGTCACTTTGAGACTTCTTACAGTTGAGAAAAGTGAGGTATAAATTTAAACTCTTCTTGTTTTTTTTTTTAAATTGGATTACATTTACCTAACATTTACCTATGGAAATGTCAAATCTTACAGCTTAGGTATTAAATAAAAGCAAGTTATAGGAACTGTTCCATAAAGAAAAGAAAAGCAAATACCTTTTAAAATAGGACCAACTAAAATATGATGAATACTCTACAAGCTTTCAACTCTGGTATGGCTAGTCAGAACAAAATATGCAGATGAGGAATACTGAGCAAATAGGTTTTTCTGTGCAGAGTGGAAATGTCTTGAGATTGCTTGCTGTCTTCAAGGGTAAGAACTCATTGGAATAATGGGCAGATGTGAAAAAATATAATTCAACAAGGTGTAGAATTCTACATCTTGATAACAAAACTGAGAAGCATGCATACTGGATGGGGGATATTTCTCTTGGTTGCACCTTGTGTAAACAATATCTAGGAGTACAGGTAAACTGTTAGCTGAATATGAGAGGTCAGTGCAATGAAGCAGCAAAGAAGGCAGAAATTTACCAGTTGGACATCAGAAAGAAAAATTAAAAGTTAGAGTCATTCAGCAGTGGGCTGCCTAGGAAGGCAGTGAGCTACCCTTACCAGCAGTCTTCAATCAGCTGGACAAACACTTGTCAGGGATACTTTGGGTTGATTCTGCAATGAGCAGGAAGTTGGCCTATATGACCTCCTCCAACTAAATAGTCCTATGATTCTGAATCACCATGCCAAGGACATTGAAAGCATTCTTATAACTCCTCAGCTGTATGAACAAATACCTAGTTTTCTTAACATCTGCTTCCACTGAAAGCAGTAAGAGCAAATATGTTAAAGATATACTTTAAGCTGAAATGTTTAGAGAACAAAATATTACTTGCAATTTATAGGACATTTTAAAAGAGAATACAGTGATTTGACTTCAGTTTTTCTTACTGTTAAAACTTAAAACAGTTACACTCTTCTATATTCCCTGAAGGTATAAGTATTTTGATTGCACTTCCCCATAGGTGTCAGAAGCTAATTAATCTGAACTTTCTCTGAGACCAAAAACAACCTTTTCAAGAACAGATTCTGCAGTAAGCCAAATAAGAAATCTTTTGTATCAATTCCTGAGGTTCCTTTAAAAAGGCTTGAAAATGCAGCTTTGATTTGTGTCATCAGATGCTTTAAGTTTCCTGATTTTTTCCCTTTAAAAGTGAAAAAAAATCCAGTTCTTTCAAGTGCTTATTCTACTACCTCTGACATGAATGAATTGGAGAACAATATATTCTGGTTCATTGACTGGCTCATTAACTTTACCCTTATGCTTTGGAAAAATTGAGCACAAATTTGTCTTGGGAACTAGAAGAGGGTTCATTGCTCCAGATTACTTCAGTCCTCAGATTGCTGCCTGTTACTTCATGTTGTGATTGGGCTCAGATGACTTTCAAAATCCAACATAATGTCTTATCAACCATGTTGATAATGTCTTATCAACCATGATTTTTAATATTTGTGTTATATCTGAAACAGGTTGTTCATAGCTTTGTAGGGTGGAATCAACATACTTATGACACTAAGCTATTTCTTTATTTAAATAAGCGTCCAGATGCTGTCCTGGGGGAGTGCAGGGAAACTATGGTTGAACAGCTGAGGAAGATGAAACTGAATCCAAATAAGCCAGAAATGATGTTGATATGTGAGGTAGAGACTGTGGAATGGAATGTGTTACTTTCTTTGGATGGAGTGAATTTTTTGGCAGATTTTGTAAGGAGTTTGTGAGTACTGTTGGATCAATTCTTTATGCTAGAGAAGCTCTGGATTTCTGAGACAATCATTATTTTCCAGGTTCAGATGAGTTTTAGAGCCATAATAGGTTTGAGCTGAATTCTTAGAATCTCTAAAATTCTATGAGCTAAATTCTAAGAATTTTTAAAATTTAAACAGCAGATGTTCAGAAGCCTGGACTCAAACCAAGACTTTGATGTAAGAGAGAAGTAGGGTTGCCAGCTCTGGGTTGGGAAATATTTGGAGCTTTTTGGGTGAGGGCACAATTTGGAGAGGGAAGAGACCTTATTACAGTATAATGTCATATAGAGTCTGCTCTCAAAATTAGTCATTTTCTCCAAGGGAACTAACTTTAGTTGTCTGGAGACCAATTGTAATAGTGGGAAATCTTCAGGCACTACTCGGAGTTCAATGGACTTAGATTGGAGTAATTCTGCATAGCAGTGCAGTGTTAAACTTTTCCCAGCCTGAAACAGTAACACATGTGGGAATAAGGCTTGTCCAGTCTAGGCTGTTGAGTGCTACAGAAGGCCTTGATCAGTGAGGAACAGAGAGCTGGTGGCAGGCCTAGTAACAAAGGCCGTTTCCGCACGGCCCAAATATGACGCCTTAGGGATGGCAAAAATGCTGTCCTTAAGGCGCCGTTCGCACAGGCGGCGCTGCTGAAACGCAGCAGCGCCGACCTGGCTTCCCATCACCTCCCCCAGGGCGGTGTCAGGCCGCCCCCAAAAACCTCCCTCCTGGGAGGTTGTTTTCCCTGTCGTCCCCACCTCACCTCGTCGTCCTGCGTTGTTCTGCCGGACTGCTGAGACCCTCCCTCGCTGTCCTCCGACCCCTGGAGGTTGGAGGGCAGCGTGGGCGGGTCTTAGCAGTCCAGCAGGGTGACGCAGGATGACAAGGTGAATGGGGGGGGGGGAAACGGGGAAGAGGCGGCTCCGTGCGGAGCCGCCTCTCCTGCGCCAGCCTCTGCGGGGGCTGCTCGCACGCTCCCGTGCGAACAGCTCCCATCCCTCCACCGGCAGGATTCCTGCCGGTGCAGGGGCGCCCTTTCCGCAGTGCGGAAAGGGCCAAAGTGTCAATTTTCCCATTCAGACAATAACTCACTTGATAGTTCAAGGATTTTATTGAAGACGTGAGAAAGACAGGAGAAGATAGTTCGCGTGAAAGGGCGCCAAAACTGTTGATAATATATTGTAGCAAATCCTCACCCCTGCGTGTGAACTAAGACAGCAGAAAGAGTCCAGTCTGAGAGCTCATCCCAGCCGCGGAGCTCCAAGGCCAAGGAAACAGATAAGCAGCACCTGCAAAAAGCCAAAGCTCTCCCAAACCAGTTTCCCCTCCTAGCAATGGCATCCTGACACAAGGTAAGTGAAAAGACAGAATATTCTGCAACACAGGCTTCATTCCACAATAGGCTGTTGATGACGTCTTTTCCCCTTGCACTACACAATCAAACACTAGATATTGTAAACAAACATGCAATGGGGAAAGGCTCCTGCAGACCTTGGTTTTTAGGAGATGCCCATAGAAGGCACCTCCTCTGCTTGACTTAGGAGGCGAATTAGTGTTTCCTCCTCTGTGGCATTCTTCTCTTTGTGGAAACTGTCCAGGGTTACCCACTCTTCCGGGAGAAGGGCCAAACCAGAAGGAAGGGGAACTGGGGACTCCAGAAGTAGGAAGGGTGCTGTCACTCACCTCTTCCTTCCTTCCTTCCTTCCTTCCTTCCTTCCTTCCTTCCTTCCTTCCTTCCTTCCTTCCTTCCTTCCTTCCTTCCTTCCTTCCTTCCTTCCTTCCTTCCTTCCTTCCTTCCTTCCTTCCTTCCTTCCTTCCTTCCTTCCTTCCTTCCAGTTAATGCAACTAGGGTTGATTGAACCCCTCCCCCTCCCCCTGGACTTTGCTACCCCACTGTGGAAGCTGGGGCAGCAGAGTGTGGAGGGGGGCCATTTCAGTGCTTGCCCAGGGCCCCGTTTTCTGCAGCTATGTGCCTGTCCCCCCACCTTGCTGACTGAACATTTTCTTAGTCTGCACCTGACAAACTGGACTCACAGAAACTCAGCATCAGGGTATATAATGAATGGGCTTGTCTTTAAAGTATCAGAGAAGTTGTCTTTGAGGTCTGAAAATGTTGAGTGGTCATGTTTTGTGTCTAGGGTAGTTTCAAGTTTTTCCTGAAAGCAGTAATCATTTTAACTCTACCTTCAATTCTGAATGCAGGAAAAGTTAAAATTGCTTATAGCTAAGCTATAATTTTCCAAACTGAATGAGCAAAACTGCCTGTGTGAGTCAACACACACCTGTATTTCTGGCAACAATTCAGAAGACATATGACATATCAATAAATCAAGACTTGCGCCAAATGCTTAGTGCATGCTTGATTTCTTGACTGGACTGGTTCATCCTTTTAGAACAAGATAGCTCTCCATAATAATATCCTGTGCAAAAAATCTTTGTATGTAATAAATAGTGGCTAAAATTAACAGTGAACATTATAATTTTGGTAGCAAAATTTAGCAAGTTGCATAAATACTAGGCATTGCCAAACTTGTACAAAGCTTTTGGGGAGAGGGGCAGTATTTTTTTAAAATATTGCTTCATGCAATCATGGTGTGGAAAGCAACATCCAGTTATGGATCCAAAGTTTAAACCCTTACACAAATACAATTCACTAAACAGTTAAAAGCAAAGTTTACAAAAGATTTTTGTTGATTAATCCTGTTTATTTTTGAGAGGATACACACTTAGTCCTTAATAAGTGTGGAAATTACCTACAGAAGTCATATTTAACCATATCCTGTCTATTGTAATGACGGCACAGGAGAATCAGATTACTTTGAATATGCCCAATTTTTCTTTGTAATTTTTCTGTGGCAGGACAACAGTGGAAGTTGCAATCTACTGGCAAAACTGAATTATCTTGAGTCTCACCAAACCCACTGCAGAAATAATCTTTGTAATCTATCTTCTAGATCCATTATTCTTGCTGGAATTATTTTATAACCTCTCCCAGTCATAAATCTATCAAGACCATCTCTCCAGTTGCTAGCAACATAAGGGAATAATGTTTGTTCCTTCCAGTGCTTAGTTCTTAGCCAAATAAAAAAGTAATTATCATAATAAATGATTTAATAATTCCACATTCTAAATTTTCAGAAAATTCAATCTATTTTAGCAGCATGACTCCACATCTAATTGGTCCAACTCAGTTAAAGCTTCTCAAGATTCCTAGCCATGGAGATTGATTGCTGGATGTCACATAGCATTAGAAATTTGGGTTTGATTTGAAAAACCTGTATCTAATTAGAAACCAAATTTTATCCTTCCTTCTTTAATTTATAGTCAACCTGTAAGATTTTTTTAAAATTGATGCTTTTTTGTATGCTGTTACTCTAATTCACCAAGGTTTATCTGCATGTGTAATCTTCAGTATTCATCATCTTGCTTAAATGCCATCTATTGCTTGACAGTAAGGAAACTCTTAATGCAGCACCCATGTTTGAGAAACATATTCCTTGCAAGATCAACTCTGCAAGCATATACTCTTTCAAACGGTTGTGACTTAGTTTTGGCAGTCCTTCTATTTCTCAGCAGCAGTACTGCTATATAACAGAGTGCTTTACAGCAGCATAAAGTTCCAGTGGTTTATGATAGTTCTGCAGCACCTCTTTAGAACTACACATATTAGTTACTGCTTTCATCTAAAGGTCAAAGGAAGAACTATGTTTAAAAGACAAGCAAGAGTCAGACCTTGTGTGCATGCACAGCGTATCACAAATTTTTCCAGTGGTCAAAGCTGATCCAATGCATCCTGCTTTTTTGTATCTCTACCTCAACATTGCGTAACATTGCGTATGAGAATAGAAAAAAAGGTAAAAACGGAGGAATGGGGCGGGGGAGAAAGTGGCTGAAGGGGAAGTTGGGTGATTACAAGGGGGCATGGATAAGGGCCAGGTGTTTGGCAGAGAAATAAAGACCATTTCAACAAGATTGCATGCTCAAGGGAAGTTGACTCAGTAACAAACAGAAAAAACTATCAATGAGAAGTGCTTGATAAAACAATGGAGGAAAAATAAAGGGAAAACGGTTTTGGAACCAAAAGAGAAAAAACGGAGAAAAAAAGAAAAAGTAGCATTTGGCAGCAAAATACATGCAAACAACAGCCTACAGTTGCTCCTGGATTTGCTAGACTTTTCATGCATTTTAAATTAATCGTTAAATGTAGAGCTATGTCAGAATGTATTCCTCAACACAATAACACCATTTATGTTTCCACAGGGTTTTGAGGATCTTCTCTCTTTTTCTGTAGGTCAGTCTAAAAACATGTGGCCAAATTCCTCTGTGCTAGAAATAAGAGTTACACTAATTTTGATGCTTGGAGGACATGTGCTCTGCTTGCCCTGGGCCTTTTATCTAAGGGTAATCTCCCTTCCTTTTGGATCCCTTGGTTAGTCTAACATTATGTAGAACCTTATGCCTTGAGTTATGCACTCAAATTTAATTTCCCTTTTTCAGTGCTTTTGCTGGGCTGTGTTCTAAGGATTCCCTTTTCGGACCAGCTATGTCCCTGCCCTCTTTAATCAGTAGATTCCTTGGTACAAATCCTTTTGCAATGCCTTTATGTCACCCAATTTAGGCTAAAACAGATTTTAATAAATGGTTCATGTGTCCTTGAGTGACTTTACAGCAAAATATTCAGTTCCTCTTAGATGACTCTAACCCTCAATTCACTTATTTTGTTACTCAGTTTAGAGGCTGCAGAGCAAGTTGAAGGTAATTTTAAATATGGGTCTTATTTATATTTTATGGTTTTATGGTTATATTTTATTGTTCAAAACCTCAGACTAAGAACAGGGGGAATGAAAAGAAAGAAAGTTTCTACAGGGCAAGGGTACGGAATCATCTCCACATACTTGATCACTTCTGTTCAACCAGATAGCGCCTACCATCTGGTCACATCTAAGCCTGTATGTGATGTGGTATACCTACACACCTACCCACAGTCATCCCACTTAGTTGACTGGAACTTATTTTTGAGTAAATATGTACAAAATTGGATTTTAAAAGTGGCATCTATTGCAAAATAGTTTTTGTAGTGCTGAGTTGTTTTTGTTTGTGGAAATAGCAAGCCTATGACATGAGCCAAAGGGTGAAATCCAAAGGGTTTTTGTACTGTGGATCTTAGCCTGGGGATTAGGCATTCATTCTGCAACTGGGGAAAAGCTTCACAAGTTACCTGAAATGGTAGGATCTATTCCTTTTAGAGTGGAGAATTAGTGGTATAGACTTTGCTTTGCCAGAGGGGGTAATTATGGATCTTTTCCACCAGAGTTTATGGAGATGGGTTTCTACAAGAAATCTGCAGAAGTCAGAGAAGTAAAAGTTTAACAATTTTTTTTAGAAAATAAAATAATAAACTTACAAGCATGCAAAACATAAACCAAGCACACAGAGTATTTAGACCAGTGGTTCTCAACTTGTGGGTCATGGCTCCTTTGGGGGTCTCTAACCCCCTAAGACTCTCTGCATCAGTGTTCTCCATCTGTAAAGTGGATACATGTTAGAATTGGGGGTCACCACAACATGAGGAACTGTATTAAAGGGTCGTGGCATTAGGAAGGTTGAGAACCACTGATTCAGACAGTCCTAGGATGATGATGATGAAGAGTTTGGATTTATACCCTGCCTTTCTCTTATGTGATGAGACTCAAGGCAGCTTACAAACTCCTTCCCCTTCCTCTCCCCACAACAGACACTTTATGAGGTAGATGGGGCTGAGAGAGTTTCAAATAACTGTGACTAGCCCAAGGAAACTCAGCAGGAATGTTGGAGTGGTGAAACAAATCTGGTTCACCAGATAAGATTCCACTGCTCATGTGGAGGAGTGGGGAATCAAACCCAGTTCTTCAGATTAGAGTCCAGCTGATCTTAACCACCACACCACACTGGATATAAATAGAGTTGAGGGAATTGGTCTGGAATAGATCAGGGCGATGTGGGAAGGGCAATAATTACTTTTTCCTGAAGAAGGGGTCCAGAGGGACATAGTCCAATGGCCTGTGCTGGATTCCAAAAAGGCATGGTAAAGCAACTGGCACACTGCAATTGAATCATCGGTAGTTCAGAAGACACTAGGTGCTACCTGAACACTAGATAGTTCAGAAGACACCTGACAGAGGTCAGTCCAGAAACACTGAATGCAGACTGCTGGAAAAACAGACAAGTTATAGGAAAAATTGGCCCTCTGACAATGTTAAGAGAGCTAATGTTGCTTAAACAAAGTTCTTGTCCTCCAGGAGAGGACAATACAGGGGACATTTTGCTTAATATGTCCGGGAGCTTCTAGCAGATGATTAGATTTAGGGTGAACTGATGAAAACATAGTTCCAGGGTGATTCCAATTCAAAGTGATTCCAGAAATGAGGCAGGAAAGGAGTGATGGAATTAACGAGGCAAATCATAGCTTTGATTGTATTTAGGCTTGGCTGGTGTTAGCATATTTTTCGTGCTCTGTGACTGTTTCTCAGGAAAAATTCATTGATTTTCTAATAGCTGTGGAAAGGGCATAAATGACTGGTATGCATACAAAATGAGGGTCTGAGGGATTTGTTCAGTCAGATCCTTTTTCCTATAGGCAACACTGCATAGCCAAAGCACCTTTATGGAGGACTGGTAGAGCAATGCTTCCAGGTTAAAAACAGGCCTCCGCTGTCACATCATAGATTGGTAACATACCAGCAAGGGAGAAAGAATCTAAACATATACTTGGAAACTGTGAACATAACTGGTGTGAGAATGAACTATGACATTAGTTGTGGCTCATCACTAATGAGCTTCTGGAATTTTTAATAGCCTCTTTAGGGTTGACAGGATTTGTAGAGCTATGGACTATCTTGTTATATTGCAAGTAGTTCTTTATTGGAGCAGGTTTAATGATGGCACTGTATCCTTGCAGCTTGGAGCTGGACCAAACTGGGGTAGGCCAATTGAAAGCTGGATATGATTGAACTTATTGCTAATCTAACCTTTGTCTCATCCCTTAGGATACAAGGACTCATAGTGCCTCTGCTTCTTCACTTGTTGTGGTTATTAACATAGCTGTTGGAGACATTGCAGTTAGACCCTATTTAGCCTCAGCTTGCATATATGTAGTTCAGTTCCTTTCACAAATGCCTGGGATCAATTCTTTGTGAAATCTGGAGGGATCTCCCTACTTCTCATTATAATACTAGAACCTTTCAGAATAGTCATATAGAAAGCTTAAACACTGAACTGAAAATTTCTTTCTGGATATTGTTTTCTAGGAGACAATTATGGTTGTCTTTATAGTTTCACACTATACAAGAACAATCTTGGCATTTCAGGGCATAGAAAAGTACAGAAATTTGGGGCTGTCTGCTTCTGGAATGAAATAAGATGGTTCATTCATAAATTTCCAATCTTTGAAGTGTATCCAATGAACATATACTCACTCCTGTATATTCAAGATGACAAGACCTTCAGCACGTTATGATGCTTTCAACAACTGTGTCTTAGATTTTCACTTGGTATCAAATTCTGATTGGGGCAAACTCATATGATAGAATGGATGCATAATACAATATTCAATTTCTGTGAGTTCAAGTTAAATTGATTTTTATATATATTCTCAAATAAAGAACTATTTTTCTAAATGAGACTGTCTGGTACAGTGAATGAATTGTACTCCAGATAGTTTGGACAAGTTATAGTCTTTGACTATCTTTTTCTCTGCATACAGTCTACATATGTCTGCACATTGTATAGTAGCTCCTACATTATGGAACAGTCTGTTTGAGAATAATAGGAAGGCCCCCACACTTCTATCATTTTGCAAAATGACCAAAACTGGAGGGCATTCCTGTATAGAGAGCAAAGCTTTGGTGTAATGGATCAGCTTGGCAGATGACTTTTATTATGGATAAACAGTTATGTTCATTTTCTACTCCCCCTCCCATTCTAATCTCAGTTCTTTAAAATTTAAATAGCACAGCTCTTCAAAGGTTGCCAACAGCTACACTGAAAATCTTGAAAAGCAGTCCCCACACCCAGGCATGGGAAAGATTCCCCATAGATTACTAGGAAGCTGTACCAGTTAATATTTAAAGAGCATGTGTCCATTGTAGTCTATGGGGAATTTTTCCAGGGCATGTTGGGGAGGACTGTTTTTCAATGTGAGGCACCAAATAGCTGCTGGCAGAACCTCCAAGTTTGATAAGGATTGAGTCCAATGTTTTGAGTCCCCATTTTTCCTTCATTGGAAAAAAATGGAATATGAATGGGCACCCTCTTTGGGGCCATAAAACTGGGACACCTGACCCAATTTTTATTAATTTTGGTTGTTCTTTTAAGGAAAGTCACAAGCAGCAGTGCTGAAAAATTAGTGCCTCTACCTTGAAAAGCAGTGCCCCCCTGAGCCGCAGTTCCAAACCAGGGTTCTGTGGTACCCTGGGGTGCCATGAGCATGTTCCAGGGGTACTGTGACAATGCTACCACCCCTCCCTTTGTGATGTCTCCTGACAGCCCAGCAGGCCATGGCCCTTAGGGCGCCTGGAGGCCGGTGGTGGGGCCTGGCCCCTTGTGCAGCCTGGGAGTGTGCTTGTCACCCCCACTGGGTTCCCCATGTGCCCTTATCACCATTCTGTGGTGGCTGGGATGCTTCCCAGCTTGCTTGCTCA